>NC_052329.1:6472283-6649783 GCF_016432855.1 Salvelinus namaycush | reverse complement strand
TTGTTTTCGAATTCTTTGTGGGTCTGTGTAATCTGAGAGAAATATGTGTCTCTAACATGGTCATATATTTGGCAGGAGGTTAAGAAGTGCAGCTCAGTTTCCACTTCCTTTTGTGGGCAGTGTTCACATAGCCTGTCTTCTCTTGAGAGCCAGGTCTGCCTATGGCAGCCTTTCTCAATAGCAAGGCTATGCTCACTGAGTCTGTACATAGTCAAAAATGTCCTTAATTTTGGGACAGTCACAGTGGTCAGGTATTCTGCCACCGTGTACTCTCTGTTTAGGGCCAACTAGCATTCTAGTTTGCTCTGTTTTTTGGGAAATTCTTTCCAATGTGTCAAGTAATTATCTTTTGGTTGTCTCATGATTTGGTTGGGTCTAATTGTGTTTCTGTCCTAAGTAAGCTGGTCCTGGGGCTCTGTTCACAAACACAAACACACCCCACAGAGCCCCAGGACCAGCTTACTTAGGGGACTCTTCTCCAGGTTCATCTCTCTGTAGGTGATGGCTTTGTTATGAAATGTTTGGGAATCGCTTCATTTTAGGTGGTTGTAGAATTTAACGGCTCTTTTCTGGAATTTGGATAATTAGTGAGTATCGGCCTAATTCTGCTCTGCATGCATTATTTGGTGTTTTACGTTGTACACAGAAGATATTTTTGCAGAATTCTGCATGCAGAGTCTCAATTTGGTATTTGTCCCATTTTGTGAATTCTTGATTGGTGGGGCGGACCCCAGACCTCACAACCATAAAGGGCAATGGGTTCTAACTGATTCAAGTATTTTTTGCCAGATCCTAACTGGTATGTCGAATTTTATGTTCCTTTTGATGGCATAGAATGCAAATGGAACTTTTTTGGAACACCATTATTTTTGTCTTACTGAGATTTACTGTCAGGGACCAGGTGAGTTCACAGCTCTGTGGAAGTTACCTGTGGTGTTGATATTTAGGCCGAGGTATGTATTGTTTTTTGTGTGCTCTAGGGCAACAGTGTCTAGATGGAATTTGTAATTGTGGTCCTGGCAACTGGACCTTTTTTGGAACACTGAGATTTACAGTCAGGGCCCAGGTCTGACAGAATCTGTGCAGAAGATCTAGGTGCTGCTGTAGGCCCTCCTTGGTTGGGGACAGAAGCACAAGATCATCAGTAGACATTTGACATCAGATTCTAGTAGGGTGAGGCCGGGTGCTGCAGACTGTTCTAGTGCCCTCGCCAATTCACTGATATATATGTTGAAGAGGGTGGGGCTTAAGCTGCATCCTTGTCTCACCCCACGGCCCTGTGTAAAGAAATGTGTGTGTTTTTTGCCAACTTTAACCGCACACTCGTTTGTGTACATGGATTTTATAATGTCATATGTTTTTTCCCCCAACACCACTTTTTTATCAATTTGCATAGCAGACCCTGAGGCGAAAGCTTTTTTGAAATCAACAAAGCATGAGAAGACTTTGCCTTTGTTTTGGTTTGTTTGTTTGTTTGTCAATTAGGGTGTGCAGGGTGAATAGGTGGTCTGTTGTACGGTAATTTGGTAAAAAGCCCAATTTTACATTTCCTCAGTACATTGTTTTCACTGAGGAAATGTACGAGTCTGCTGTTAATGATAATGCAGAGGATTTTCCCAAGGTTGCTGTTGACACGTATCACACGGTTGTTATTGGGGTCAGATTTGTCTCCACTTTTGTGGATTGGGGTGATCAGTCATTGGTTCCAAATATTGGGGAAGATGCCAGAGCTAAGGATGATGTTAAAGAGTTTTAGTATAGCCAATTGGAATTTGTGGTCTGTATATTTTATCATTTCATTGAGGATACCGTCAACACCGCAGGCCTTTTTGGGTTGGAGGGTTTTTATTTTGTCCTGTAGTTCATTCAAGGTAATTGGAGAATCCAGTGGGTTCTGGTAGTCTTTAATAGTTGATTCTAAGATTTGTATTTGATCATGTATATGTTTTTGCTGTTTGTTCTTTGTTATAGAGCCAACAAGATTGGAGAAGTGGTTTATCCAAACATCTCCATTTTGGATAGATAATTCTTCATGTTGTTGTTTGTTTAGTGTGTTCCAATTTTCCCAGAAGTGTTTAGAGTCTAAGGATTCTTCAATTACATTGAGCTGACTTCTGGCGTGCTGTTCCTTCTTTTTCCGTAGTGTATTTCTGTATTGTTTTAGTGATTCACCATAGTGAAGGTTCAGGTCTCTATGTTTTTGGTTGGATAGGTTTCTCAATTTTGCATTCTTCATCAAACCATTTGTCATTGTTGTTAATTTTCTTCGGTTTTCTGCTTAACATTTTTAGATTTGATAGGGAAGCTGAGAAGTTAAATATACTATTTAGGTTTTTCTACTGCCAAGTTTACACCTTCACTATTACAGTGAAACATTTAGTCCAGGAAGTTGTCTAAAAGGGATTGAATTTGTTGTTGACTAATTGTGTTTTGGCAGGTTTCCACACTACATTCCTTCCATCTGTAGCATTTCTTAATATTATTCAGTTCCTTTGGCTTTGATGCCTCATGATTGAGTATTGCTCTGTTCAAGTAGACTGTGGTTTTGCTGTGATCTGATAGGGGTGTCAGTGGGCTGACTGTGAACGCTCTGAGAGACTCTGGGTTGAGGTCAGTGATAAAGTAGTCTATAGTACTACTGCCAAGAGATGATCTATAGGTATACCTACCGTAGGAGTCCCCTCGAAGCCTACCATTGACTATGTACATACCCAGCGTGCGATAGAGCTGCACGAATTGTGCCCCATTTTTGTTGGTTATGCTGTCATAGTTGTGCCTAGGGGGGCATATTGGGGAGGGAACGCTGTCACCTCCAGGCAGGTGTTTGTCCCCCTGTGTGCTGAGGGTGTCAGGTTCTTGTCCAGTTCTGGCATTTAGGTCGCCACAGACTAGTACATGTCCCTGGGCCTGGAAATGATTTCCCCCTCTAGGATGGAGAAGCTGTCTTCATTAAAGTGGGGGGATATAGGTAGCACACAGGAGGACATTTTTCCCTGTTAAGATCATTTCCTTTTGAATTTCTAGCCAAATGTAAAATGTTCCTGTTTTGATTAATTTAATAGAGTGAGTTAGGTCTGCTCTATATCAAATTAGCATACCACCTGAGTCCCTTCCCTGTTTCACACCTGGTAGTTTGGTGGATGGGATTACCAGCTCTCTGTAACCTAGAGGGCAACCAGTGGGTTCGTCTCCTCTATACCGTGTTTCTTGTAGAATGAAAATGTCTGTATTTCCGGTTTCTTTGATGAAGTCCAGGTTCCTGCTGTTTAGGCCAAAGGCCAAAGGATTCCCTCAGGCCTTGGATATTCCAGGATGAGATAGTGAAGGCTTTGTGTTCCATAAAGTGTCCAATGTTGTTGGTCGTGTGGTTTGGCCTCAGACCAGTAAGTGGGAGCAGAGCCTGCTGAGCATCTGGTACATGCCATTGGCTTGGGCTATTGTAAGGGTGGGGTTGGGCCTGTTTGCCCGCTCACGGCCTGGGCGTATGTGTGACTTTCATGTTGAGGCCCTCTTTGTGGGAGTGGGGGGGCATGGGGTGGGCAGGAAGGGCATAGGTCTGATCTGAGGGGGCCATGGTTGACTATCCCTCCCTCTACTCTCTCTCTCTCATACCATTTAAATTATGCATGATAAGCAACACATTTTGTGTGAATGAAAAACACCTTTTTCCTTTGTTTGGTTTTCAGAACGTTTCAATGGAAAGTCAGCAGAGCCACATGGACACAGTATAACACAGCGTAGGTCTTCGTCTCAGATCTACAACCGTCTCTGAAGACACGCTGAAGCTCTGGTGTCACGGCCGTCGTTAAAGGAAGACCAAGGTGCAGCGTGTTGAGCGTACATTTTCGTTTATTTAAATAAATGTCGCCAACAAAACAAGAAACAACCGTGAAGTTTACAGGGCTATAGTGCCACTAACAAAGTCAACTACCCACACTGAAAGGAGCGAAAGAGGGCTACCTAAGTATGATTCCCAATCAGAGACAACGATAGACAGCTGTCCCTGATTGAGAACCATACCCGGCCATAACATAGACATAAAGAAACATAGAAAACAAAACATAGAATGCCCACCCCAAATCACACCCTGACCAAACCAAATAGAGACATTAAAAGGTCTCTCTAAGGTCAGGGCGTGACATCTGGTAGCACATGAACACAACGTGTTGTCTATCAGGATCTCCACACCAATAGAACGAGAATTACTACTAATCTAATATTCACAGCATCTCACTCCCTGGCCCTGACTCCATCCAGCCTGACTAAAGTGAACCTTCCCTGGGTAAAACTGGGGCATGTAGAGCCTGGGGGCCTGGAGGTCTGGAGGAGGTTTATAAAGACAGAGCTGGGGAGAAGGGTCCTTTAGGGGTCCTATCTACCTCCCTCTCCTTTAACATCAGGTTTACTGTTATAATCCCTCTATCCCCCCTCTCCTTTAACATCAAATTCACTGTTATAATCCCTCTCATTTAACATCAGGTTTACTGTTATAATCCCTCTACCCCTCCCTCACCTTTAACATCAGGTTTACTGTTATAATCCCTCTACCCCTCCCCCTCCTTTAACATCAGGTTTACTGTTATAATCCCTCTACCCCTCCCTCTCCTTTAACATCAGGTTTACTGTTATAATCCCTCTTTCCCCCCTCTCCTTTAACATCAAATTCACTGTTATAATCCCTCTATCCCCCCCTCCTTTAACATCAAATTCACTGTTATAATCCCTCTAATCCCCTCCCTCCTTTAACATCAAATTCACTGTTATAATCCCTCTTTCCCCCCTCTCCTTTAACATCAAATTCACTGTTATAATCCCTCTAATCCCCCCCTCCTTTAACATCAAATTCACTGTTATAATCCCTCTATCCCCCCCTCCTTTAACATCAAATTCACTGTTATAATCCCTCTAATCCCCCCCTCCTTTAACATCAAGTTTACTGTTATAATCCCTCTAATCCCCCCTCCTTTAACATCAAATTCACTGTTATAATCCCTCTAATCCCCCCCTCCTTTAACATCAAATTCACTGTTATAATCCCTCTAATCCCCCCCTCCTTTAACATCAAATTCACTGTTATAATCCCTCTAATCCCCCCTCCTTTAACATCAGGTTTACTGTTATAATCCCTCTAATCTCCCTCCCCTTTTAACATCAGGTTTACTGTTATAATCCCTCAATCCCTCCCTCTCCTTTAACATCAGGTTTACTGTTATAATCCCTCTAATCTCCCTCTCCTTTAACATCAGGTTTACTGTTATAATCCCTCTACCCCTCCCTCTCCTTTAACATCAGGTTTACTGTGATAATCCCTCTATCCCTCCCCCTCCTTTAACATCAGGTTTACTGTTATAATCCCTCTATCCCTCCCTCTCCTTTAACATCAGGTTTACTGTTATAATCCCTCTAATCTCCCTCCCCTTTTAACATCAGGTTTACTGTTATAATCCCTCTAATCCCCCCCTCCTTTAACATCAGGTTTACTGTTATAATCCCTCTAATCCCCCCTCCTTTAACATCAGGTTTACTGTTATAATCCCTCTATCCCTCCCTCTCCTTTAACATCAGGTTTACTGTTATAATCCCTCCCCTTTTAACATCAGGTTTACTGTTATAATCCCTCTATCCCTCCCTCTCCCACTCTCTCTTTCTCTCTCCCTTCCGCTCTTTCTTTCAACAGCTGATTCCCACCGCTCTCACTCCCACACAAACAAGCCACACAATCAGACACACACACACATACACACGAACACACATACACATACACACACATACACACGCACACACATACACACACACACACACATACACACGCACACACATACACACAGACATGAACAGACAGAGAACCAGCCTCCCCACTGCTTAATCAACCCAAACTATGGGTGTCAATGACGTGATGAGCACTGCTCTCACACTATAATGACGGTGATGAGCACTGCTCTCACACTATAATGATGGTGATGAGCACTGCTCTCAGACTATAATGATGGTGATGAGCACTGCTCTCAGACTATAATGATGGTGATGAGCACTGCTCTCAGACTATAATGATGGTGATGAGCACTGCTCTCAGACTATAATGATGGTGATGAGCACTGCTCTCAGACTATAATGATGGTGATGAGCACTGCTCTCAGACTATAATGATGGTGATGAGCACTGCTCTCACACTATAATGATGGTGATGAGCACTGCTCTCAGACTATAATGACGTGATGAGCACTGCTCTCAGACTATAATGACGTGATGAGCACTGCTCTCACACTATAATGATGGTGATGAGCACTGCTCTCAGACTATAATGACGTGATGAGCACTGCTCTCAGACTATAATGATGATGATGAGCACTGCTCTCAGACTATAATGATGGTGATGAGCACTGCTCTCAGACTATAATGATGGTGATGAGCACTGCTCTCAGACTATAATGATGGTGATGAGCACTGCTCTCAGACTATAATGATGGTGATGAGCACTGCTCTCACACTATAATGATGGTGATGAGCACTGCTCTCAGACTATAATGATGGTGATGAGCACTGCTCTCAGACTATAATGATGGTGATGAGCACTGCTCTCAGACTATAATGATGGTGATGAGCACTGCTCTCACACTATAATGATGGTGATGAGCACTGCTCTCAGACTATAATGATGGTGATGAGCACTGCTCTCAGACTATAATGATGGTGATGAGCACTGCTCTCAGACTATAATGATGGTGATGAGCACTGCTCTCAGACTATAATGATGGTGATGAGCACTGCTCTCAGACTATAATGATGGTGATGAGCACTGCTCTCAGACTATAATATTATCATCCATCGCCCAGACAAACATCAAACAAACCATCCATTTACTATAACGTAATGCCATTGAGGGATGTATGTGTGTGTTTGTGTGTGTGTGTGTGTGTGTGTGTGTGTGTGTGTGTGTGTGTGTGTGTGTGTGTGTGTGTGTGTGTGTGTGTGTGTTTGTGTGTGTGTGTGTGTGCGTGTCGAGTGCCTCAGCCACACCACTGACACGCCCACCCTGCATCACAAAATAATCCCACCCTATTCCCTACATAGTGCACCACTTTTAGGGTACCATTTGGGACAAACCCTGGGATTTTGGACCACCCATATGATAAGCTACATGCCATAACATTTTCCTATCCCCTGACTTTAACCTTTAATTCCTTACCTTGATGCTCACTTGCCCTGAAGTTTGAGCCACTTTCTAGGTTGATATCTATCAGGGTGGATTGAGTGCAGGAGGCCGTTTCTCCAGCCACACCAAGTACACAGAAAGACCCCGTAAACAGTCACCTGCCACTGAGTTCCTATCTATCTAAACTGGTGTTGAAGCTAAATGGTACACAGAGGCTAATCATGCTAACAGCCTCCCACTGGGTTCCTAATCTGTCTGGACTAGCACTGACGCTAATGCTAGTCTTAGCTGTTAGTTAATCATGCTAACAGCCTCCCACTGTGTTCCTAATCTGTCTAGACTAGCACTGACGCTAATGCTAGTCTTAGCTGTTAGCTAATCATGCTAACAGCCTCCCACTGGGTTCCTAATCTGTCTAGACTGGCACTGACGCTAATGCTAGTCTTAGCTGTTAGCTAATCATGCTAACAGCCTCCCACTGGGTTCCTAATCTGTCTAGACTAGCACTGACGCTAATGCTAGTCTTAACTGTTAGCTAATCATGCTAACAGCCTCCCACTGGGTTCCTAATCTGTCTAGACTGGCACTGACGCTAATGCTAGTCTTAGCTGTTAGCTAATCATGCTAACAGCCTCCCACTGGGTTCCTAATCTGTCTAGACTGGCACTGACGCTAATGCTAGTCTTAGCTGTTAGCTAATCATGCTAACAGCCTCCCACTGGGTTCCTAATCTGTCTAGACTGGCACTGACGCTAATGCTAGTCTTAGCTGTTAGCTAATCATGCTAACAGCCTCCCACTGGGTTCCTAATCTGTCTAGACTGGCACTGACGCTAATGCTAGTCTTAGCTGTTAGCTAATCATGCTAACAGCCTCCCACTGGGTTCCTAATCTGTCTAGACTAGCACTGACGCTAATGCTAGTCTTAGCTGTTAGTTAATCATGCTAACAGCCTCCCACTGGGTTCCTAATCTGTCTAGACTAGCACTGACGCTAATGCTAGTTTTAGCTGTTAGTTAATCATGCTAACAGCCTCCCACTGTGTTCCTAATCTGTCTAGACTAGCACTGACCCTAATGCTAGTGGGAACCCAGTGGGAGGCTGTTAGCTAATTATGCTAACAGCTAAAAGGCTCCTGCTGAGCTACAGACACAATGGCGGTTACCACCTGTCATCTAGCATTAACGCTAACGGTATTGGTCTTCCATCAACATCAGTGATGTAGTTGTAATGTTTGAACTAAGAGGATGTGTCACGCTGCTAGCTATAGGGGCATGGAGCATAACATTCTGTCAGAGGATCCTCTGCTGTCTCTGCATGCACACTCAAACACACACTCACAGACACACACGCACATAGATACAGACACACACACACACACACACAATAAATTGCATGGCAGGCACGACAACACATACATACAGACATACCATAAAACCTACTGCCGCAAACACACACACACACCATAAAACCTACTTCCGCAAACACACCCATACCAATGAAGCAGTAGCTAGCGTTAGCTCCGACCAGGGCACCACAACACGTTGCGAGCGTTAGCTCCGACCAGGGCACCACAACACGTAGCGAGCGTTAGCTCCGACCAGGGCACCACAACACGTAGCTAGCGTTAGCTCCGACCAGGGCACCACAACACGTAGCTAGCGTTAGCTCCGACCAGGGCACCACAACACGTAGCTAGCGTTAGGTCCGACCAGGGCACCACAACACGTAGCGAGCGTTAGCTCCGACCAGGGCACCACAACACGTAGCTAGCGTTAGCTCCGACCAGGGCACCACAACACGTAGCTAGCGTTAGCTCCGACCAGGGCACCACAACACGTAGCTAGCGTTAGCTCCGACCAGGGCACCACAACACGTAGCTAGCGTTAGCTCCGACCAGGGCACCACAACACGTAGCTAGCGTTAGCTCCGACCAGGGCACCACAACACGTAGCTAGCGTTAGCTCCGACCAGGGCACCACAACACGTAGCGAGCGTTAGCTCCGACCAGGGCACCACAACACGTAGCGAGCGTTAGCTCCGACCAGGGCACCACAACACGTAGCGAGCGTTAGCTCCGACCAGGGCACCACAACACGTAGCTAGCGTTAGCTCCGACCAGGGCACCACAACACGTAGCTAGCGTTAGCTCCGACCAGGGCACCACAACACGTAGCTAGCGTTAGCTCCGACCAGGGCACCACAACACGTAGCTAGCGTTAGCTCCGACCAGGGCACCACAACACGTAGCTAGCGTTAGCTCCGACCAGGGCACCACAACACGTAGCGAGCGTTAGCTCCGACCAGGGCACCACAACACGTAGCGAGCGTTAGCTCCGACCAGGGCACCACAACACGTAGCGAGCGTTAGCTCCGACCAGGGCACCACAACACGTAGCGAGCGTTAGCTCCGACCAGGGCACCACAACACGTAGCGAGCGTTAGCTCCGACCAGGGCACCACAACACGTAGCGAGCGTTAGCTCCGACCAGGGCACCACAACACGTTGCGAGCGTTAGCTCCGACCAGGGCACCACAACACGTAGCTAGCGTTAGCTCTGACCAGGGCACCACAACACGTACCGAGCGTTAGCTCCGACCAGGGCACCACAACACGTACCGAGCGTTAGCTCCGACCAGGGCACCACAACACGTAGCGAGCGTTAGCTCTGACCAGGGCACCACAACACGTAGCTAGCGTTAGCTCCGACCAGGGCACCACAACACGTAGCGAGCGTTAGCTCCGACCAGGGCACCACAACACGTAGCGAGCGTTAGCTCCGACCAGGGCACCACAACACGTCTCCTGAAATAAAACTCAGTTAGCTCCGACCAGGACACCACAACACGTCTCCTGGAATAAAACTCAGTTAGCTCCGACCAGGACACCACAACACGTCTCCTGGAATAAAACTCAGTTAGCTCCGACCAGGACACCACAACACGTCTCCTGGAATAAAACTCAACCAGGACCACCGACAGAGACGAGACTGCCGTGTTATATAAGTGTGTGTGTGTGCATGTATTTGTGTGTGTGTGAGCATGTTATTCTGTTCCACAGGGTGCAGATTACACATGTCTGTGTGGAGGATAGCCGAGTTGTCATGGAGACCAGCTATAATCAGTGGAATACCTGAAGCTTCTCCCTGGTCTCCAGTGGCTTCCAGCTGGCATCATTCTCAATTAGCCTGTCTGTGTGTCTGTGTGTGTGTGTGTGTGTGTGTGTGTGTGTGTGTGTGTGTGTGTGTGTGTGTGTGTGTGTGTGTGTGTGTGTGTGTGTGTGTGTGTGTGTGTGTGTGTGTGTGTGTGTGTGTGCGTGAAATATGAATAGCTGAAGCTTCTCTATAGTCTCCGGTGACTCGTCACTCTCAATTAGTTCTATTCACCGGCAAACAGACACACAAACACACACAAACGCACATGGCTAAAGTAACTCAACTCTGTCTATACCCTGTGTCCATGAAACACACGAGCTGTCGAAGAGGAACAGGAAGAACAAGCTTATTGTCCATTTTAAAAGGTTCAAGGCCTTTATTTAACTTTATTCAGTCAGGCACCAACATAGACAATGAATGACACACACACACACACGCATTCATCTAATCACTATATAACCAACTACCTAACCAGTGACATCAGCACTATGAGGTCATAACCGAGAAGTACAGCCTTTCGTCTTTTAACCATCCATTCGTTTCACTCATTGTTCAATACTGTGACTTATCTATTTTAGTCAACTATCCTCCATTACCATCTCGCATTTAATCCACAAAACGCTTACAATAAAATACAACGACTTCCTCCATGTATCACAATGGGATTACTCTTTTCTCGTTATCTGTACCCAAAAAATGGCACCCTATTTGCTATGTAATGCACTATTTTTAATGCAGAGGCATTGTAGAGTCCTTCTGCAGAGGCATTGTAGAGAGTCCTTCTGCAGAGGCATTGTAGAGAGTCCTTCTGCAGAGGCATTGTAGAGAGTCCTTCTGCAGAGGCATTGTAGAGTCCTTCTGCAGAGGCATTGTAGAGAGTCCTTCTGCAGAGGCATTGTAGAGAGTCCTTCTGCAGAGGCATTGTAGAGAGTCCTTCTGCAGAGGCATTGTAGAGAGTCCTTCTGCAGAGGCATTGTAGAGTCCTTCTGCAGAGGCATTGTAGAGAGTCCTTCTGCAGAGGCATTGTAGAGTCCTTCTGCAGAGGCATTGTAGAGAGTCCTTCTGCAGAGGCATTGTAGAGAGTCCTTCTGCAGAGGCATTGTAGAGAGTCCTTCTGCAGAGGCATTGTAGAGAGTCCTTCTGCAGAGGCATTGTAGAGAGTCCTTCTGCAGAGGCATTGTAGAGAGTCCTTCTGCAGAGGCATTGTAGAGAGTCCTTCTGCAGAGGCATTGTAGAGAGTCCTTCTGCAGAGGCATTGTAGAGAGTCCTTCTGCAGAGGCATTGTAGAGAGTCCTTCTGCAGAGGCATTGTAGAGTCCTTCTGCAGAGGCATTGTAGAGAGTCCTTCTGCAGAGGCATTGTAGAGAGTCCTTCTGCGGAGGCATGTAGAGTCCTTCTGCAGAGGCATTGTAGAGAGTCCTTCTGCAGAGGCATTGTAGAGAGTCCTTCTGCAGAGGCATTGTAGAGTCCTTCTGCAGAGGCATTGTAGAGAGTCCTTCTGCAGAGGCATTGTAGAGAGTCCTTCTGCAGAGGCATTGTAGAGAGTCCTTCTGCAGAGGCATTGTAGAGTCCTTCTGCAGAGGCATTGTAGAGTCCTTCTGCAGAGGCATTGTAGAGAGTCCTTCTGCAGAGGCATTGTAGAGTCCTTCTGCAGAGGCATTGTAGAGTCCTTCTGCAGAGTCATTGTAGAGTCCTTCTGCAGAGGCATTGTAGAGAGTCCTTCTGCAGAGGCATTGTAGAGAGTCCTTCTGCAGAGGCATTGTAGAGAGTCCTTCTGCAGAGGCATTGTAGAGTCCTTCTGCAGAGGCATTGTAGAGAGTCCTTCTGCAGAGGCATTGTAGAGAGTCCTTCTGCAGAGGCATTGTAGAGAGTCCTTCTGCAGAGGCATTGTAGAGTCCTTCTGCAGAGGCATTGTAGAGTCCTTCTGCAGAGGCATTGTAGAGAGTCCTTCTGCAGAGGCATTGTAGAGAGTCCTTCTGCAGAGGCATTGTAGAGTCCTTCTGCAGAGGCATTGTAGAGTCCTTCTGCAGAGGCATTGTAGAGTCCTTCTGCAGAGGCATTGTAGAGAGTCCTTCTGCGGAGGCATGTAGAGTCCTTCTGCGGAGGCATTGTAGAGAGTCCTTCTGCGGAGGCATGTAGAGTCCTTCTGCGGAGGCATTGTAGAGAGTCCTTCTGCAGAGGCATTGTAGAGAGTCCTTCTGCAGAGGCATTGTAGAGTCCTTCTGCAGAGGCATTGTAGAGAGTCCTTCTGCAGAGGCATTGTAGAGAGTCCTTCTGCAGAGGCATTGTAGAGTCCTTCTGCAGAGGCATTGTAGAGTCCTTCTGCAGAGGCATTGTAGAGAGTCCTTCTGCAGAGGCATTGTAGAGTCCTTCTGCAGAGGCATTGTAGAGTCCTTCTGCAGAGGCATTGTAGAGAGTCCTTCTGCAGAGGCATTGTAGAGTCCTTCTGCAGAGGCATTGTAGAGAGTCCTTCTGCAGAGGCATTGTAGAGTCCTTCTGCAGAGGCATTGTAGAATCCTTCTGCAGAGGCATTGTAGAATCCTTCTGCATAGGCATTGTAGAGTCCTTCTGCAGAGGCATTGTAGAGAGTCCTTATGCCGATGGATTTTAGAGAGTCCTTATGCAGATGGGTTTTAGAGAGTCCTTAGAAGTTGTGCAACAATTAGTATGTATTATGTAAGGGTCTGTCAGTCAGACTGCAATCATTCACAGCAGCTGCTGCACCTCATATCCATTCACTGAAGCAAACAGACACACAGACACAGAGGCACAGACACACAGACACACAGACACACATACACACATACACACAGACACACATACACACATACACACAGACACACATACACACACACAGAGGAACAGACACACATACACACAGACATACACACAGACACACATACACACAGACACACATACACACACACAGAGGCACAGACACACAGACACACACACAGAGGCACAGACACACACAGGCAGGCAGAATAGAATAGATACAGGGTTTCTGTTCAGGAAGAAATAGAACAGAATAGAATAGATACAGGGTTTCTGTTCAGGAAGAAATAGAACAGAATAGAATTGATGCAGGTATGCTGTTCAGGAAGACATAGAATAGATACAGGTGTTCTGTTCAGGAAGACATAGAATAGATACAGATGTTCTGTTCAGGAAGAAATAGAATAGATACAGATGTTCTGTTCAGGAAGACATAGAATAGATACAGGTGTTCTGTTCAGGAAGACATAGAATAGATACAGGTGTTCTGTTCAGGAGGAAATAGAATAGATACAGGTGTTCTGTTCAGGAGGAAATAGAATAGAATAGATACAGGTGTTCTGTTCAGGAGGAAATAGAATAGATACAGGTGTTCTGTTCAGGAGGAAATAGATTAGAATAGATACAGGTGTTCTGTTCAGGAGGAAATAGAATAGATACAGGTGTTCTGTTCAGGAGGAAATAGAATAGAATAGATACAGGTGTTCTGTTCAGGAGGAAATAGAATAGATACAGGTGTTCTGTTCAGGAGGAAATAGATTAGAATAGATACAGGTGTTCTGTTCAGGAGGAAATAGAATAGATACAGGTGTTCTGTTCAGGAGGAAATAGAATAGAATAGATACAGGTGTTCTGTTCAGGAGGAAATAGATTAGAATAGATACAGGTGTTCTGTTCAGGAGGAAATAGAATAGATACAGGTGTTCTGTTCAGGAGGAAATAGATTAGAATAGATACAGGTGTTCTGTTCAGGAGGAAATAGAATAGAATAGATACAGGTGTTCTGTTCAGGAGGAAAGCCTGGAAGGTGCCACTTCTGAACACCAACAGATCTAGTAGACCTATATCTAGCCTTATACTTTACGAGTAACGATGGCGTTTGTGTATGTTATGTATTTCTACTTCCTGTATTGACTTGCCAGTGTTATTTTATGTTTGTATAACAGAAAGTCCCTTCAAGGGCAGAACCGTTTATTTTCATGGGTTGGACAAAAAATTGTGACGTGAGAAAGAGAGAAGGAGGCAGAAATAAAGAGTGTGGTAATCCTCTCTCTACAGTGATGTTTCCTGCAATAGGATGTCTTTCAATGGGTAACATACATTTTTGTCTTCTTCTAATGCCTCTCAAAGGGAAAGTAATCTAAAAGTAACGGAATGTAATCAGATTACGTTACTGAGTTTGGGGTAATCCAAAAGTTACGTTACTGATTACAATTTTGGACAGGTAACTAGTAACTGTAACAGATTTAATTTAGAAAGTAACTTACCCAACCCTGACCACTGTTGTGGTCTACATACCTAAAGAGTGTGGTAATCCTCTCTCTACAGTATACCTAGACTGAGTGTCCAAAACATTAGGAACACCTTCCTAATATTGAGTTGCACGCCCCCTTTGCCATCAGAACAGACTCAATTCGTCGGGGCATGGACTCTACAAGGTGTCGAAAGCGTTCCGCAGGGATGCTGGCCCATGTTGACTCAATGCTTCCCACAGTTATGTGTCAAGTTGGTTGCATGTCCTTTGGGTGGTGGACCATTCTTGATACACACGGGAAACTGTTGAGTGTGAAAAGCCCAGCAGCGTTGCAGTTCTTGAAACAAACCGGTGCGCCTGGCACCTACTACCCTACCCCGTTCAACGGCACTTAAATATTTTTGTCTTGTTCATTCACCCTCTGAATGGCACACATACACAATCCATGTCTCAATTGTCTCAATGCTTAAAAATCTGTCTTTAACCTGTCTCCTCCCCTTCATCTACACTGATTGAAGTGGATTTAATCGGTGACATCAATAAGAGATCATAGCTTTCAACTGGATTCACCTGGTCAATTTGTCATGGAAATAGATGTTCCTAATGTTTTGTACACTCAGTGTATTAACAGTATATTAACCACACACACATTCTTTGCACACAGACACACACACACAGTACACTATCCCACAAGGCTGGCCTAATTATGCCATTATGCCAGACAACAAAATTAAAAAAGCAAAGCCTTAAATTCCCTTTGCACTTCCGACCATTATTTACCATTTCATATTCCCGGCACTGTAAAATATTGAAATGCTAATTGCAGCCCAACTTCCCCTCATCTCCTCCCCTCGCCCCCACACCATCCGCGGCCAAGCAGCTCACTTTTGACATAATATGCTAGAGTGAGTCCCAAATGCACCCTGTTCCCCTATATAGTGCACTACTTTTGACAAGAGCCTATAATAGGGAATAGGGTGCCATTTTAGACAGAGCCCAAGTGATTCAGGAGGAGGATGGTAATTTTTCCCATCGATCCGTTGGTCCGTAGGCTAGGAGTTAGGAGCTAAGACACCCCCGCCTGCGTTGGCTGACCCTCCAAACGGCCCACAGCTTGTTTAACTAGACGGAAATGTGGACCACTGGCTCCTTCTTTACCAGAAACTCTAGTCTCTAGCTACATAACGCAAACTTATACAGAACAAAGGAAACTTTTCTAAAGAGGTTCAGAAAACATAGGGGCGTAACATAACGTAGGACTGTAGCCTACATAACATGTGATAAAGGAGGAAAACTTATACGTAACACAAATGTATAAATAACCCAAGTTGAATTTTCAGATAAGTAGTGGGAGCACTTGAAGGGACTGATAACATATTGGTAAGAAATTTATTACTTTTTGACATGTAAGGAACAGGGCTGTGTTTGGCCAGCTCTCATAGCCTGTGTCCCAAAATGCACCCTATCCCTGAGGGAATACGGCTCCATCTGGCCAGCTCTCATAGTCTGTGTCCCAAAATGCACCCTATCCCTGAGGGAATACGGCTCCATTTGGCCAGCTCTCATAGCCTGTGTCCCAAAATGCACCCTATCCCTGAGGGAATACGGCTCCATCTGGCCAGCTCTCATAGTCTGTGTCCCAAAATGCACCCTATCCCTGAGGGAATACGGCTCCATCTGGCCAGCTCTCATAGTCTGTGTCCCAAAATGCACCCTGTCCCTGAGGGAATACGGCTCCATTTGGCCAGCTCTCATAGCCTGTGTCCCAAAATGCACCCTATCCCTGAGGGAATACGGCTCCATTTGGCCAGCTCTCATAGCCTGTGTCCCAAAATGCACCCTGTCCCTGAGGGAATACGGCTCCATCTGGCCAGCTCTCATAGCCTGTGTCCCAAAATGCACCCTATCCCTGAGGGAATACGGCTCCATCTGGCCAGCTCCTGTACAGACAAAGATATGATTCACATGCTGCTGTGTGTAACAGATCATCTTAAAAGCGGTGTCAGACAAATTAATAGTATTTATCACATTAACGATGTACAAAGGATGTCCTCGCTCCTCGCTAGCGCCAGCTGCCACGACAGCATCATCTGTACTGCACCGTCTCTATCTTTAAAGGGACAATCCGCAGTTCAAACAATAACAAAGCGGACACCCCGCCACTGTTTCGGTAAACAGCTGAGGGATGGAGCTGGAGAAATGTAACCACTCTCAAATTCATAGCGCTATGGATGCAAGGACTGACCATCCACGATATCAAAATTAGGCTTGGGCGGTATACCGTATACTGGAAATATTTGGAAATAGCCACGGGATGGTTTTTCAACACTGTCAATACTGTTTCAACTATTTTCTTTGATGTGTATATTATTATTTTTTGAGCTACTTTTTAGGTAAATACCTGCAGTCAACTTGTAAAATACGTTATGAGATAAAGCAGATTGCATTCTTCATTTCCTGTGAGTCACTGTCGTGCAGCACGCGCCAGGTGATCAAATTACAGTATTAAACGTAATGTTTGACAGCTAGATATCTTATAACTATTAAGTTAACTGTCTAAAATGTGTTAAACACTCTGCAGTTGTACTAACAGTAGTTAGCTATCTAGCTTGTTAGCTTCTTGCTAAATCAATTGTTTGGGTAACAGCAGAGAATCCCCTCCCGGATCAAGAGCCTTGCCGTCTAATATTAGTTTTGTGTGAGTGCAGCAAACTGTGAGTAGCATTTTTGAGGTACTTGTATAACGTTAAGAGCTAGGATGTCTGTCCTGCAAATAGTTTATGTCAGAAACTGTATAAAATGTTCGCAATGCGCTCGTTAGTATTTACCTAGCATTCTCTATGGGATTTTACATATACTTGTTAGCATTGCTAACCTTCGGATTACAGAGACTCAGTGAGGTTTGAAAATACCTCTCCTTGTGTTCAGTGCCGGTAACTACCAAACATCCCGGGATGGCACAAGGTCGGTATGAAGGTATGACAATCTGAATACCGCCCAAGCCTAATCAAAATTATATTTGTAACCATGTTTTGAGACCATACAGTGTTTGTTTACAAATTACATTGTTTGCAAACATTGAAGTAAAACCAGCTTATATTTTGGGTTCTCATGGAGGGTGACAGTTGAACTAAACTCATGGGGCATTTATAAGTTATATTCTTCAAGAATCAACGTGTAAATATCATTAATATATATCATTAATATATATATAAGTCCCAAAATGTATGTTACAACTGCAGATTGCACCTTTAAATGGCTTAAATTACAGCCAGACACTGACAGTTCAATCACCAGACTGTTCCCTGGTTGTCATATTCCCAGACCCAGGTATATCTATCTTTCTCCTTCTCAAAATAACACCCTACATAGTGTGTATGAACCCTGGTCGTAACTCTACGGCTCTGTCCTGACCCCGAGGACGATATAACACTGCACTACACACACACAGGGGAAGATATACAGCGCCCCCCCCACCACCCCCATCCCCGGTGTGGCGTGAGCAAATTCAGTCCTCAAGGTGTGAGTCACCAACTCGCCAGCTCAGCCATCCGGCCGGAAACTACGTGAACCCCTCCACTCCACTGGAAGTCCTTCCAGAAAATACTGACTACGTTACGGGGACCACACACACACACACACACGCGCACGCACACACACACACACGCGCACGCGCACACGCACACGCACACGCACACGCACACACACACACACACACACACATCTGTCTTTCTCTGAGAAAGTACATGTTGTACAACCAGGGAACCTCTAAAATTAGTTTCCATTGACTCCAGTGTGATTATTAACTTTCCATTGCTGCGCCAGCACAGTCAGCGACACAGGTGACGTCAAATACTGTCCTTCACCCTGACTCACTACATTATCAGCTGAGGAGCTCTCGGAGAGGGAGCGTGTATGTGTGTGTGTGTGTGTGTGTGTGTGTATGTGTGTGTGTGTGTGTGTGTGTACTTACTGCACAGGCCGATGATGTGGCTGCTGTCTTCATGGACAAACTTCTTAGTCACCGCCTCCTCCATGATCTGTTTCACCTGTACAGAGAGACACAGGATCATTATCGTCATTAAGACTTTCATCATTACCACCGTCATCATCATTACCATCGTCAGCATCATTACCATCGTCATCATCATCATTACCATTGTCAGCATCATTACCATCGTCATCATCGAAAATCATCATTACTAACGTCGTCATCATTACCATTACCACCGTCATCATCATTACCGTTACCATCGTCATCATTATTACCATCGTCATCCCCATTACCATCGTCATCACCATTACCGTTACTTCAGTCATCATCATTACCATTATCATCGTCATCATCATTACCATCATCATCATCATCATTACCATTATCATCATCATCACCATCGTCATCATTATCATTACCATCATCATCATCACCATTACCATCGTCATCATCACCATCGTCATCATTATCATTACCATCGTCATCACCATTACCATCGTCATCATTACCATCATCATCACCATTACCATCGTCGTCATCATTATCATTACCATCGTCATCATTACCATCGTCATCACCATTACCATCGTCATTATCATTACCATCGTCATCATCATCATTACCATCATCATCACCATTACCATCGTCGTCATCATTATCATTACCATCGTCATTACCATCGTCATCATCCATCATCATAATCAAACCAATCCTTATCACCTCGAAAAGAGGGGGTATGTGGCATACACCTTGTAAAGGTCAAAAAGCACACCCCTTGTTAGCTTGAAAATGTATCCATGGGGGGGGGGGGGGGGGGGGCGCTCACCTGTTGCCCATCCCTGCTCTAGAAAATAGGCTGCCAATCGGGACGCACAAGGAGTTGTAGGGCTCTGCTTGTTCTCCTGCCAGACTGTCTGGGCGAGGTACTGAGGTCGTTAACACATGTCATGTCACATCTGACTGAGACAGCGATGAAGGCTGTGTCCCAAATGGCACCCTATTCCCTGTATAGTTCACTACTTTTGACCACAGGGCTCTGTATAAGGTATAGGGTTGTAGGATGCCATGTGGGACTCAACGGGAGATGTAAGCTGAACTGGCCATTGATAATGACCACAGCCGGTCAGTCATTTCCAATACAATGTTATCAGTAATGACTAGGTAGTGGGGAAGGTGATGATAAGCATTGTACCGAACTGTCATACTTGAGTAAAAGTAAAGATATATTAATAGAAAATGACTCAAGTAAAAGTGAAAGTCACCCAGTAAAATACTACTTGAGTAAAAGTCTAAAAGTATCTGGTTGATAAAATTGATAAAAAATAAATAATAAAATCTTCATCAATCTACACACAATACCCCATAATGACAAAGATTTTCGCAAATTCATAAAAAATAAAAAACTGAAATATCACATTCACATAAGTATTCAGACCTTTTACTCAGTACTTTGTTGAAGCACTTTTGACAGCGATTACAGTCTCAAGTCTTCTTGGGTATGACGCTACAAACGTGTCAAACCTGTATTTGAGGAGTTTCTCCCATTCTTCTCTGCAGATTCTATCAAGCTCTGTTAGGTTGGATGGGGAGCGTCGCTGCACAGCTCTTTTCAGGTCTCTCCAGAGACGTACGATTGGGTTCAAGTCCGGGCTCTGGCTGGGCCACTCAAGGACATTAAGAGACTTGTCCTGAAGCCACTCCTGCGTTGTCTTGGCTGTGTGCTTAGGGTCATTGTCCTGTTGGAAGTTGAACCTTCACCCCAGTCTGAGGTCCTGAGCGCTCTGGAGCAGGTTTTCATCAAGGATCTCTGTGTACTTTGCTCCATTAATCTTTCCCTCGATCCTGACTAGTCTCCCAATCCCTGCCTCTGAAAAACATCCCCACAGCATGATGCTTCCACCACCATAAATAACTATATACAGTATAATAGAGGTGACGGTGTTGGAGATGTATTTGGCTGTTGATCTGCTTCTGTTCTGTAGGTGACATAGTGTGCTCTTTTCAATTGATGGGTCCCGGTCTCTGGGGGGCCTTGGGGTTCTGGGTGGGCAGTGGGTAACGGAGAACAATTGGAGGTTTACTCTGTAGCAGTGCATGGTACAGCTATATGGACACTTTTTAATGAGTTTAAGTTTTTTTTGATAAGTTTAACAAACGTATATTATGATAAATAACATTGAAACGTGTATCTCATTATGGTAAAATTGTGAAATAAGTATAGCCAGTTATAATTGTAATGGCTTAGCAGATAATAAGAAAAGACGATCAGTATTTACCCGGCTAAAAGAGGAAGGAATATAATAATCTATTGTTTACAGGAAACTAAGTCAACAATTTTAGATGAAGTTGAGTGGAAAAAGGACTGGGAGGGTGAAATATACTTCTTCTATGTGCAAAGAAACTCAAATGGGGTGATGATATTGATTAACAATAATTTTGATCCGAATGTGCAAACTGTCCAAACAGATCTGCAAGGTAGATGGATTCTTTTAAATATGTTATTGAACCATAAACAGATTTGGCTCATTAATCTATACAGTCCAAATAATGATGATCCATGGTTCTCTGAATATATATATATAATAATTGATCAAACCTACAAGCAATAAAATACTATTATTACGGTGGGAGATTATAATACGGTTTTAAATACCTCTATGGACCGTAAAGGAAATCACAATACAAAACTAAAACCATCATGCACTTAAGGAAATCATGAATATCATGGATATGATGGTGCTAGTGGATATATGGAGGCTTAAATACCCTGACCTAGTGAGATATACATGGAGGAGGCTTAAATACCCTGACCTAGTGAGATATACATGGAGGAGGCTTAAATACCCTGACCTAGTGAGATATACATGGAGGAGGCTTAAATACCCTGACCTAGTGAGATATACATGGAGGAGGCTTAAATACCCTGACCTAGTGAGATATACATGGAGGAGGCTTAAATACCCTGACCTAGTGAGATATACATGGAGGAGGCTTAAATACCCTGACCTAGTGAGATATACATGGAGGAGACTTAAATACCCTGACCTAGTGAGATATACATGGAGGAGGCTTAAATACCCTGACCTAGTGAGATATACATGGAGGAGACTTAAATACCCTGACCTAGTGAGATATACATGGAGGAGGCTTAAATACCCTGACCTAGTGAGATATACATGGAGGAGGCTTAAATACCCTGACCTAGTGAGATATACATGGAGGAGACTTAAATACCCTGACCTAGTGAGATATACATGGAGGAGGCTTAAATACCCTGACCTAGTGAGATATACATGGAGGAGACTTAAATACCCTGACCTAGTGAGATATACATGGAGGAGACTTAAATACCCTGACCTAGTGAGATATACATGGAGGAGGCTTAAATACCCTGACCTAGTGAGATATACATGGAGGAGGCTTAAATACCCTGACCTAGTGAGATATACATGGAGGAGACTTAAATACCCTGACCTAGTGAGATATACATGGAGGAGACTTAAATACCCTGACCTAGTGAGATATACATGGAGGAGGCTTAAATACCCTGACCTAGTGAGATATACATGGAGGAGGCTTAAATACCCTGACCTAGTGAGATATACATGGAGGAGGCTTAAATACCCTGACCTAGTGAGATATACATGGAGGAGGCTTAAATACCCTGACCTAGTGAGATATACATGGAGGAGACTTAAATACCCTGACCTAGTGAGATATACATGGAGGAGGCTTAAATACCCTGACCTAGTGAGATATACATGGAGGAGACTTAAATACCCTGACCTAGTGAGATATACATGGAGGAGGCTTAAATACCCTGACCTAGTGAGATATACATGGAGGAGGCTTAAATACCCTGACCTAGTGAGATATACATGGAGGAGACTTAAATACCCTGACCTAGTGAGATATACATGGAGGAGGCTTAAATACCCTGACCTAGTGAGATATACATGGAGGAGGCTTAAATACCCTGACCTAGTGAGATATACATGGAGGAGGCTTAAATACCCTGACCTAGTGAGATATACATGGCGGAGGCTTAATCAAGCTAGTTATTCTCGCTGGCATTAAAAGTATTTAATAAGTGTTGATAGGGAACTGAATGCGGTTGGACCATCAAATAATTGCCATATACACTACTCTTACAGAACTATATTGGAAATGTAATCAAAGCCTATTGGATGACAACTTGTATTTAACCAAGACAGAATCTTTAATAACATACTTTTTCCGATATAACATAGGTAAAGCAGATCCCTTTATTGTATGGGACACTTTTAAACGTGCCTTGAGAGGCCATGAAATTCAATACTCATCTTTGAAACAAAAGCACTTTAGGTCAAAAGAGTTCATATTAACAAAGGAAACAGAGGGACTAACAGTACAGATAGACAGCAATAAAAAACTGTACCAGAGAGCCACATAATAAGTTATTCAAGAAAGAGTGTGATATATTATAAAATTAAAGCGAACTGGTTGGAATATGGGGTAAAATGCCAACAAATAGTTTTTTTTAATCATCCACAACATAGAAATGCTACCAAAAATAATTTACTGAAACTTGTTACAAATTATGGAGTCACCCATGATTCACCAAACTATATTTTGAAAGAGGCAGCAAAGTACTTTGTTTTCGTTTCAGTCTCCTCATTCTCCACTAACAGAAGTTAATTGTCAGGATTTTTTTTTCTTTGAATAATGTAAAATAAACAGCTGTACAGAAAGACTCATGTGAAGGCCAAATTACAGAGGAGGAACGTCTTGATGCAATTAAAGCCTTTAAGTCTGGGAAAAACTCCAGGGCTGGATGGCATACCAGTTGAGGTATACCAAACCTTTTCTGATCTACTCAGAGGACTGTTATTAGAATGTTTTAACCACTCCTATGTAAATGGTAGATTATGAGACACTCAACAAGAAGGTTTGATTTACTATTACTGATACAGGACCCAGGTTGTAAATATAAAGATCCAGTCCAGTCCATTCCAGCCCATTACACTTCAGTGTTGGGATGCAAAAATTCAAGCAAAATGCATAGCGCTAAGAATTAAAAAGGTATTGTCGGATAATATTAATTACTGGAATTAATTAATTAATTACTGGAAACAATAGAACACTATGACAATAGAACACTATGACAAATCTGGGAAACCAGGCCTGGTTTGTTTTCATAGCCAACTTTGAAAAGGCTTTTGATAAAGTATGACTGGAATTTATACATAAATGCCTGGAATAATATAATTGTGGAGAATCTCTTATACAATGGGTTAAAGTTATGTGTAGTAACCCTAGGTGTAAAATAGTAAATAATAGATACTTCTCAGAAAGTATTCAACTGTCAAAAGGAGTAAAACAAGGTTGTCCACTATCGGCTTATTTATTTATTATGGCCATCAAAATGTTAGCTGTTACAATCAGATCCAACAATAATATTAAGGGATTAGAAATCCAGGGCTTAAAAACAAAGGTGTCATTGTACACTGATGATTCATGGAGGATCTATATAATTGATCTAACCTCCCATTTTCCCTATTTGCTTATGGCCATGCCTACACCTAACAACTTGTTTTTGTAATTATATGAGCAAAAAATATGACATATTATTTGGAATGGCAAGCCAAACAAAATTAAACAGGCCTATTCATTATATAATGAATATGAATTTGGAGGGCAGAAATATTACATGTTAAAGCATTAGACCTCTCACTAAACGCTTCAGTCATACAAAAGCTATACTTAAATCCAAACTGGTTCTCTAGCAGATTAGTAAGAATGGCTCACCTCGTGTTCAAGAATGACCTTTTTCCCTTCATTCAGATTACAACCTCTCAATTTCGGTTACTTGAAAATGAAATGATCTCCAAAATGTCAACAACAAAAAATTAAACAACCTAATAGTATGTTGTTTGCAATTTCAGTTTAATCCACCAGAAAAAACGTAACAAATATTACAACAAATATTATGGTTAAACTCAAAAAAACGAACTGATTTAAAAAATATATATATTTTTGGAAACAATGTTTAAAAACGATATAATCTTTATAAATAATATCATAAATTGGACTGGTGGAGTTGTCACACATGCAGCTAACAAAAATGTATGAAAATGTCTGCTCTATCCAAAATTACAACCAACTAGTTACAGCATTTCTGCAAAAATGGTAGAGGTAAATTGAAGGGGGAGAAGGTAAGGAACTTGCCTGTCGGCCCTGCATTAAAGACCAAAACTGTTTAAAGAAAATTATGATAAACAAAAAACTATACCAGTTTCATATCAGGAACAAAAAATGGACAGCTGTGCCATACAGGTTGCAAAATAGTTGGGAAGAGATTTTCGATGTACCGATTCCATGGCACATGTTTTATGAACTGATACACAAAACAACGCCTGATTCAATTTAAATTCTTGTACAAAATTCTTGTAATCAATAGAATGTTATTGTCACGCCCTGGACATAGA
Organism: Salvelinus namaycush; assembly: GCF_016432855.1. Taxonomy (NCBI): domain Eukaryota; kingdom Metazoa; phylum Chordata; class Actinopteri; order Salmoniformes; family Salmonidae; genus Salvelinus; species Salvelinus namaycush. The sequence continues at coordinate 6,624,767 of NC_052329.1, read as the reverse complement.
GAGGCTTTTATTCTCTATTTTGGTTAGGCCAGGGTGTGACTAGGGTGGGCATTCTAGTTTCTTTATTTCTATGTTTTCTGTTTCTATGTTTTGGTCGGGTATGGTTCTCAATCAGGGACAGCTGTCTATCGTTGTCTCTGATTGGGAATCATACTTAGGCAGCCTGTTTTTCCACCTTAGTTGTGGGTAGTTGTCTGTGTTAGTGGCCTGTATAGCCCTAGTCAGCTTCACGTTTGTTTTGTTGTTTCTTGTTGGCGACATTCATAAATAAAAAGAAATGTACGTTTACCACGCTGCACCTTGGTCCGGTCATTTCCACCCTGACGACGATCGTGACAGTTATATACAGTTGAAGTCGGAAGTTTACATACACTTAGGTTGGAGTCATTAAAACTCGTTTTTCAACCACTCCACAAATGTCTTGTTAACAAACTATAGTTTTGGCAAGTCGGTTAGGACATATACTTTGTGCATGACACAAGTAATTTTTCCAACAATTGTTTACAGACAGATTATTTCACCTATAATTCACTGTATCACAATTCCAATGGGTTAGAAGTTTACATACACGAAGTTGACTGTGCCTTTAAACAGCTTGGAAAATTCCAAAAAATGATGTACTGTCTTTAGAAGCTTCTCATAGGCTAATTTACATCATTAGAGTTAATTGGAGGTGCACCTGTGGATGTATTTCAAGGCCTACCTTCAAACTCAGTGCCTCTTTGCTTGACATCATGGGAAAATCAAAAGAAATCAGCCAAGACCTCAGAAGAAAAATGGTAGACCCCCACATGTCTGGTTCATCCTTGGGACCAATTTCCAAATGCCTGGAGGTACCACGTTCATCTGTACAAAGAATAGTACGCAAGTATAAACACCATGGGAGCACGCAGGCGTCATACCGCTCAGGAAGGAGACGCGTTCTGTCTCCTAGAGATGAACGTACTTTGGTGCGAAAAGTGCCAATCAATCCCAGAACAACAGCAAAGGACCTTGTGAAGATTCTGGAGGAAACAGGTACAAAAGTATCTATATCCACAGTAAAACGAGTCCTATATTGACATAACCTGAAAGGCCGCTCAGCAAGGAAGAAGCCACTGCTCCAAAACTGCCATAAAATAGCCAGACTACGGTTTGCAACTGCACATGAGGACAAAGATCGTACTTTTTGGAGAAATGTCCCAGGTCTTATGAAACAAAAATACAACTGTTTGGCCATAATAACCATCGTTATGTTTGGAGGAAAAAGGGGGAGGCTTGCAAGCCGAAGAACACCATCCCAACCGTGAAGAACGGGTGTGGCAGCATCATGTTGTGGGGGTGCTTTGCTGCAGGAGGGTCTGGTGCACTTCACAAAATAGATGGCATCATGAGGGAGGAAAATTATGTGGATATATTGAAGCAACATCTCAAGACATCAGTCAGGAAGTTAAAGCTTGGTCGCAAATGGGTCTTCCAAATGGACAATGACCCCAAGCATACTTCCAAAGTTGTGGCAAAATGGCTTAAGGACGAGCAAGGAGGCCTAGAAAACTGACTCAGTTACACCAGCTCTGTCAGGAGGAATGGGCCAAAATTCACCCAACTTATTGTGGGAAGCTTGTTGGAGGCTAACCGAAACGTTTGACCCAAGTTAAACAATTTAAAGGCAATGCTACCAAATACTAATTGAGTGTATGTAAACTTCTGACCCACTGGGAATGTGATGAAAGAAATAAAAGCTTAAATAAATCATTCTCTCAACTATTATTCTGACATTTCACATTCTTAAAATAAAGTGGTGATCCTAACTGACCTAATATAGGGAATTTTTACTCGGATTAAATGTCAGGAATTGTGAAAAACTGAGTTTAAATGTATTTGGCTAAGGTGTATGTAAACTTCCAACTTCAACTGTATATTGGGGACCCTGCAAATAGCACTGCTGGGTGATTTGAAAAGTCATAGTCAATCATATAATAACAAATAGCAAAAAAAATATGTATTTTTTATTTACAACCTGTAGAAACTATGAGAATAGAAAGGTTCAGTACTTTTGTGAAACATCACAGCACTGTTGAAAAAATATATGGCAAATAGAAACTGGTTGGTGTTCACATTTCCACAAACTTCAAAGTCCTTTCAAACGGTATCAATAATGTGTCATATCCTTGCTTCAGGTCCTGAGCTACAGGCAGTTTGATTTGGATATTTTAGGCCTAAAATTGGAGGAGGAAAAAAAGGGTCCGATCCTTAACAAGTGACATCAATAAGGGATGATCATGGCTTTCACCTGGTCAGTCTGTCACAGATAGAGCAGGTGTTCCTAATGTTTTGTACACTCAGTGTATAAATAGTAAAGAGGGACAGGTTCCAGAATCGACCCCTGCTGGACACCTTTAGAAATATTGAGGTAACTTGACACCATCAGAAAGCACACATTGGGTCCTGTCTGACAGAGAGTACCCAAACCACCAAAGTAGGCCACTATGAAGGGCTCCATTTGGGACTGTGCGTTTGGATTGGACTCCATTTTGAGGTTCCTGTCTGATGCTCTGAGGCAGGACATTTGTATTTGTATTTTATTAGGGATCCCCATATACTGCTGCCAAGACAGCAGCTACTCTTCCTTGGGTCCAGCTAAATTAAGGCAGTTATAAAAACATTTTGAAACATAACAATACATTCATAACAGATTTCACAACATATAAAGGGTGTGCTCTCAGGCCTCTACTCTACTACCACATATCTACAGTACAAAATCCATGTGAACATGTGTGTATAGTGTGTATGTTATCGTGTGTGTGTGTATGCACGTGTCTATGTTTGTGTTGCTTTACAGTCCCCATTGTTCTATAAAGGTGTATTTTATCTGTTTTTTTAAATGTGAAATAGAGTTCCATGTAGTCATGGCTCTATGTAGTACTGTGCGCCTCCCATAGTCTGTTCTGGACTTGGGGACTGTGAAGAGACCTCTGGTGGCCTGTCTTGTAGGGTAATGTGGGGTACATTAGTCTCAGGTGATGAACCTTCTCTGTCTCACTCTCCTCTTCCTCTCTCTCTCTCTCCTCTTCCTCTCTCTCTCTTCCTCTCTCCCCCATCTCTTTCTTTCATGATGGTCAGCTCTGAGCTGCATCACTTCTCTGGGATTGCCTCAAATAATTGGGGTTATTTTTACCCTTTAAAACAAACAAAGGCCAGTGCTGACGTCGTACCTCAGCCTCCCTCACACTGCATAAAACCCACACAAACACGGCCACACGCACACAAACACGGCCACACGCACACAAACACGGCCACACACACAGAAACATGGCCACAGACAGGCGGGCAGGGGAAGATAGACTACAGCTGTGTCCCAAATTGTACCCTATTCCCTGTGTAGTATACTACTTTTGACCAGGGCGCCTATTCCCATAGGGTGCCATTTGGGATGCAGCTTAAAGCAGCCAGGGTCACACCAACTCGCTAATACGCAATTACCTAGAAATGAACAAGCTGGGACGCTACACACATGCGTGGATAAGCACACACTAAAACACATCATTCATATACCTATGCCACTTTTACAAATATAAGGAACCATAGTACAGCTGAAAAGATACAACAGGGATTTACTAGGAACCATAGCAACCCTAGTACTGTTGAAAAGATACAACAGGGATTTACTAGGAACCATAGCAACCCTAGTACTGTTGAAAAGATACAATAGGGATTTACTAGGAACCATAGCAACCCTAGTACTGTTGAAAAGATACAATAGGGATTTACTAGGAACCATAGCAACCCAAGTACTGTTGAAAAGATACAACAGGGATTTACTAGGAACCATAGCAACCCTAGTACTGTTGAAAATATATAACAGGGATTTACTAGGAACCATAGCAACCCTAGTACTGTTGAAAAGATACAACAGGGATTTACTAGGAACCATAGCAACCCTAGTACTGTTGAAAATATATAACAGGGATTTACAACAGGTACATATAACCAGTCTACAACCAAAGAAAATGATGATTAAGTCAATGCTCAGTGACAAACTCAGTGACAGAACACTGTAACTAAAGAGGTTCTGGAACAGAACAGGACACGAACCTAATTAGAACCTTGTAGATCACTCTGACTGTCTGTGTGTTACATAAGGATACATGTACTGTACCTCTCTGTCTAATGACAGAGACACATAGCTAGAGCAGGAAAACAATACCATTGAATTCAGGCCTCTAGGCACATACACTCACCAGCCTGTTTATTAGGTACAACAATCTACTACCGGGTTGGACCCCCCCCCCCCCTTTGCCTCCAGAACATCCTGAATTATTTGGGGCATTCTACAAGGTTGTCTGAAACGTTTCACAGGGATGTTGGTCCATGTTGACGCGATGGCATCACGCAGTTGCTGCAGATTAGATGGTGGTACATTCATGCTGTCAACAGCCCGTTCCATCTCATCCCTTTATGTTCTATTGGGTTGAGGTCTGGGGACTGACCAGGACACTCAGTAAACTGAGCTCGCTGTCATGTTCCAGGTGATGTTTTACCACTCCTTAATTGTCCAGTGTTGGTGATGGCGTGCCCATGGATCCGCTTCTAGTTGATAGGAGTGGAACCTGGTGTGGTCGTCTGCTGCAATAGCCCATCCTTGACACTGTCGTGCGTGAAAAGCCCAGGAGGGCGTCTGTTTGTGAGATACTGGATCTGGCAGGCCTGGCATCGACGATCATACCACGCTCAAAGTCACTTAGGTGACCCGTTTTGCCCATTCTAATGTTCAATCGAACAGTAACTGAATGTCTCGATGCCTTTCTGTCTGCTTCATATAGTAAGCCATGGTCACGTGACAAACTGTCTGTTGGAGCGATCTATTTTCGTGAATGGGGAGGTGTACCTAATAAACTGTCCGTTGAGTGTAGAAGAAAGTGCTAAAATCAGTATTGAGACAGAAACGAGGAAAGCGAAAGACAGAAAATAAAATAAATGTGTTCAGGGTACCGTTACACCACTTCCGTGTCTTTTGAGAAGTGTAACTTGGTAAAATATATATATATTTCACCTAATTTTAAACATACTGTCATAAAGAGCACATGTTAAAATTCATAAATGATTTTTCCCATCTCAAGAGGTTAAATAAATAAGACTATAATAAGTGCCAAATAAAGTAACAGGGTTGTCCTCTTAAATCAACCATAACTCCCCTCATGACAGAGGGAATGGAAGCTTATTGTGATGCAACAGGAAGTGGCATTTGAATGTAAGATTCACACATTGTGTTCTATCTCTGGGTAACAGGGTTGATGTGTTGTGTTCTATCTCTGGGTAACAGGGTTGATGTGTCGTGTTCTATCTCTGGGTAACAGGGTCGATGTGTTGTGTTCTATCTCTGGGTAACAGGGTTGATGTGTTGTGTTCTATCTCTGGGTAACAGGGTTGATGTGTTGTGTTCTATCTCTGGGTAACAGGGTTGATGTGTTGTGTTCTATCTCTGGGTAACAGGGTTGATGTGTTGTGTTCTATCTCTGGGTAACAGGGTTGATGTGTCGTGTTCTATCTCTGGGTAACAGGGTTGATGTGTTGTGTTCTATCTCTGGGTAACAGGGTCGATGTGTTGTGTTCTATCTCTGGGTAACAGGGTTGATGTGTCGTGTTCTATCTCTGGGTAACAGGGTTGATGTGTTGTGTTCTATCTCTGGGTAACAGGGTTGATGTGTTGTGTTCTATCTCTGGGTAACAGGGTTGATGTGTTGTGTTCTATCTCTGGGTAACAGGGTTGATGTGTCGTGTTCTATCTCTGGGTAACAGGGTTGATGTGTCGTGTTCTATCTCTGGGTAACAGGGTTGATGTGTTGTGTTCTATCTCTGGGTAACAGGGTCGATGTGTTGTGTTCTATCTCTGGGTAACAGGGTTGATGTGTTGTGTTCTATCTCTGGGTAACAGGGTTGATGTGTCGTGTTCTATCTCTGGGTAACAGGGTTGATGTGTTGTGTTCTATCTCTGGGTAACAGGGTTGATGTGTCGTGTTCTATCTCTGGGTAACAGGGTTGATGTGTTGTGTTCTATCTCTGGGTAACAGGGTTGATGTGTTGTGTTCTATCTCTGGGTAACAGGGTTGATGTGTTGTGTTCTATCTCTGGGTAACAGGGTCGATGTGTTGTGTTCTATCTCTGGGTAACAGGGTTGATGTGTTGTGTTCTATCTCTGGGTAACAGGGTCGATGTGTTGTGTTCTATCTCTGGGTAACAGGGTCGATGTGTTGTGTTCTATCTCTGGGTAACAGGGTCGATGTGTTGTGTTCTATCTCTGGGTAACAGGGTCGATGTGTTGTGTTCTATCTCTGGGTAACAGGGTCGATGTGTTGTGTTCTATCTCTGGGTAACAGGGTCGATGTGTTGTGTTCTATCTCTGGGTAACAGGGTCGATGTGTTGTGTTCTATCTCTGGGTAACAGGGTCGATGTGTTGTGTTCTATCTCTGGGTAACAGGGTCGATGTGTTGTGTTCTATCTCTGGGTAACAGGGTTGATGTGTTGTGTTCTATCTCTGGGTAACAGGGTCGATGTGTCGTGTTCTATCTCTGGGTAACAGGGTTGATGTGTTGTGTTCTATCTCTGGGTAACAGGGTTGATGTGTTGTGTTCTATCTCTGGGTAACAGGGTTGATGTGTTGTGTTCTATCTCTGGGTAACAGGGTTGATGTGTTGTGTTCTATCTCTGGGTAACAGGGTTGATGTGTTGTGTTCTATCTCTGGGTAACAGGGTTGATGTGTTGTGTTCTATCTCTGGGTAACAGGGTTGATGTGTTGTGTTCTATCTCTGGGTAACAGGGTTGATGTGTTGTGTTCTATCTCTGGGTAACAGGGTTGATGTGTTGTGTTCTATCTCTGGGTAACAGGGTTGATGTGTCGTGTTCTATCTCTGGGTAACAGGGTTGATGTGTCGTGTTCTATCTCTGGGTAACAGGGTTGATGTGTTGTGTTCTATCTCTGGGTAACAGGGTTGATGTGTTGTGTTCAACCCGCTCAGTTTTCCTCCACAAAACACCAGAACATGTCCAAAAGGAGTAGAACCAGCTCACCTGCTTTTACACTGTGATTTGACTATTAGATGTTCAGTTGTTTAAAAAATATATATATTTTAAAAGGAATAGTTTAACCGTATTAAAACAAGATTTCAGTTCAAGTAACAGTGTTCACTTAAAATGAGGGACAGATGTAAATGAATCACTAAATCACATGAAATAAATAAATCATCTTCGGAAAACACTTAGTAAAATAATAAATAAATAGGATTTACAAAGTGAAACTTGGAGAAAATATTGAGGTTCAAGTGGGTTCAAATCTTCCTAGAAGTGACACAGGGTTGACGGAGGGACAACCCTTAAGCAAGTCTTTATTCATATGAAATAAAATCTGACTTTATTAAATTTTCCATGTGGTCTATATTAAAAGGCACTTCATTTAATATACTGTAATAGGCTTTTAATTTGTAATATTGGTGCACAATTTCTTCTTAAAATATCAAAAGGATCCAAAAGGCACTCATTTCCTGGAATGACCCATCAGTGGAATCAGTCAAAGCACTCATTTCCTGGAATGACCCATCAGTGGAATCAGTCAAAGCACTCATTTCCTGGAATGACCCTCACTCATCCATCCTCTTCTTGGCATTCAAGGAATGACAGGTGACCAGCTGGAGACAAGAGAACATATCACACAGATCCCAAATGGCACCCTATTCCCTACATAGTGCACTACTTTTGACCAGAGCCCATAGCACCCTATTCCCTACATAGTGCACTACTTTTTTTTTTTTTTTTTTTTTATCAGAGCCCATATAACCTGTAGCTCTATAGTTGTTGTTGTACTGCTAATCCAATGGTGTTTCCTTTTATTTCTGCAGAGATAAATCTCAGCCTGACAAATGGCACTCTATCCCCTACATAAAGCCCTACGGGCCCTGGTCAAAAGTAATGTGTTATATAGGGAATAGGGTTCCATTTGTATTTCAGTAACAACCTCAGGAGAGAAGCTGGAGTTCTGCCTCCAAGGTAGTCTGTCTAAGTACATCCCAAAATGGCACACTTATCCCTATATAGTGCAATACTTTCTGGTCAAAAGTAGTGCACTATATAGGGATAAGTGTGCCATTTGACTCTGTGTCAGACTGGCTGAGATAACATAGTACCCAGCTGCATAATGAGAGGATATTTCTTCAGGGAAGAGACATGGGAATGTGGTTTGGACCCTCTGTGTGCAATATGGCACTGAAGGAGCCGTTGGTGCAATGTGCATCCAGGCGATTATAGCAAACAAAGAAATGGACTGTATTAGAGCGATATCTTCGGTGTGGTTAAGTCTCTGCCATACAGCGATTCCCAGTAGCAGTTTCGATGCAGTTTCACAGATTCATTGAATGACACAGCTTCCAAGAAAGCAATTGCAACTCTCAATTGCAAATCTGTAACACTTTGTAAAGGTTGACTGTAGGTAGTGGCCCAATAAGATGCATTTAGGGGGCAGAGTGACCTGCTATTGAATGATTGGGCCATCACCCACTCTCCTATCCCCACCATTCAAACCTCCACTCCCCCATCAGTCACTCTAAACACATTTCAGTGAGAGACTCAAAACGATTAATGATTCACCAAACCTATCAGATCCACTTACTGCTACAGCCCTTGGTGAGAGTGAGTGATGGCTCCCAATCACGAGGCTTGCTGGAGGTCAGAACGGCTCAGAATAATGGCGTGAATGGAGTGAATGGAATGGTATCAAACACGGAAACCATTTATTCCGTTCCAGCCATTACTACCGTACGAGCACGTCCTCCCCAATTAACGTGCCACCAACCTCCTGTGCTCTCAACACACTGGTCAACAAAAAAAAAGTTTCTCCAGGATAGTAACGGTATGACCGTGGACCGTTTGGACTAGCCTCAGCCTGTAACGGTATGACCGTGAACCGTTTGGACTAGCCTCAGCCTGTAACGGTATGACCGTGGACCGTTTGGACTAGCCTCAGCCTGTAACGGTATGACTACGGACCGTTTGGACTAGCCTCAGCCTGTAACGGTATGACCGTGGACCGTTTGGACTAGCCTCAGCCTGTAACGGTATGACTACGGACCGTTTGGACTAGCCTCAGCCTGTAACGGTATGACTACGGACCGTTTGGACTAGCCTCAGCCTGTAACGGTATGACTACGGACCGTTTGGACTAGCCTCAGCCTGTAACGGTATGACCATGGATCGTTTGGACTAGCCTCAGCCTGTAACGGTATGACTACGGACCGTTTGGACTAGCCTCAGCCTGTAACGGTATGACCATGGACCGTTTGGACTAGCCTCAGCCTGTAACGGTATGACTACGGACCGTTTGGACTAGCCTCAGCCTGTAACGGTATGACTACGGACCGTTTGGACTAGCCTCAGCCTGTAACGGTATGACTGTGAACGGTTTGGACTAGCCTCAGCCTGTAACGGTATGACCATGGACCGTTTGAACTAGCCTCAGCCTGTAATGGTATGACCAGGAACCGTTTGGACTAGCCTCAGCCTGTAACGGTATGACCGTGAACCGTTTGGACTAGCCTCAGCCTGTAACGGTATGACCGTGGACCGTTTGGACTAGCCTCAGCCTGTAACGGTATGACTACGGACCGTTTGGACTAGCCTCAGCCTGTAACGGTATGACCGTGGACCGTTTGGACTAGCCTCAGCCTGTAACGGTATGACTACGGACCGTTTGGACTAGCCTCAGCCTGTAACGGTATGACTACGGACCGTTTGGACTAGCCTCAGCCTGTAACGGTATGACTACGGACCATTTGGACTAGCCTCAGCCTGTAACGGTATGACCACGGACCGTTTGGACTAGCCTCAGCCTGTAACGGTATGACCGTGGACCGTTTGGACTAGCCTCAGCCTGTAACGGTATGACCGTGGACCGTTTGGACTAGCCTCAGCCTGTAACGGTATGACCGTGGACCGTTTGGACTAGCCTCAGCCTGTAACGGTATGACCATGGACCGTTTGGACTAGCCTCAGCCTGTAACGGTATGACTACGGACCGTTTGGACTAGCCTCAGCCTGTAACGGTATGACCATGGACCGTTTGGACTAGCCTCAGCCTGTAACGGTATGACTACGGACCGTTTGGACTAGCCTCAGCCTGTAACGGTATGACCGTGGACCGTTTGGACTAGCCTCAGCCTGTAACGGTATGACCGTGGACCGTTTGGACTAGCCTCAGCCTGTAACGGTATGACCATGGACCGTTTGGACTAGCCTCAGCCTGTAACGGTATGACTACGGACCGTTTGGACTAGCCTCAGCCTGTAACGGTATGACTACGGACCGTTTGGACTAGCCTCAGCCTGTAACGGTATGACTACGGACCGTTTGGACTAGCCTCAGCCTGTAACGGTATGACCATGGACCGTTTGGACTAGCCTCAGCCTGTAACAGTATGACTACGGACCGTTTGGACTAGCCTCAGCCTGTAACGGTATGACTACGGACCGTTTGGACTAGCCTCAGTCTGTAACGGTATGACTACGGACCGTTTGGACTAGCCTCAGCCTGTAACGGTATGACTACGGACCGTTTGGACTAGCCTCAGCCTGTAACGGTATGACTACGGACCGTTTGGACTAGCCTCAGCCTGTAACGGTATGACTACGGACCGTTTGGACTAGCCTCAGCCTGTAACGGTATGACCGTGGACCGTTTGGACTAGCCTCAGCCTGTAACGGTATGACTACGGACCGTTTGGACTAGCCTCAGCCTGTAACGGTATGACCGTGAACCGTTTGGACTAGCGTCAGCCTGTAACGGTATGACTACGTACCGTTTGGACTAGCCTCAGCCTGTAACGGTATGACCATGGACCGTTTGGACTAGCCTCAGCCTGTAACGGTATGACCGTGGACCGTTTGGACTAGCCTCAGCCTGTAACGGTATGACTACGGACCGTTTGGACTAGCCTCAGCCTGTAACGGTATGACCATGGACCATTTGGACTAGCCTCAGCCTGTAACGGTATGATCATGGACCGTTTGGACTAGCCTCAGCCTGTAACGGTATGACTACGGACCGTTTGGACTAGCCTCAGCCTGTAACGGTATGACTACGGACCGTTTGGACTAGCCTCAGCCTGTAACGGTATGACCGTGGACCGTTTGGACTAGCCTCAGCCTGTAACGGTATGACTACGGACCGTTTGGACTAGCCTCAGCCTGTAACGGTATGACCGTGGACCGTTTGGACTAGCCTCAGCCTGTAACGGTATGACTACGGACCGTTTGGACTAGCCTCAGCCTGTAACGGTATGACTACGGACCGTTTGGACTAGCCTCAGCCTGTAACGGTATGACCACGGACCGTTTGGACTAGCCTCAGCCTGTAACGGTATGACCGTGGACCGTTTGGACTAGCCTCAGCCTGTAACGGTATGACCACGGACCGTTTGGACTAGCCTCAGCCTGTAACGGTATGACCGTGAACCGTTTGGACGAGCCTCAGCCTGTAACGGTATGACCGTGGACCGTTTGGACTAGCCTCAGCCTGTAACGGTATGACTACGGACCGTTTGGACTAGCCTTAGCCTGTAACGGTATGACTACGGACCGTTTGGACTAGCCTCAGCCTGTAACGGTATGACCGTGGCCGTTTGGACTAGCCTCAGCCTGTAACGGTATGACTACGGACCGTTTGGACTAGCCTCAGCCTGTAACGGTATGACCGTGAACCGTTTGGACTAGCCTCAGCCTGTAACGGTATGACCGTGGACCGTTTGGACTAGCCTCAGCCTGTAACGGTATGACCGTGGACCGTTTGGACTAGCCTCAGCCTGTAACGGTATGACCACGGACCGTTTGGACTAGCCTCAGCCTGTAACGGTATGACCGTGAACCGTTTGGACGAGCCTCAGCCTGTAACGGTATGACTACGTACCGTTTGGACTAGCCTCAGCCTGTAACGGTATGACCATGGACCGTTTGGACTAGCCTCAGCCTGTAACGGTATGACCGTGGACCGTTTGGACTAGCCTCAGCCTGTAACGGTATGACTACGGACCGTTTGGACTAGCCTCAGCCTGTAACGGTATGACCATGGACCATTTGGACTAGCCTCAGCCTGTAACGGTATGATCATGGACCGTTTGGACTAGCCTCAGCCTGTAACGGTATGACTACGGACCGTTTGGACTAGCCTCAGCCTGTAACGGTATGACTACGGACCGTTTGGACTAGCCTCAGCCTGTAACGGTATGACCGTGGACCGTTTGGACTAGCCTCAGCCTGTAACGGTATGACTACGGACCGTTTGGACTAGCCTCAGCCTGTAACGGTATGACCGTGGACCGTTTGGACTAGCCTCAGCCTGTAACGGTATGACTACGGACCGTTTGGACTAGCCTCAGCCTGTAACGGTATGACTACGGTCCGTTTGGACTAGCCTCAGCCTGTAACGGTATGACCACGGACCGTTTGGACTAGCCTCAGCCTGTAACGGTATGACCGTGGACCGTTTGGACTAGCCTCAGCCTGTAACGGTATGACCACGGACCGTTTGGACTAGCCTCAGCCTGTAACGGTATGACCGTGAACCGTTTGGACGAGCCTCAGCCTGTAACGGTATGACCGTGGACCGTTTGGACTAGCCTCAGCCTGTAACGGTATGACTACGGACCGTTTGGACTAGCCTTAGCCTGTAACGGTATGACTACGGACCGTTTGGACTAGCCTCAGCCTGTAACGGTATGACCGTGGCCGTTTGGACTAGCCTCAGCCTGTAACGGTATGACTACGGACCGTTTGGACTAGCCTCAGCCTGTAACGGTATGACCGTGAACCGTTTGGACTAGCCTCAGCCTGTAACGGTATGACCGTGGACCGTTTGGACTAGCCTCAGCCTGTAACGGTATGACCGTGGACCGTTTGGACTAGCCTCAGCCTGTAACGGTATGACCACGGACCGTTTGGACTAGCCTCAGCCTGTAACGGTATGACCGTGAACCGTTTGGACGAGCCTCAGCCTGTAACGGTATGACCGTGGACCGTTTGGACTAGCCTCAGCCTGTAACGGTATGACCATGGACCGTTTGGACTAGCCTCAGCCTGTAACGGTATGACCGTGGACCGTTTGGACTAGCCTCAGCCTGTAACGGTATGACCGTGGACCGTTTGGACGAGCCTCAGCCTGTAACGGTATGACCGTGGACCGTTTGGACGAGCCTCAGCCTGTAACGGTATGACCGTGGACCGTTTGGACTAGCCTCAGCCTGTAACGGTATGACCATGGACCGTTTGGACTAGCCTCAGCCTGTAACGGTATGACCATGGACCGTTTGGACTAGCCTCAGCCTGTAACGGTATGACCATGGACCGTTTGGACTAGCCTCAGCCTGTAACGGTATGACCATGGACCGTTTGGACTAGCCTCAGCCTGTAACGGTATGACTACGGACCGTTTGGACTAGCCTCAGCCTGTAACGGTATGACTACGGACCGTTTGGACTAGCCTCAGCCTGTAACGGTATGACTGTGAACGGTTTGGACTAGCCTCAGCCTGTAACGGTATGACCATGGACCGTTTGAACTAGCCTCAGCCTGTAACGGTATGACCAGGAACCGTTTGGACTAGCCTCAGCCTGTAACGGTATGACCGTGAACCGTTTGGACTAGCCTCAGCCTGTAACGGTATGACTACGGACCGTTTGGACTAGCCTCAGCCTGTAACGGTATGACCATGGACCGTTTGGACTAGCCTCAGCCTGTAACGGTATGATCATGGACCGTTTGGACTAGCCTCAGCCTGTAACGGTATGACTACGGACCGTTTGGACTAGCCTCAGCCTGTAACGGTATGACTACGGACCGTTTGGACTAGCCTCAGCCTGTAACGGTATGACCGTGGACCGTTTGGACTAGCCTCAGCCTGTAACGGTATGACTACGGACCGTTTGGACTAGCCTCAGCCTGTAACGGTATGACCGTGGACCGTTTGGACTAGCCTCATCCTGTAACGGTATGACTACGGACCATTTGGACTAGCCTCAGCCTGTAACGGTATGACTACGGACCGTTTGGACTAGCCTCAGCCTGTAACGGTATGACTACGGACCGTTTGGACTAGCCTCATCCTGTAACGGTATGACTACGGACCGTTTGGACTAGCCTCAGCCTGTAACGGTATGACCACGGACCGTTTGGACTAGCCTCAGCCTGTAACGGTATGACCATGGACCGTTTGGACTAGCCTCAGCCTGTAACGGTATGACCATGGACCGTTTGGACTAGCCTCAGCCTGTAACGGTATGACTATGGACCGTTTGGACTAGCCTCAGCCTGTAACGGTATGACCATGGACCGTTTGGACTAGCCTCAGCCTGTAACGGTATGACTACGGACCGTTTGGGCTAGCCTCAGCCTGTAACGGTATGACTACGGACCGTTTGGACTAGCCTCAGCCTGTAACGGTATGACTACGGACCGTTTGGACTAGTCTCAGCCTGTAACGGTATGACCGTGGACCGTTTGGACTAGCCTCAGCCTGTAACGGTATGACCATGGACCGTTTGGACTAGCCTCAGCCTGTAACGGTATGACCATGGACCGTTTGGACTAGCCTCAGCCTGTAACGGTATGACCACGGACCGTTTGGACTAGCCTCAGCCTGTAACGGTATGACCACGGACCGTTTGGACTTGCCTCAGCCTGTAACGGTATGACCGTGAACCGTTTGGACTAGCCTCAGCCTGTAACGGTATGACCATGGACCGTTTGGACTAGCCTCAGCCTGTAACGGTATGACCACGGACCGTTTGGACTAGCCTCAGCCTGTAACGGTATGACCATGGACCGTTTGGACTAGCCTCAGCCTGTAACGGTATGACTACGGACCGTTTGGACTAGCCTCAGCCTGTAACAGTATGACCGTGGACCGTTTGGACTAGCCTCAGCCTGTAACGGTATGACCATGGACCGTTTGGACTAGCCTCAGCCTGTAACGGTATGACTACGGACCGTTTGGACTAGCCTCAGCCTGTAACGGTATGACTACGGACCGTTTGGACTAGCCTCAGCCTGTAACGGTATGACCGTGAACCGTTTGGACTAGCCTCAGCCTGTAACGGTATGACTACGGACCGTTTGGACTAGCCTCAGCCTGTAACGGTATGACCATGGACCGTTTTGACTAGCCTCAGCCTGTAACGGTATGACCGTGAACCGTTTGGACTAGTCTCAGCCTGTAACGGTATGACCATGGACCGTTTGGACTAGCCTCAGCCTGTAACGGTATGACCGTGAACCGTTTGGACTAGCCTCAGCCTGTAACGGTATGACTACGGACCGTTTGGACTAGCCTCAGCCTGTAGCGGTATGACCACGGACCGTTTGGACTAGCCTCAGCCTGTAACGGTATGACCATGGACCGTTTGGACTAGCCTGAGCCTGTAACGGTATGACTACGGACCGTTTGGACTAGCCTCAGCCTGTAACGGTATGACCGTGAACCGTTTGGACGAGCCTCAGCCTGTAACGGTATGACCGTGGACCGTTTGGACTAGCCTCAGCCTGTAACGGTATGACTACGGACCGTTTGGACTAGCCTTAGCCTGTAACGGTATGACTACGGACCGTTTGGACTAGCCTCAGCCTGTAACGGTATGACCGTGGCCGTTTGGACTAGCCTCAGCCTGTAACGGTATGACTACGGACCGTTTGGACTAGCCTCAGCCTGTAACGGTATGACCGTGAACCGTTTGGACTAGCCTCAGCCTGTAACGGTATGACCGTGGACCGTTTGGACTAGCCTCAGCCTGTAACGGTATGACCGTGGACCGTTTGGACTAGCCTCAGCCTGTAACGGTATGACCACGGACCGTTTGGACTAGCCTCAGCCTGTAACGGTATGACCGTGAACCGTTTGGACTAGTCTCAGCCTGTAACGGTATGACCATGGACCGTTTGGACTAGCCTCAGCCTGTAACGGTATGACCATGGACCGTTTGGACTAGCCTCAGCCTGTAACGGTATGACCACGGACCGTTTGGACTAGCCTCAGCCTGTAACGGTATGACTACGGACCGTTTGGACTAGCCTCAGCCTGTAACGGTATGACCATGTACCGTTTGGACTAGCCTCAGCCTGTAACGGTATGATCATGGACCGTTTGGACTAGCCTCAGCCTGTAACGGTATTACCATGGACCGTTTGGACTAGCCTCAGCCTGTAACGGTATGACTACGGACCGTTTGGACTAGCCTCAGCCTGTAACGGTATGACCATGGACCGTTTGGACTAGCCTCAGCCTGTAACGGTATGACTACGGACCGTTTGGACTAGCCTCAGCCTGTAACGGTATGACCACGGACCGTTTGGACTAGCCTCAGCCTGTAACGGTATGACTACGGACCGTTTGGACTAGCCTCAGCCTGTAACGGTATGACTACGTACCGTTTGGACTAGCCTCAGCCTGTAACGGTATGACTACCGACCGTTTGGACTAGCCTCAGCCTGTAACGGTATGACTACGGACCGTTTGGACTAGCCTCAGCCTGTAACGGTATGACCGTGGACCGTTTGGACTAGCCTCAGCCTGTAACGGTATGACCATGGACCTTTGAATCATTGGCCATTACCCCCACCTGTGGAGCTGTTGGTTGTTAAGTCGTGAGTTGTCATAACCAATCCACATCCAACACAACTAAATATAGCGCAGAACTTATTCTGTATTGTCGTGGCTAAAAGACAAGACAGACCAACCCGAACATCGGCCGTGCGCAGCAGGTGGCTGTCCTATCGCCTCTGACCACAGCACATCAACTGTCATTTTCTGTTCATATCCTGACCATCCTAAACCCAGCAGCTAAGCACAGCCAAAGTTCTTGTCTCTGTCGTGGTTAAAAGAGTGGGTATTGAAGGGAAGAACGTCTCTCTGGTGTTGTGGTTAAAAGATTGGGTATTGAAGGGAAATACAACTAAAAATAGCACTGTCTTTTGAGAGTAGTATTAGTACATCATCAACTGAGAGAGAGAGACACAGACAGACGTTTACTGTTCATATCTGATTGTTTATTTCCCCTTTTGTTTATTATCCATTTCACTTGCTTTG
The DNA here is from genome assembly GCF_016432855.1 of Salvelinus namaycush. Taxonomy (NCBI): domain Eukaryota; kingdom Metazoa; phylum Chordata; class Actinopteri; order Salmoniformes; family Salmonidae; genus Salvelinus; species Salvelinus namaycush. The sequence goes on along the minus strand of NC_052329.1, from coordinate 6,607,674 downwards.
GCATATGTAAACATATGTTTCCCCATGCCAATAAAGCCCTTAAAATGGAATTGAGAGAGAGAGACAAAGACAGAAACAGAGAGGCAGACACAGACGGAGACAGGCCAGTGAGTTGTGGCAGTATTAATCGTCAATTGATGCAATTTAACTTCTTAGCTAGCTGCTGATGCTTTCAGTTGCCAGGCAACGCCGAGGTGGCTGACTGCGGTTTAAAGAGACAGAGACCTTTAAACCAGGAGCTGCAGCTGGGGCTTTGCTTACTGTCTCACTAACTCACATGCAGGTTTCTTTCTGTGTTTAAAGGTCTAATCTGTTCATGTATACACAGACTCTTGTAGTACATTTCAGGTGACACAGGTTACAAATTACAAACAATTAGATTACATTGCATTCTGTGTAGTGTACACCATCAATGCATTGATTTTCGATAGGGGAAAAAAGGAGAAAATACAACGTACGTCAGACAAACTGGATCCCCAGTAATTATAGTCACAATTCCAGGTGGTGATCAGGTTATCAGGAGCGATAGGTAATCAATACACATTCCTCACATCTGCCGATCGATCAGTCCAGACGGGGACAGATTGACCAAGCCAAGGGAACTCCCAATACTGTAGGTCAGGAACATATCTCACCAAAATAATCAAAGCGTTGCCTCTCCTCATACCCTGTCTGCATCCCAAATGGCATGTCATTCCCTATGGCACTCTGCCTATGGGCCCTGGTGAAAAGTAATGCACTATACAGTGAAAAATATTCAGACCCCTTGGCTTTTTCCACATTTTCTTACGTTACAGCCTTATTCTAAAATGGATTAAATGAAAAAAATGTCCCTCAATCTACACACAACATTCCATAATGACAAAGCAAAAACTGTTTTTATTTTAGCAAATTTATTTAAAAAAATAAAAAATGAAATATCACATTTATATAAGAATTCAGAACCTTTACTCAGGACTTTGTTGAAGCACCTTTGCCAGTGATAACAGCCTCAAGTCTTCTTGGGTATGATTTGATATGATGATGCTACAAGCTTGGCACACCTGTATTTGGAGAGTTTCTTCCATTCTTCTCTGTAGATCCTCTCAAGCTCTGTCAGGTTGGATGGGGAGCGTCGCTGCACAGCTATTTTTAGGTCTCTCCAGAAATGTTTGATCGGGTTCAAGTCAGGGCTCTGGCTGGGCCACTCAAGGACATTAAGAGACTTGTCCCGAAAACAAACCTACTGTGTGCTTAGGGTCAGTGTCCTGTTGGAAGGTGTACCTTCACCCCCAGTCTGAGGCCCTGAGCGCTCTGGAGCAGGTTATCATCAAGATTCTCGCTGTACTTTGCTCCGTTCATCTTTCCCTCGATCCTGATTAGTCTCCCAGTCACCGCCGCTGAAAAACATCCCCACAGCATGATGCTGCCACCACCATGCTTCACCGTAGGGATGGTGCCAGGTTTCATCCAGACATGACGCTTGGCATTCAGGCCAAATAATCTTGTTTCTTATGGTCTGAGAGTCCTTTAGTTGCCTTTTGGCAAACTCCAAGCGGGCTGTCATGTGCCTCTTACTGAGGAGTGGCTTCCGTCTGGCCACTCTACCATAAAGGCCTGATTGGTGGAGTGCTGCAGAGATGGTTGTCCTTCTGGAAGGTTCTCCCATCTCCACAGAGGAACTCTGGAGCTCTGTCAGTGACCATCGGGTTCTTGTTCACCTCCCTGACCAAGGCCCTTCTCCCCCAACTGCTCAGTTTGGCCAGGCAGCCATCTCTAGGAAGAGTTTTGGTGGTTCCAACTTCTTCCATTTAAGAATGGGACCTTCAATTGGGACCTTCAATGCTGCAGAAATGTTTTAGTACCCTTCCCCAGATCTGTGCCTTGACACAATCCTGTCTCGGAGCTCTATGGACAATTCCTTCAACTTCATGGCTTTTGTTCTGACTTGCACTGTCAACCGTGGGACATTATATAGACAGGTGTGTGCTAGTGATTCACCGATATAACATTTTTGGCCAATACCAATATCCGGTATTTTCCTTGCCAAAAAAAAACGATACTGATAACCGATATTTAGAATTTTAGTGGCCTTTTAAGCATTCTAGTACAGTTAAACAGTTAACACACACACACATGGACGCAGTGGTCTAAGGCACTGCATCTCAATGCAAGAGGCATCACTACAATCCCTGGTTCAAATCCAGGCTGTTTCTCTTTCAGCCATGATTGGGAGTCCCATAGGGTGGAGCACATTTGGCCCAGCGTCATCCGGGTTTGGCCGGGGTAGGCAGTCATTGTAAACTGACTTGTCTAGTTAAATAAAAGGTTACACACACACACACACACCACACTGACCAAAAAGTTATTTTGTTGGCATTTACGTATGTCCCCATTACCAATAAATCAAAACCTATTTATTTCCCTTACTTGCTGTTTCGTTGTTCATTTGTTCAGTCGTTTCATTCTCAACCAGGATTTCTATGGAACGCTGTTTGTGTCAAAAAATATACTATTTAACACTCTTTGACGTGTCAATTAAGCTTGTTGACCAATCAGGACCTGAATATGACTGCACGTCACATAATAATTTAACGCGTTCATTAATTTTTTACGTAGTTATTACACATTGATTACACTATCACTCGTATTTCATATGTCACAACGATTCATCGATACGTATGCTACAATGCTGGTAAAGTTGTCTCACGCACCTGCAGTGCTGGTCATAAAAAAAGCTAGCTAGCTCATGGATGCAAACAATGTTCTTCCCCAAAAACATAGCAAAACGACAATCTGTTTCAGTAGCTATAGTTAGCTAGCTAGCTAGATTGTCGTTTTGCTGTGGCTAGCTAACTATATAGCTAAAAAAAACAAATTTATAAGACAGTTCTTATTTGATGAATGGTGGTCGAACCAATCTATGTGAAGCTAGCCACAAAAAGGATTAGCCACAACAGTGGACTTTGCGGTTTGCCTTCAAAATAAAAGTATGGTATAATTCTACTATCTGTATTAATTTGCTTCACTGTCAATGGCATACTTTTATTTTGAAGGCAAACCACAAATTCCACTATTGTGCATAATGCTTATTGTGGATAGCTTCACAACACATAACCTGTTCCGGTCGAGCCTCACTAGCCAGATGAAGCTAGCTGGCTGCTTTTAACGTTAGCTTTGGGCAACAGGGTTAAGTAGCTGGCTAGCTATTTATTTTCATGAACTGAATTTCAATTTCAATAGACAAGCAATAAGTGGCAACCGAGCTAATACTTACTCACAAGGATTCCTAAACCATTCCTAAGAATAATGAAAATGACTGCAGTTTCTACTGGTCATTGTTTTCAGGCTGGTTGTACTGGTGCTAGCTAGGTAACGTTACCAAGCTAAAGCTAGCTACCCCAGAAGTTGCGGACGAACAAATTATGCTTTATTACCAACGCGGTATTGACAACACATCGTTCGTGGCCGGTGTTTACTTGTTTGCAGACTTTTTGTACAGCTTTGACAGTGCTACTGTATCTTTTTTTGACACGCAAAGACCCAAACGGCGTTCCATAGTATGTATGTTGTGAAACTAATAGCAGTGACGCTATTACTGTGTGACTCCGGTAGGGCAACATCTGAAAAATAGCGCACTTGGTAGTGTGTACCGGTCTTCGACCAGTCGGCGAAAGCCAACATCACCCACGACAGAGAACGGTTGATTGTCAAGGGCAAGGGCAAATTCCATTGTCTTGGCTTTAATGGATTTCGCCTTTGAGTTGTCTCGCTGAAATTGTCTTACTCTTTCAAATGACTGCTCGTCTTGTTGACTGCTCGACACAGCAGACATTGTGGGCTAGGTTAGGAATGCTGTGTTGCACGTGTAGCTCAAAATTTGACGTGCCGTCATTACGTCATGTACCTACGTCATATAGGTATTCATGTCCGCTTTAACATCGGTTTTGCAGATCGGCGTTAAACTAGACATCGGGCCAATAACGATGTTGGCATTTTTAGCTAATATCGTCCGATTCCGATATGTTCACAGATATATCGTGCATCCCTAGTGTGTGCATTTCCAAATCATGTCCAATCAATTTAATTTACCACAGGTGGATGCCAATCCAGTTGTAGAAACATCTCAATGATGATAAAGGGAAACAAGATGCACCACAGCTCAATTTGGAGTCTCATAGTAAAGGGTCTGAATACTGTAACGACCCTGTGTTTATAAGCGTGGAAATCGACTCTGCCGCTTGAGCGTGCTTTTGCGGCACAGCCGATAGCGCGCCAAACTTCGGGCTAGAAGGTCGAGGGTTCGAGACCTGATCCCTGCTGTTTCATTACAATACTAATGTATATAAGGAATTTCTGTTTTATATTTTTAATACATTTGCTAAAATTTCTAAAAACCTGTTTTCGCTTTGTCATTATGGGGTACTGTCTGTAGATTGATGAGGGGGGAAAAAAAGATTTAATCAATTTTAGAATAAGCTACAAAGTGACCAGTCTGTCTGGCCAATACAATCGTTAGGCTACACAGTGACCAGTCTGTCTGGCCAATACAATTGTTAGGCTACACAGTGACCAGTCTGTCTGGCCAATACAATCGTTAGGCTAAACAGTGATCAGTCTGTCTGGCCAATAAAATCGTTAGGTTACACAGTGACATTTCAGACCAGTCTGTCTGGGCAATACAATCATTAGGCTAAACAAAGTGACATTTCAGTCTCTCCCATATTGGCAAATTGTTCTTGACTAGTCTGTCTGGCCAATACAATCGTTAGGCTACACAGAAGGAGAGACTTCCACAAGATTGTCTTCATCAGTGTCAATAAATGAACTCAACCAAACAAACTCTACGTAACGTTTTCCAGAACACAGATCAAGCCTAGTTCTGGAGTTAAAAGCAAAGCTCAATGGAGTCTCTCCTTTGAAAGTGCCCGGAAAACTCTCCACAACTGTGCATGTAATCCTATACATAGCCTAAGGCAGTCATATGACACACATCACTGCATCACTACAGACATTTGCACACATTCCTCAAACAAGCTTGTCTTTGACACACAGCAGTTTGTTTTATGAAAGCTTTATCATCAACAGGAAACATTAACTATTCATCTATGCCATTTTTTAAAAACACCAGTGAATTAAACCGGAGACAACGTTGAAAGACTAGAGCCCAGAGCACCATGCTGCTGTCACCGTGTCCCCGTGTCTGTGTCTGTGTGTGAGTGTGTGTCCCAGTACCCCACAGGTACATCACACGGTCCTTTCTCTGACTGCCTGGTCTGTGTTGGGAAGCTGTTATGACACACATCTCTGCTACAGCCAGACAGTCTTGTGTCCCTGTTTTATTCTCAGCATCACAGATGTTATGATAGTTCTATTATTCATACGTCATTATGTCAAGTCAAATTTTATATGGCAGGGGACCCCCCCCCCCCAAAAAAAAATATAAAATACAACTGATGCATGAATAGTAACCATATGAAATGAGTCAGCCTACTAATTGTCATATCCCCAAAAAAATGATGTCCTAAAAGTTGGACGATCTTGATGTGTTTATTACAAGGCAATCAAAATAAATATAATAATGTTTCACTGTTATTTATGCAAAACTACTATGTATTCACGAAATTAAATGACTAATTGCAATCAAATAACTTGGTGGATAACTCCTACTATTACATGTATTTCAGCTTGAGTACTTAATTAACGTACAACGTGAAGAGGGTATCATTAGACTATAAAACACATCAAAAAACACTTTCAGGTCATTTTATGTCAATTCTGATTGGTTAATAGCAGGCAATAAGCTACTTTTCATGATATCCCTATCAGAATTACAAAGAACACTTTGAAACCAGTGGCACACTGCGAGGTGTTTGGTGGACACTTCTGTATTTTAAAGCATTTATTTCCAACCAACAACCTCTGACATTCATATTAACAGTTCCAACTGGCCATCCAGTTTTTAAACTGAGGGCAAATGATGCAATGTAGACCTATGCTTTTTTTGGTCAGTGACTGTGGGGCTGAGTGCCTCAGGCATAGTCTCTTACCACCTGTTGTTATAGCGAAACGACAGTCACTACACAGGTATAAGTGCAACTTAATGTGAAGTGTTATCATTTTCTGATCGTGGAGTTCCCATTTTCTGATCGTCTTTTACAGTATAATTATGAACAAATAAAAAATAAAAAATGCGTAGCATTCAAACAGCTGTAAAAAAAAATAAAAAATAAATAAAATAAAGATGGATTTGATTGTAACAACAGTTGTATAACGGTCTGCCTCCTATTCATTTAAAATTGCCGGAGCATCTTCAGTATCCTAATGACTGTCATAATATCGATATGGAAAGAAGGTCTCACTGCACTGTGCCACAATTAGCCGCTGCAGTAGATAGATCTATATCCTATACGGCACTGCAATAGCCTAGGCTATCATTCACTGTGTGTTCCACCTGTAGCAATCGTTCTTGTTTATAACAAAATACTTCCATAGGAAGGTTTTCATTTCAATGCCTCTTCCTCATCATGCTCCCTTGGCAAACTAAACTGCTGAAGAGTAAACATTCAAGGGAAACCGAGGGAAGCGGCGACAAAAACATGAAGAAAAAAAATCCCTGGCATTTTTGTTGGGAAAAAAATGTCAGAATGTAGTGTGATACATTTTAGAAATGTAACGGATAATGACATGCGCTACATTATTGCCAGCGGTGGCTACAGTAGGCTACACAATCATAACAAACCCATAGTGTATCAATTGCTCTCCAGCGCCGTGCACACAGCAAATGAATTCAAATGTATCCACAACATTTACGCATTCTTCATAACGTCACACGGAAATGTATAGAGAAATACATTATGGAACTGATTTACAGAAATGTCCCGAACAGTTCAACAGGGGCGTGAAACAAATGCGCTTACCTCTCGTTTCACATTCCACAGTAATTTCTCTTTGAATTCTTCATCTGTGGACGAACCCATGGCTCTCCCGTGTTCTTATGTCGGTCTCTGTGACAGACAGAAGTGACAGCAACGGAGTCAACCTGATTGTCCGCAATCAAGGATGTCTAGTGCCTTCCGCCCTTTCTAAGCTTCTATTTACTTTTTTCCTCCGTCCTTCCCTCCCTCTCACAGCAGTGTGCTGGTGCCTCCTGACAGCTGGCTGTTGACGCATGTGTGGGCCGGTGCTGCCGCCGAGCATTGAGGAGCCATCTTCAGATCCCCTCAGAATGACGTCAGCGGAGCTGGACCAGCCCCCTTCACCACGCTTTATCAATGGGCTATATCGCTTCACATACTGTATCTCCCGCTCCGAACGCAGCTCCAGCACTTTGACAGGCAGATATTAATAGCTCTCCTCGTCCCTCTTCTCCTCTCCCTCTGTGTGTGAGAGGACTGGAGGATTGAGGGGAATTGAGGTGTGACGCTGAGCAGCATTTTAGCTGTAGTCTTTGTATTTTATATGAATGAGCCATGGGGGTTTCAAAGACAGATTGACTCACACAGAATACCAACACAGATAGGAATACACACACCAAACACACAATACTGTAACCAACACAACACACACACTCCTGTAACCAACACAACAGACAGGCACACACTCCTGTAACCAACACACACACACACTCCTGTAACCAACACACACACACACTCCTGTAACCAACACACACACACACACTCCTGTAACCAACACAACACACACACACACTCCTGTAACCAACACACACACACACACACTCCTGTAACCAACACAACACACACACACTCCTGTAACCAACACAGCACACACACACTCCTGTAACCAACACAACACACACACACTCCTGTAACCAACACAACACACACACACACTCCTGTAACCAACACAACACACACACACTCCTGTAACCAACACACACACACACTCCTGTAACCAACACAACACACACACACTCCTGTAACCAACACAACACACACACAATACTGTAACCAACACAACACACACACTCCTGTAACCAACACAACACACACACAATACTGTAACCAACACGACACACACACACACACACTCCTGTAACCAACAGACAGGCACACACTCCTGTAACCAACACACACACACACTCCTGTAACCAACACACACACACACTCCTGTAACCAACACAACACACACACACTCCTGTAACCAACACAACACACACACACTCCTGTAACCAACACAACACACACACAATACTGTAACCAACACAACACACACACACTCCTGTAACCAACACAACACACACACACTCCTGTAACCAACACAACACACACACAATACTGTAACCAACACGACACACAATACTGTAATCAACACGACACACACACACACACAATACTGTAACCAACACAACAGACACACAATACTGTAACCAACAGACACACAATACTGTAACCAAGACAACAGACAGACACACAATACTGTAACCAACACAACAGACAGACACACAATACTGTAACCAAGACAACAGACAGACACACAATACTGTAACCAAGACAACAGACACACAATTTCTCATTCTCTCATCTATTTTGGGTTCTATTCCTGTGAGTGTGACGCAATTATCAAATGTTTAATTATATTGCCATGTAACATCACCCAAAGTAAATAGCCCTGCTTGCATTTGTTCTTCATTCAATTATTACAAAACACATTACAATTGTTCTGATCTATGGCATTGGTTTGTCTGAGCCTATTTTCAGGCTAAGAATATCTTGAATGAGGATTATTTTGAGGGAAACGGCTTCCCGTTTTAGAAATGATGTCATCGCATGTCAGGCTGCAGTAGAAATAAATCAATGTGGTCATTAGCATCATGAGATATATATATATATATATATATATATATATATATATATATATATATATACATACACACACACACACACACACACAACAGACACACAAAATATATATATATATACACACACACAACAGACACACAAAATATATATATATATATACACACACACACAACAGACACACACAGAACACTATATATATATATATATATATATATATATATATATATATATATATATATATACATATACATATACACATACACACACACACACACACACACACACAACAGACACAAACAATACTGTTGTCAATGTATATATATTACACACAGAATAACCTTTTGACTGGGACCATTTACTGTCATTATACCTCTAACTAGCGCCCTCAAGTGGCCTGTCAATGAACTACAGCAGTCTGCCCAGAACCATGCCTGTTGCTTCCCTCCAATGGTCCCAGAACCACGCCTGTTGCTTCCCTCCACTGGTCCCAGAACCACGCCCGTTGCTTCCCTCCACTGGTTCCAGAACCACGCCCGTTGCATCCCTCCACTGGTTCCAGAACCACGCCTGTTGCTTCCCTCCACTGGTCCCAGAACCACGCCCGTTGCTTCCCTCCACTGGTCCCAGAACCACGCCCGTTGCTTCCCTCCACTGGTCCCAGAACCACGCCCGTTGCTTCCCTCCACTGGTTCCAGAACCACGCCCATTGCTTCCCTCCACAGGTTCCAGAACCATGCCCGTTGCTTCCCTCCACTGGCTCCAGAACCATGCCCGTTGCTTCCCTCCACTGGTCCCAGAACCCCGCCCGTTGCTTCCCTCCACAGGTCCCAGAACCCCGCCCGTTGCTCCCCTCCAATGGTCCCAGAACCACGCCTGTTGCTTCCCTCCACTGGTCCCAGAACCACGCCCATTGCTTCCCTCCACTGGTTCCAGAACCACGCCCGTTGCATCCCTCCACTGGTTCCAGAACCACGCCCGTTGCTTCCCTCCACTGGTCCCAGAACCACGCCCGTTGCTTCCCTCCACTGGTCCCAGAACCACGCCCGTTGCTTCCCTCCACTGGTCCCAGAACCACGCCCGTTGCTTCCCTCCACTGGTTCCAGAACCACGCCCGTTGCTTCCCTCCACTGGTCCCAGAACCACGCCCGTTGCTTCCCTCCACTGGTCCCAGAACCACGCCCGTGCTTCCCTCCACTGGTTCCAGAACCACGCCCATTGCTTCCCTCCACAGGTTCCAGAACCATGCCCGTTGCTTCCCTCCACTGGCTCCAGAACCATGCCCGTTGCTTCCCTCCACTGGTCCCAGAACCCCGCCCGTTGCTTCCCTCCACAGGTCCCAGAACCCCGCCCGTTGCTCCCCTCCACTGGTTCCAGAACCACGCCCGTTGCTTCCCTCCACTGGTCCCAGAACCACGCCCGTTGCTTCCCTCCACTGGTCCCAGAACCACACCCGTTGCTTCCCTCCACAGGTTCCAGAACCACGCCCGTTGCTTCCCTCCACTGGTCCCAGAACCACGCCCGTTGCTTCCCTCCACTGGTCCCAGAACCACGCCCGTTGCTTCCCTCCACTGGTCCCAGAACCACGCCCGTTGCTTCCTTCCACTGGTCCCAGAACCACACCCGTTGCTTCCCTCCACTGGCTCCAGAACCACGCCCGTTGCTTCCCTCCACTGGTTCCAGAACCATGCCCGTTGCTTCCCTCCACTGGCTCCAGAACCACGCCCGTTGCTTCCCTCCACTGGTTCCAGAACCATGCCCGTTGCTTCCCTCCACTGGCTCCAGAACCCCGCCCGTTGCTTCCCTCCACTGGCTCCAGAACCATGCCCGTTGCTTCCCTCCACTGGTCCCAGAACCACGCCCGTTGCTTCCCTCCACAGGTCCCAGAACCCCGCCCGTTGCTCCCCTCCACTGGTTCCAGAACCACGCCCGTTGCTTCCCTCCACTGGTCCCAGAACCACGCCCGTTGCTTCCCTCCACTGGTCCCAGAACCACACCCGTTGCTTCCCTCCACAGGTCCCAGAACCACACCCGTTGCTTCCCTCCACAGGTTCCAGAACCACGCCCGTTGCTTCCCTCCACTGGTCCCAGAACCATGCCCGTTGCTTCCCTCCACTGGTCCCAGAACAACGCCGGTTGCTTCCCTCCACTGGTCCCAGAACCACGCCCGTTGCTTCCCTCCACTGGTCCCAGAACCACGCCCGTTGCTTCCCTCCACTGGCTCCAGAACCACGCCCGTTGCTTCCCTCCACTGGTTCCAGAACCATGCCCGTTGCTTCCCTCCACTGGCTCCAGAACCACGCCCGTTGCTTCCCTCCACTGGTTCCAGAACCATGCCCGTTGCTTCCCTCCACTGGCTCCAGAACCCCGCCCGTTGCTTCCCTCCACTGGTCCCAGAAACACACCCGTTGCTTCCCTCCACTGGTTCCAGAACCACGCCCATTGCTTCCCTCCACTGGCTCCAGAACCACGCCCGTTGCTTCCCTCCACTGGCTCCAGAACCACGCCCGTTGCTTCCCTCCACTGGTCCCAGTGGAATATGGACAGATGTAACGGTGTCAGATTATATTGGATAAACTCACCCCACAGCTTGAAATGTTGTCAATAGTACCATTGAATTTGATCATTTTTTTGGTGGCGCAACTAGTTAGTACGTTCTCAAGCAGGGACGTCAAATGTGTTGATGAGGCAGAGGGTGCAAGATCAAGTACCTGCAATGATGTTGTGAGAAAGGAAGGAATACTGCTAAGCAGCACAGTGTATCCTGTTACACAAAGACTGGGCTATTTGAAACCAATTTTATTATGGAAAACCAGGTAAAAATAAATGAATAAAGATTCAACTGCATTAAAACACGTTAGAGAGTGAGGCACTCCCTTAAAAGTGTGAAGGAGAAAATGTCTTCAGTGAATACCTGATTAAAACTGTTTAATAAGAATGACCTGCCATTCATTAACATGATCCCAGGGCTACTGCACCGGGCCCAAGTATCTGGGAATGAGATATTTATAGACATCGTTGAATGTGTCCCTCAAGTTAATTTTCATGAAAAAGTCTTACGCATGATTATATGTCAACATTGTGATATGAGAAACTCTCAAAACTATAAATATACACACACAAAAAAAAAAAATCACAGTCTTCCTCGTCTATTCACAGAAGGCGAAAGGGCTACGATAGTTGATTTTGATACATTTGCTGGTCCTTGAACTTGTCACAATCCCCCCCCCCCCCAAAAAAAGTTGATAACTGTATAATAAATGTACATATAACCATCTATAAGTCTGATGGCTACCTACGCTGAGTAGACCAAACATTAGGAACGCCATCCCAATATTGAGTTGCACCCCCTTTTTTTTGTTCTCAGAACAGCCTCAATTTGTTGGAGTATGGACTCTACAATGAGTCGAAAGCATTCCTCAGGGATGCTGGCCCATATTGACTCCAATGCTTCCCATAGTTGTGTCAAGTTGGCTGGATGGGCCTGGCACCTACTACCATACCCCGTTCAAAGGCACTTAAATCGTTTGTCTTGCCCATTCACCCTCTGAATGGCACATATACACAATCCATGTCTCAATTGTCTCAAGGTTTAAAAATCCATCTTTAACCAGTCTGGCCCCCTTCATCTACACTGATTTGAAGTTGCAATTTTGATTGTATGAACACAGATTTGATTGTGTTGTGAAGAAGAGAGTTCTATATAAAATAAAGGAGAAATAGCATAAGCACCTCAACATTTAAAATCACGAGTTTTCCATCGACAAAGTCTGTCAGGCACCAGGGTGATGCAGCATGGCAGCCATTTTGTGCCCAAGGCCATTTTGGGGCCAACAACACCAGTGCTTCAGCGGTGGGTGTAGTGAATAAGTGAAGAGCCAGCGGGAACCAGTTTCCTCCTCTGTGGTTAGATGGGACACATCCTTAAGGCGTCAGCATGCTACAGTTCGGCTGGCGCCTAGCCGTAGGCAAACAAGTGTGCTCACACACTCCCTTGAAAAAAGTGGCAATAGTACAGTTTGTCCATATTGAGATGCCGTAGCCAGAATACACTTCCTCAAAATAGTCAGAATTCATCTGAGATAGATTTAATAAATTGTCATTCATTTTGACGTCTTGCAGAGATCTTAGTCGCGCAATTTGACATCTAACTAAGATGTTTGGTGCAGTATTTCTCAAGTGAAGAAATGGGCACGAAAACTAGTCGTCTCTTGTTGAACGACAATAAAAACACTTAATTGAAGAATCCCTACTGTTGACCAATCACCGACAAAAGGGGTGTAGACATCAGCTACAGATTTCGGCTTGCCTCGAGAATTTGTTTGTGTGTGTGTGTGTGTGTGTGTGTGTGCACGAACAGCTGAACAAAAAAAAACTTGACGAAGTCCAAAACAACAACAAAAAAACTTCACAAAATGTCATTATAATATTATACACAAACTGTTTCTGAACAGTTTTAGATGGGAAGCATGCGGACGCCTTAGGTGTCCCAGTGGCTGGTCAGTAGGGAGTGGTTAGATGGCACCCGTTCCCCTACATTATACACTACTTTTAAACAGAGCCTTATGGGTATAGCATGGGGAATAGGGTGCCTTTTGGGAGCCATCACTCACTCTCACCAAAGGCTGCAGAGTAACAGTAATTAGTGCAGATAGGTTTGATGAATCATTAAACACATTTTGAGGCTCTCACTGAGAGGTGACTGACAGGGAGATGAGGGTTCGAATGGTAGTGCACTACATAGGGCGTCACTTGAGACGTATACTTAGTGTCCCAGCGGCCGGTCAGCAGGGAACCAGTTTCCTCCTCTGTGGTTAGATAGGCTTCGTCAAAAACGGCACATTATTCTCTACATTTGACCAGAGCTCTATGGGCCCCTATTTCCTATATAGAGCCCTATCTGCCCCTATTTCCTATAAAAACCCTACATACCCTTATTTCCTATATAGAGCCCGGGTCAAAAGTAGTACACCATATAGGAAACGGTGCAATTTGAGATGCGTCCTTAGTGTCCCAGCGGCCGGTCGTCGTAGGTGCTGTACCTCTTGACGTGGATGCGGCGCCTAAGGTCTACCCCAGAGTGGGTGTGGCCTTCCTCCTCCTCGCTGTGGAAACCACAGTGGGTGTGACTGTGGGCGTGTCGACGGCGTGTGGCCTCCAATAGGGAGTCGTCAGGGACAGGAAGTGTCTCATAAAGCAAAGCGTTCAGGGTCTCCTCATAGATCCTGGCCTCTGGAAACTCCAACTGGGATAGAGAGACGGACAGGGTCAACATAAAGATTAGCTACAATACAAAAGATAGTGTGTCTGTGTCAACAACGATGGACTGCCATGAACAAATAAGAAAAAGTGAGTGAGTGAGTGAGTGAGTGAGTGAGTGAGTGAGTGAGTGAGTGAGTGAGTGAGTGAGTGGAGGGTGTGTGTGTGTGTGTGTGTAAGTAAAACCCCTAACCAACCTTGGTCTGTTTTTTCTCTGTGGCGTAGACTATGGAGGTGCAGCAGACCTCTGCCAGTTTGCGTCCCTGTCCGTAGAACGACCAGCAGCAGACCTCGTCACCGATCACGTCCTTGATGAAGAGAACACGGCCATTGTAGCTCAGAGACAGCTTGTCAAACAGCTCAATGTTCTTCAACAGGTTGTCGTCTGAGTTACTGTGGAGGAATTACATCCCACGGGTCAACAGGTTGTCGTCTGAGTTACTGTGGAGGAATTACATCCCACGGGTCAACAGGTTGTCGTCTGAGTTACTGTGGAGGAATTACATCCCACGGGTCAACAGGTTGTCGTCTGAGTTACTGTGGAGGAATTACATCCCACGGGTCAACAGGTTGTCGTCTGAGTTACTGTGGAGGAATTACATCCCACGGGTCAACAGGTTGTCGTCTGAGTTACTGTGGAGGAATTACATCCCACGGGTCAACAGGTTGTCGTCTGAGTTACTGTGGAGGAATTACATCCCACGGGTCAACAGGTTGTCGCCTGAGTTACTGTGGAGGAATTACAACCCACGGGTCAACAGGTTGTCGTCTGAGTTACTGTGGAGGAATTACATCCCACGGGTCAACAGGTTGTCGTCTGAGTTACTGTGGAGGAATTACATCCCACGGGTCAACAGGTTGTCGCCTGAGTTACTGTGGAGGAATTACAACCCACGGGTCAACAGGTTGTCGCCTGAGTTACTGTGGAGGAATTACATCCCACGGGTCAACAGGTTGTCGTCTGAGTTACTGTGGAGGAATTACATCCCACGGGTCAACAGGTTGTCGTCTGAGTTACTGTGGAGGAATTACATCCCACGGGTCAACAGGTTGTCGTCTGAGTTACTGTGGAGGAATTACAACCCACGGGTCAACAGGTTGTCGTCTGAGTTACTGTGGAGGAATTACATCCCACGGGTCAACAGGTTGTCGTCTGAGTTACTGTGGAGGAATTACATCCCACGGGTCAACAGGTTGTCGTCTGAGTTACTGTGGAGGAATACAACCCATGGATCAGGAGGTACAGCATTCCATTGTCAACACAGAGTACATAACGAGTACTTGACATTAGAGGCCCTCACTAAGCACTTACCAGCAGTCATTACCTATTATTGACTCTCCAAACAACAGAACAAGCATAGGGCTGCCATTTTGTAAGGCACTATATTTGTAGTAGCTCACCTAGTATAGGAGTACTTGTTGTTGCTTCTGTTGTACAGCAGCTTCACTACAGGCTTGGGGCAGGCCTGGATCAGTCTCTCTTCCTCCTTGGCAGAGGTGACAACAG
Organism: Salvelinus namaycush; assembly: GCF_016432855.1. Classification (NCBI taxonomy): domain Eukaryota; kingdom Metazoa; phylum Chordata; class Actinopteri; order Salmoniformes; family Salmonidae; genus Salvelinus; species Salvelinus namaycush. The sequence goes on along the minus strand of NC_052329.1, from coordinate 6,592,110 downwards.
GGATTACACACAGAGACTGCTCCTTCTGGTCCTGTTAATCAAAACAGACACCACAGGCAGGCTGTTATATAGTACATAAGAGAAAAAGAGGACCTGAACCAGTCTAAACAATGTCTGGTTCCACTCTCACCGGCTCTGTGCTGCTGAACAATGCCAAGGCTGCATGTCAGGACTAGAGGTCGACCGATTAAATCGGAATGGCCGATTAATTAGGGCCGATTTCAAGTTTTCATACCAATCGGTAATCTGCATTTTTGGATGCCGATTATGGCCGATTATATTGCACTCCACGAGGAGACTGCGTGGCAGGCTGACCACCTGTTACACGAGCGCAGCAAGGAGGTAAGGTAAGTTGTTAGCTAGCATTAAACGTATCTTATAAAAAACAATCAATCTTAACATAATCACTAGTTAACTGCACATGGTTGATGATATTACTAGTTTAACTAGCTTGTCCTGCGTTGTAAATAATCAATGCGGTGCCTGTTAATTTATCATCGAATCACAGCCTACTTCTCAAACGGCTGGTGATTTAACAAGCGCATTCGCGAAAAAAAGCACTGTCGTGGCACCAATGTACCTAACCATAAACATCAATGCCTTTCTTAAAATCAATACACAAGTATATTTAGTTAAAATAAATTAATGTTAGCAGGCAATATTAACTAGGGAAATTGTGTCACTTCTCTTGTGTTCTGTACAAGCAGAGTCAGGGTATATGCAGCAGTTTGGGCCGCCTGGCTCGTTGCGAACTGTGTGAAGACCAATTATTCCTTACAAAGACCGTAATTAATTTGCCAGAATTTTACATAATTATAACATAACACTGAAGGTTGTGCAATGTAACAGCAATATTTAGACTTATGGATGCCACCCGTTCGACAAAATACGGAACGGTTCCGTATTTCACTGAAATAATAAACGTTTTGTTTCCGTATGATAGTTTCTGGATTTGACCATATTAATGACCTAAGGCTCATATTTCTGTGTGTTTATTATATTAAGTCTATGATTTGATATTTGATAGAGCAGTGACTGAGCGATGGTAGACAGCAGCAGGCTCGTAAGCATTCATTCAAACAGCACTTTCCTGCGTTTGCCAGCAGCTCTTAGCAATGCTTCAAGCACAGCGCTGTTTATGACTTCAAGCCTGTCAACTCCCGAGATTAGGCTGGCAATACTATAGTGCCTATAAGAACATCCAAAGTCAAAGGTATATGAAATAAAAATGGTATAGAGAGAAATAGTCCTATAATAACTACAACCTAAAACTTCTTAACTGGGAATACTGAAGACTCATGTTAAAAGGAACCACCAGCTTTCATATGTTCTCATGTTCTGAGCAAGGAATTTAAACGTTAGCTTTTTTACCTGGCACATATTGCACTTTTACTTTCTTATCCAACACTTTGTTTTTGCATTATTTAAATCAAATTGAAAAATTTTCACTATTTATTTGAGACTAAATTTATTTTTATTTATGTATTATATTAAGTTAAAATAAAAGTGATCATTCATTATTGTTGTAATTGTCATTATTACAAATATATATATATTTTTTAAAAATGGGCCGATTAATAGGTATTTTGGTAATCCAATAATCGGTATCGGTGTTGAAAAATCAGAATCGGTTGACCTCTAGTCAGGACATATAGCGAGGCTCAAGTAAACTCCATTTGAACAACTCAGTCAGGTCAGGAGGTGACTTTACTGACTGAAGCATGCTCACGGAACTGGAACGGACCGCAAATGAACCCTCACGCTTGACATGAACCCTCACGCCTGACATGAACCCTCACGCCTGACATGAACCCTCACGCCTGACATGAACCCTCACGCCTGACATGAACCCTCACGCCTGACATGAACCCTCACGCCTGACACAGAAGAGTGTAAAGATTATGTTGAAACTTGTATTCACTAAACTCTACCACTAAACAATGTAAAAAATAAAATAAAATAAAATCTCTTTGAGGTTGAGTGACTCTTACAATGCTCTATCATTTCAATCTTAAAAGACTTACTCCAAGATGTAATAATATAAGCCTTTAAGAAGTATATTCCAATCTGAAAATTATGGACTCATAAACCGTTTAGTGACATCGGCTATCTGTCATAAAAAAAAAAAAAAAGAGGACATGACATGAATGAAATATGAATTCAACGTGGTATTGATTCAAGACTCCTTAGCATAGATGTGGTAAAGAGGTCAATGGAATGCAGACCGTGGAGGATAGAAGAAGGACGTTAGGGATATTGGACTGTATGAGTTAGGGTTAGTGGAATATAACCTATATTCTATTGGACTGTATGAGTTAGGGTTAGTGGAATATAACCTATATTCTATTGGACTGTATGAGTTAGGGTTAGTGGATAGTGGAATATAACCTATATTCTATTGGACTGTATGAGTTAGGGTTAGTGGATAGTGGAATATAACCTACATTCTATTGGACTGTATGAGTTAGGGTTAGTGGAATATAACCTATATTCTATTGGACTGTATGAGTTAGGGTTAGTGGATAGTGGAATATAACCTATATTCTATTGGACTGTATGAGTTAGGGTGAGTGGATATTGGAATATAACCTATATTCTATTGGACTGTATGAGTTAGGGTGAGTGGATATTGGAATATAACCTACAGTTGAAGTTGGAAGTTTACATACACCTTAGCCAAACACATTTAAACTTAGATCTTCACAAATCCTGACATTTAATCCTAGTAAAAATCCCTGTCTTAGGTCAGTTAGGATCAGCACTTTATTTTAAGAATGTGAAATGTCAGAATAATAGTAGAGAGAATGATTTATCTCAGCTTTTATTTCTTTCATCACATTCCCCGTGGGTCATAAGTTTACATTCACTCAATTAGTATTTGGTAGCATTGCCTTTACATTGTTTAACTTGGTTTCGGGTAGCCTTCCATAAGCTTCCCAAAATAAGTTGGGTGAATTTTGGCCCATTCCTCCTGACAGAGCTGGTGTTAGGGTTAGTGGATAGTGGAATATAACCTATATTCTATTGGACTGTGTGAGTTAGGGTTAGTGGATAGTGGAATATAACCTATATTCTATTAGACTGTATGAGTTAGGGTTAGTGGATAGTGGAATATAACCTATATGCTATTGGACTGTATGAGTTAGGGTTAGTGGAATATAACCTATATTCTATTGGACTGTATGAGTTAGGGTTAGTGGATAGTGGAATATAACCTATATTCTATTGGACTGTATGAGTTAGGGTTAGTGGATAGTGGAATATAACCTATATTCTATTGGACTGTATGAGTTAGGGTTAGTTGATAGTGGAATATAACCTATATTCTATTGGACTGTATGAGAGGGTTAGTGGATAGTGGAATATAACCTCTTTACCACATCTATAGGTTAATGGATCGCAGACCGTGGGGGATAGAAGGAGGACGCCGGATTGGATTCAACAAATCTGATCTAACAAAGGGGATATTCGTCATATCCGACATGATTGATGTATTGTAACAGGCCCACAATGTGGTAACTGAAGTCCAATTTGGATATATTTGTCTGTTTCCACTTTTCAGGTTTAGAAGAAGTGACTGCTAAATGCTAACTCCTGTTCGTATAAACTGGTAGCTTAGCTAGCATACAGAAATCAGTGGTGGTAGTTTAAAAAACTAGTTTAACTGTAATGTCGTTGATTGGTGACAATGACATGAAAATGTATTGGGGTTGGCATCCATACAAATATTACCTACCGATTTGTACCTCAACATAGTGTATTTCTCCCAAGTGTTTCCATTGTTTTGGTTGGGTTCGATTGATCTCTTTACCGCATGTATCATTGCCCACTGTCACCATGGAGACAGCAGAACCTCCCATTAGAACCTTGGCTAGTCCAAAATACTGAATGCCATGCATTCCAATGAACATCTATCACACTGACACAGCCTGCATCCTAAATGGCATCCTAGCGGGCAGCAGGTAGCCTAGCAGTTAAGAGCGTTGGACCAGTAACCGAAAGGTCGCTGGTTCGAATCCCCCGAAGCCAACTAGGTGGGATATATTCACTATTCTGCCCTTGAGCAGTTAAACCCCAAACAACAACTGCTCCCTGGCCACCAATGATGTGGACGTTGATTAAGGCAGCCCCCGCACATCACATTTCAGTTGAATGCATTCAGTTGTGCAACTGTCTAGGTATCCCCTTTCCAATAGTGTTCACTAGGGGCCCGGGTAAAAAGTAGTGATTTGTTGATTCAACTCAACTGATATTACAAAAAACACATTCCATTGCATGAGTCACATCAGTTAACATCATGTCAATGAACATTCTACATTACCATGGAAATTATTGCATCACAATATCAGGCAGCCATTGTGAGGGTACCCATGAGTTAACCAGTCAAATTGCCAGTGTTAGAGGTTCCATTCCCGTTCTATTCATTCTATGTGTGTTGCTGCTGCATTGCGGGGGGCGTTGCCTAGGCAACCAAAGACTTGTTCGCTTGTTTCAACAAGGAGTAACAAAGTTTCATCACGTTGTTAAGAGTCCATGTTACGGCTGAAACGGACTCAACCACACAAAGCCCTGGCCGTCCGGTCTTCAGTCAGCTGTTCAGTCAACAAATAAACAGCTTATTTTTTTCTCTCTTTATGACGGTTATTTTTTATTGTAATCCATAATCGTGGGTTATAACGGTAATTGTGCCAGCCCTGACTGGCACAGATGGTAAAACAAAACAGTATTGTTGTCCTACAGCCACTAACACAGTAGACACCCTGGTCCAAAGCAAGTCAAATATCACAACATGAGGAAGCAATCTGTGGAGCGTAAATCATGTTCAAGTCGGCAGCAAACAAACACGCATTACATTACTGTACAGTCTGTTGCCTTCATGCACAGATCTAGGATCTAGTAAAGCTGTAGGTTGGATCAGTAGTGAGGGCAACATACTCCTACAACACAGCCTGCATCCCAAATGGCACTCTATTCCCCTATGTAGTGCATTGCTTTCATCCAGAATCCTACGGGCCCTGGTCAAAAGTAGTGCACTATGTAGGGAATATGGTTCCATTTGGGACACACATCTCTCTGTGTCACTGACCTGCAGGCCTCCCTGGCACAGCTCCACCAGACCCTGGATGAGATAATACTTGGCCTCTGCCAGCAGCTCTAGAGCCCCCTGCCTGCCAGGGGGCAAGGTGACCGCTTCCTCCCGCAGGTACGTCAGGATGGAGCCAAAGTGCTTCCCACTGCGATCTATCAGGATCCAGCCTGGACAGGAACATGCAAGGCAAGTGAAAGGCAACGGTCAATTCCAATCAGATTTTTAGAGTAGTGTAGTTCTGTGTATCTTTCTGATGATATGCCTGCCATGGGGCCTGTACATCTAAATGGTATTTCTAATCATTGCTGATGATTGTTGCTTTAGTCATCTGTTCCATTCTGAAGTCTGTATTAGACTAAGTAGAGTTTCATCTATGTTTCTGATCCATAAGAGTGACTGTGAGACGTTCTGGAAGTCTCCAAAGTCCTCCTCACCTTCTTTGTCAATGAAGACCTCCTTCCTGCCACTGAACATGGCCTTCAGCATGGAGTCCTGCCTGGTGAGCACCTGCAGCGTGGTGTAGAACAGGGTCCCCCCTACGTTTAGACGCACATACTTGTTACCCAGGCCCACCGCCGCTCTGTAGCTGCACGTCTTGGACTTGGGACACGCCATCTGGGAGGCTGTGGAGGGGGAGAATATAATATAACTTTATTGTTTATTCAAGGATGAAAATGTTTCTTTGGCATCACCATATAAGCATTTCAAATATTGTTTTTAATGTGTATGATGTGTAAGTGTATGCAGTCAGCCTAGCACACTGTATAGCCTACATAAATACAGAGGATATTGGCACATTCATTCATAACTGACCGCTGCCCTGATTGCCCACTATTCCATGTATACCTTCATGGGAAGGTCTAATGGCTTGGGAGCCAGTGGAGTTGACCTGGGTTTGGAGGCATAGCCGGTGCAGTGGGAGCTGGCAGCTGTCCCCGGACATGTCCCTCTGAAGGTAGATGACCACCCTGCAGATGGAGGTCCTGATGTCCCCCGCCGTGGTGACAGCTACTGGGGGGGGCCGCCACAGCCTTTCACTGGCCAGGCAGATCATACCTGGTGGAGGGGAGGCAATAGAAAAGTACAGCAAAAACCTCAACCCTCTGGCCTGTGCTGAGATGACAGACTAACAAGGTGATAGTTGGGACAATGTCCCTCTGAAAGGAATGAAATCTGAAACCTTGATTTATAGTCATTGACTGAAATTAGAGAGGAGTTGCTCTGGCCAATGTGGTCATACTTAAAACACCAGTAGTCGAGAACATTGTGAACACAATGGAGAGAGGAAGCCACCCACCCAATCAGTATCTCCCTCTCCCATTTCCCCTAGCATGGAATTTAGCTGGGCCCACAACACTGTGTGTGTGTGTGTGCGTCTGTCTTTTTTCAAATCAAATGAAATTTTACATACACATACACATGTTTAGCAGATGTTATTGCGGGTGTAGCGAAATGCTTGCATTTCTAGCTCCAACAGTGCAGTAATATCTAACAAGTAATATCTAACAATACACAACAATACACACAACCTAAAAGTAAAATAATGGAATTAAGGAATATATAAATATTAGGATGAGCAATACTGTAGAATAGAATACAGTATATACACATGAGATGAGTAAAGCAAAAATATGTAAACATTATTAAAGTGACAAGTGTTCCATTATTAAAGTGGCGAGTGATTTGACCTTAAATAAAGGTTACATTTCAAGTCTACATATATGTGGCAGAAGCCTCTAAGGTGCAGGGTTACATAACAGGGTGGAAGCTGCCTAGTGATGGCTTATTTGGTAGAATGTCCCCAAAAACGTTGCATACCAGAGGAAGTCAGTCTGTCTCTGGGGAACTTTGATTCAGATGGCTGCAGTAGTGTAATTCCAACCAGCAGAGGAAGTGATGTATTGTGATATCAAACCATTCCACATATGGCTACTCCTATGGAACTGTCATGGCATATGTCCTAATACGTAGTACAATTTGTGACAACTAAAATTAGGCCTAAAACGTCTGTACATATAATTATGAGATAACGCTAACATGCCACATAGGGTTGAGTCACAAACTGTAGTTCAGGTAGAGCTATATACTAGTTATCTAGTGGTGTTGGCTTGCTAACGTTACTAGTACTGGCTAACTTATTGTTGTTAGCCAGATATAATTTGTCAAGTACAAATTCAAAAACATTGAGACAAACTTGAATGACGTTGTCCTAGTGTATAATAACTAGCTAACGTTTCAAACCGAATTTGAAAGATAACGAGTCAAATGTGTGGTTTACTGGCTTTTCTCCTTGCCACCCCAGGCAAAAACTAACGTTAGCTAACTTTCTAGATACTCACCCACGCCGTCTTTCTCTTGGGATAATTAGTTTATTGAACAGGTGTTCGTTAGTACATTAAAAGCTATTTTATGTACGCCACCTACAATTGTCAATATTTACAAGGCAACGACGATAAATAACTTTCCCGACTACATAAAAGTTTCCTACTACAACTCCCATCCACCTCGCTCCCGGAAGGTACATCCCATGGCCAAACACAACTGTTTCCCTCGCACTGTCGCAGCCGGTCCCCTGTGGATTATGCCACATAATCACAACATTGATATCAAATTGAAATACATTTAAGGTAAGTGAAAGACTGACTTGAAGAGTTCTCACTTGTAGACAATAATGATTTGACTTTTGCACAGTTTGTAACCAGCAGCTCACGATGAAATGCCTAGTAGGCTAGCTAAAACAGTTAGCTAATGCTGCCTAGCTAGCCCTGTTACTGGCTGTTGCTAGCCTAGTTCCCTCCTCTATTATCCAGTTAGCCCATAACATTGACAGCCCGATGAGGGCATCAGGACAAGCTGTGATAAAGCTAATTAGCTTACTGTCTATCTAGATAGCAGGCTTGGTAAGTAACTATATATATATTTATTTTTTTACATTTGTGTAAGTAGTTAGTGAGAGCCCTTCTGGTTGTAAATTATAGCTAACGTTAGCTAGTTATAGAGAACGTTGCCAAAGAAGAAGCAGCTGGCTAGCGCAGATTAAAGGTTATTGCATATGTGCCAACAACTAATTATATCAGATAGTTAGCTAGTGATTAGTCAAAGGTCACAGAATCAAATGGTGAACAATATTTTCCTAACAAACGTTATCCCTGTCTGTCACAATACAAGACGGCATTCTCGCTTCTTTTCTCAACTCTTACTAATGTAGCATCGCTCGTTGTTAACGTTTTTTTAATTGTATAATTCTAATAAATGTAACAGTTGGACAATGGATGAAGATACTCAACTTTTTGAATATATTACATTAAATTCAAAAATAAAATGGGAGTTATATTGGAAAGACACCAAGAGATGATGACAAATATTTACACACTATTCATATTTACATAATCTTATATATACTGTACAGTTAAATTAGATCTATAGAAAGAGGTAATATTTACACAAATGTAAATCACCAATGATCTGTACAAATAAGTACCAATCCACAAATGTAAATCGCTATCCACAAAGGGGCAGCAAGTAGCCTAGTGGTTAGAGCGTTGGGCTAGTAACCGAAGGGTTGCTAGATCGAATCCTGAGCTGACAAGGTAAAAATCTGTCATTTTGCCCCTGAACAAGGCAGTTAACCCACTGTTCCTAGGCCGTCACAGTAAATAATAATTTGTTCTTAACTGACTTGCAATTCACTATTCACAAACATTTGTATTTGTAAATCGATATATTGCTTTGTAAATTTTTTATGACTGCAGAAATGCGGGTCATTTCCAAGGGCCTTAAGTAAAATGACTGCCATAAAGATTTGCACATAGGAGAGTTATGCACAAACATGACAGATAAGGCAAACCTGCAACTCCATATATGGAAGTGCTTGAGTCACCTGACAAAGTTCTCACGCGTAATCTTTATTTAACTAGACAAGTCAGTTTAGAACAAATTCTTATTTACAATGACATCCTACCCCAGCTAAAACCTAACACGGAGGACGCTGGGCCAATTGTGTGCCACCCTATGGGACTCCCAATCACAGCCAGTTGTGATACAGCCTGGAAACGAACCAGGGTCTGTAGTGACTCCTCTGAGATGCAGTGCCTTAGACCGCTGCGCCACTCGGGAGCCCACACCGCTTGCTTTTCGTGTGCGAGTGTTGCAAAAATAAATAAATGTACACATACATTATTCAATCATTGCATCCAAACTGCTCGTGCACGTCAGTAAGCGTCTGCGTAGGCAGGCGATTTAAATCTTGATGCGCTGCAACGATGTTTATATCCCAGGACAAATTTAGCTAGCAACAGCAAACTAGCTAGCTAAATTACCATGAATGTTTAATGTTTTTTGTGATTTAACGCACCGTCTCGACACTTACAGTACCAGTCAAAAGTTTGGACACCTACTCATTCCAGGGTTTATTTTGACTACTTTCTACATTGTAAAATAACAGTGAAGACATCAAAACCATGAAACAACACATATGGAATCATGTAGTAACCAAAAAAAAGTGTTAAACAAATCAAAATATATTTTATATTTGAGATTCTTCAAAGTAGCCACCCTTTGCCTTGATGACAGCTTTGCACACTCTTGGCATTCTCTCAACCAGCTTCATGAGATAGTCACCTGGAATGCATTTCACATAAAATGTTATTGGTCACACACGTGTTTAGCAGATGTTAATGCGGGTGTTGCGAAATGCTTGTGTTTCTAGCTTCAATGGTGCAGTAATATCTAACAATTTCACAACATATACCCAAAACACACAAATCTAAGTAAAGGAATGGAATATATAAATATATGGACGAGCAATGTCAGAGTGGCATAGACTAAGATACAGTAGAATAGTATAGAATGCAGTATATACATAAGAGATGAGTAATGCAAGATATGTAAACATTATTAAAGTGGCCAATGATTTCAAGTCTGTGTATATAGGCAGCAGCCTCTCTGTGCTAGTGATGGCTATTTAACAGTCTGATGGCTTTAAGATAGAAGTTGTTTTTCAGTCTCTCAGTCCCAGCTTTAATGCACCTGTACTGACCTCGCCTTCTGGTTGATAACGGGGTGAACAGGCAGTGGCTCGGGTGGTTGTTGTCCTTGATCTTTTTCAATTAACAGGTTCCACAAATTAAGTTAATTTGTGGAATTTCTTTCCTTCTTAATGCGTTTGAGCCAATCAGTTATGTTGTGACAAGGTAGGGGTGATATACAGAAGATAGCCCTATTTGGTAAAAGACCAAGTCCATATTATGGCAAGAACAGCTCAAATAAGCAAAGAGAAATGACAGTCCATCATTACCTTAAGATATGAAGGTCAGTCAATCTGGAAAATGTCAGGTACTTTGAAAGTTCCATCAAGCACTATGATGAAACTGGCTCTCATGAGGACCGCCACAGGAAATGAAGTTACCTCTGCTGCAGAGGATAAGTTCATTAGAGTTAACAGCCTCAGAAATTGCAGCCCAAATAAATGCTTCACAGAGTTCAAGTAACAGACACATCTCAAATTCAACTGTTCAGAGGAGACTGTGAATCAGTCATGCCTTCATGGTCGAATTGCTACAAAGAAACCACTACTAAAGGTCACCAATAAGAAGAAGACATGCTTGGGCCAAGAAACACGAGCAATGAACATTAGCCCAGTGGAAATCTGTTCGATGATTCCAAATTTTAGATTTTTGCTTCCAACCGCCGTGTCTTTGTGAGATGCAGAGTAGGTTAATGTATGATCTCTGCATGTGTGGTTCCCACCATGAAGCATGGAGGAGGTGTGATGTTGTGGGGGTGCTTTGCTGGTGACACTGTCAGTGATTTATTTAGAATTCCAGGCACACTTAACCAGCATGGCTACCACAGCATTCAGCAGTGATACGCATCCCATCTGGTTTGCGCTTAGTGGGACTATCATTTGTTTTTCAACAGGACAATGACCCAACACCTCCAGGCTGTGTAAGGGCTATTTGACAAGAAGAAGAGTCAATGCTGCATCAGATGACCTGGCTTCCTCATCAAAATTGATGTGTAGGATGAATTGGACCGCAGAGTGAGGGAAAAGGAGTCAACAAGTGCTCAGCATATTTGGGAACTCCTCCAAGACTGTTGGAAAAGCATTCCATGTGAAGCTGGTTGAGAGAATGCCAAGTGTGAAAAGCTGTCATCAAAGCAAAGGGTGGCTACTTTGAAGAATCTAAAATATATTTTGATTTGTCCACACTTTTGACTGGTATTGTACATGCTGTCTAGACCGGGCGCGCGTGCGTCTGCATGTTGATTTTGTCCATCCACACCAGACGCAATCAGGACACGCAGGTGGAAATATCAAAGCAAACATTCATGCCAATTTAGCTAGCTAGCTTGCTGTTGTTAGCTAATTTATCCTGGGATAAAACATTGGGTTGTTATTTTACCTGAAATGCACAAGGTCCTCTACTCTGACAATTAATCCACAGGTAAAAGGGTAAACCAAGTTTGTTTCTAGTAATCTCTCCTTCAGGCTTCTTCTTCTTTGGACTTTATATGGCGGTTGGCAACCAACTTTAAGGTACATTACCACTACCAACTGGACTGGAGTGTGAACCTCCAGTTCATCTTTCACCCACGTGGGTATATGTTCCTATAAACCAATGAGGATGTAACGCGAGTGGTGTGGTCAGCATGTTAGCGTTCTTTTAGAATCAACGGAAAGACAATATATTCCATTGTGCCCATTTCACCCGTTCCCGGGGTGTGTTTGACAGGTCATTAGAAACATTTCTGCGGTCGTAATATTAACGGGGGGGAAAACGACAGGCACAAGCAAGAGTGTTAAAGAGCCACAGGGGTAAAATGAAAGCAATTGATACAGCGAGATTTAAGTGCCAAGTGGATTTTAGCACTCCTCACACAGGAAATAGATGACTGAAGAAGACAGACCTTCAGGTAGGCGGGGCATGCCCGGTGCTATACTAATGTGACAGACCTGACTAAAAATAATACAAGTCCACAAGTTGTCTTTCACCTATTCCTCCCTTTTAGATCAAATGCAGATGAGGAAAGGAAGCCACTTTAGACTGTTGAGATGCTTGATAAATAAAGGTTAAATAATATATATATTTTTTTAAAGCATCTGTATATCCATGGCATCTCATGGTATTAATGCTGTGTTTTTCAGCCCCCCCCCTCCCCTCTCTATAACCCAGCTCTTGGAGACAGGTCTTGTGGCCATGGCGAAAGACCCGTTGGGTGAAGCTGGTCTTCATTTTGATGAGCTCAACAAGCTACGGGTGCTGGAACCAGAAGTGGACCAGAAGACCAGGGAGCTCAAGGAGGAGTGTGAAGACTTTGTTGACAGTAAGAGCAGTCCATTTAGCTTCTGTTCTGTGTCCCAAATGGCACCATATTCCCTATATATAGTGGGCCCTGGGCAAAATTATTGCACTATATAGGGAATAGTGTGCCAGTTGGACTTTACCCATTGGTGTTAAGTTTCATGACTTGCATAGAATATTGTGGAGATGTCCACTCGCACATGTTCTTAATGTTAAAACTGTGTTCTTCAAATGTTGTTGACACCTAATTTACCAAATAGTGTTTTACTAACTTTCGTGCATTCATTCAATACATAGAAATCAGCCAGTTCCAGAACGTAGTGGGTGGTCTCATTGAGCTGGTGGATGAATTGGCAAAAGAGGCAGAGACAGAAAAGATGAAGGTAAGGGGTTGTGAGTTTCTTAGTCCATCTTTACAGGGCTCAGACACACACACACAGATGCCATACTTTTTGTTCACTCGTTTCAAAGTCAATTGTTTTCAACGTGTCAGTCAGATCAACGTGACCGCTGGCTCTACAATCTGCTTATCTGCAAGCAATTTCTGGTTGAAAACAAAACGGTGTACTTTGACTGCTAGCTAGCTAGGCCACTGAGTACACTTGCTGCACTTTTCCGTGGGAATGACCTGAGGGATTCTTATCTGGGTGAACAACATGCTGCTGCACTGCCTCCTTCTCCCAGGCTATTGGAGCCAGGAACCTGTTGAAGTCTGTGGCCAAGCAGAGGGAGGCCCAGCAACAGCAGCTCCAGGCCCTGATAGCAGAGAAGAAGATGCAGCTGGAGAGGTAAGAAGAATTGTAGCTTGGTCCCAGATCTGATCTCGCTAGCCTGGTCCCAGATCTGTTTGTGCTTTTGCCCAATCCATTGTCAAGCCAAACATGTTTGGGAGGACAATTCCATAAGGAGTTGGCAAGAGCGCAGAAACAGACTGGTACCCAGGCTATATTAAAGAGACCAGAAACAGTCTGGCACCCAGGCTATATTAAAGAGACCAGAAACAAACTGGCACCCAGGATATATTAAAGATACTAGAAACAGACTGGCACCCAGGCTATATTAAAGAGACTAGAAACAGACAGGTACCCAGGCTATATTAAAGAGGCCAGAAACAGACTGGCACCCAGGCTATATTAAAGAGACTACAAACATACTGGTACCCAGGCTATATTAAAGAGACCAGAAACAGACCGGCACCCAGGCTATATTAAAGAGACCAGAAACAGACTGGTACCCAGGCTATATTAAAGAGACCAGAAACAGACTGGCACCCAGGCTAAGACTAATTTGTTTTTTTCAATCTTGTTCTGATGACAGTTGATTGGTCAAATGTGCCTCGAGGGCAGAAACGAAGGTGTTTGGTAAAATGTATTAGGCAAGAAATGTACGACTGAGGTCAAGTCTCTTTGTGAAATCAATAACGATGTGGAAATCTATTTAGTTAGTGTCTCATTCTCAGTGGTTGACCTTAAAGTCAGTCAATTATTTAGTCAGTTAATTACTGGGGTTTAATTAAGTTTGTGTTTGTTTGTAATCTATTCCAGGTATCGCATTGAGTATGAAGCTCTCTCCAAAGTGGAGGCTGAGCAGAAGGAGTTTATTGAACAGTTCATTCTGCAGAAATAAGGCCCGAAGTGTGTGTCTGTGTGTGTGTTAGTGACCATGTTTCCAGGGTGCCTGTATTGTTTTCTATGGGTGATATCCACTACACTATGGGTTAACGGGAATCACTCATCTGAACACAATAACCTCTCTTACACTTCACAAGCAATCCAAAACTGTTCCAACTAAAACACAGGTTTGGCCCAGACACCAACAGACAGACTACATGCAAAGTTAGAAGACCATGTATAACACCATCAAATGTTCCTCACTAGCAGGTGTCTAAGTGACAATCCCCCCCCCCCCCCCCCCCCAGTTATCTATTTTTAGCATTTAAGTGTTGGAATGCTTGAATATAGTTCAAACCTGAGGCTCTATAGGTGTCATGCCTTTCACAACACTACAGTATGTCAGTCAACCAAATGGGGAAGAAAGCTATTTATATATATATATGAAGGAATTTATTTATACTATTTAATACTGAATAATTACTCTGTATAGATAGTTTTATTACCTTTTCTACAAGTGGAAAAAACAAAGTACAGTATGTGCATGTTACTGTAAATAATTTCATGATTTTGAAAACAATTAATTTTATTTTTGCTGTGTGTTGCGCCCGCCCCCCCCCCATTTGTATCTTAATTCTGTTTACATCTAAGGTACGAATATGTTCAAGGTTTTATAATTTCACCTTTGTCTGTGGTACTACACCAACACATTTACCCTCAGGTGGCTTATTGGAATTTCAGGCCAGTGTTTAAAAAAACATTTAAAAGTAAAGTGCATTTCAAAGGTATATTATACATTTTATGTTTACAGTAAATATCAAGACATTAGAAAATATGAGCATCCTCTGCATTCATCTTATCCATGTTAAAAGTTAGTATACCAACTTAGTGGACCAACTTCATCAAAAGATGAGATATACTTGAATAAAAAGGATTTGCACATTTTGATTCTCTTGGTGTCAACATTCTTGACTATTGCTAATCTGTGATGCTCAAAACATATTAATTGTTAAGAATGTTTAAAATAACTATGATGTTTTATTGACTTTGAAATGTACCAATTGACAATTCATCACTTGAGGAGAAGAAAAAAATCACTATGAAAATGAGTACTGTAGACTAGAGGTATGATAGCCTGGACAGACAGCCGGGTCACAGCTTGAGATTCAGAATGTACAGGTGGATTAGTAGCCTGAGTGCCAATCTGTTTGTGCCATCATGCCAACTCCTTGTCAAACCAAACAGGTGACAAGGACAGCAATGGAGTTGGACAATAGCACAAACAGACTGTTACTCAGGCTAGAAATGAGTGTGTTTTATTTGATCTTCTTGGCCTTAGCTGAGCCCTTTCCTCCCTGAGTGTTGGTGTTGTAAGCTGAGCTGAAGAGCATTGTGAACAGCAGCATCAGAGGAATCAGGAGGTACGGAGCGTAGATGGCTGCCAGGGTGTAGCGCTCCTTCTGGGTCTGGGGGCCAGGGTGGGGCTCTGTGGGGAAGGGGTAGTAGAGGATGTGGGCTAGGATGGGGACCAGGGTGGTGACTACGTGGGTGGAATACACAATGGCTGGAGTCCTGATCCACTTGCAGCCTCCTGGAAGAGAGGATGGTTGATGGAACAGAATTAGGTTGATTACCTCAGTGTTATGACAGACTTACCTGCCTTGTCGTCATGTCTGATTTTATGACAACGTCGGTGTCCTATTCCCTATATAGTGCACTACTTTATAATCAGGGCCCTGGTCAAAAGTAGTGGGACAGGGAATTGGGTGCCATTTGGGATAAATGTACTGATAGAGGGGTGTTAAGGAATGGGCATCCGCTAGAGGTCACACTTGAGTTACACATGACTAAATTACTATCTACAACGTGCCAAATCAAACGTATCTTGCAACATGGGCTTAAATGTTGTAATTCCAAATACCACAGATTTTTACATTAGTTTGCTAGCCAATATGGGTCGTCCCAAATGCCACCCTATTCCCTATGTAGTGCACTAGTTTTGACCTCTTTCGTCCAAAGTACTGAACTAAAGGGCCATTTGGGATGAATCCCATGTTATCTGACCTTTCAGGAAGGCGTATGCAGCTATGGGGAAGAAAGGGGTTTGGACCAGGGCCTCGCAGAAGATGAAGGACTTGAACCAGGTGGGGGGATCCAGCATCATGGGGTCTCTGAACTCAGCCCCATACCATCTCAAAACATCTTTCAGCTGTAAAATATAGATATATTTGTAAACACTCAATGTTGCATCACTATAGGCACATTGGTTGTTACAAGTGATTTCCAACCCCCCCCCCCCAAAAGAAATATGGTGATATGATGCAGTCACCGTAACCCACTACAAACTTTCCTGCAAGGACCTACTACTACACACTAGTCAATTAAACATGTCAAACTTAACGTCGTTACCTGTTGAGGATACATCTGTGCAGGCAGCAACGCTTGAAGATCAATGAATAATGTAATAGGAATGTGAGAAGCAAAATAAAAGACAAATATAATTTCTAATACACGAAGAATACCCATATTGTATCAAAGGAAAGACACACCAAAAATATAAACAGCTATCTAAGCTTTAATTTAGATTTTTATCGAGAACGCATGCGAATTTGACAACGTTGAAAGAAAAGGGGGATAGGCTAGTGTCGTGGCAACGCATGTTGGATGGTTCGATTCTATTGGCCCTTTTGCTTGGTTGATCTAGCTGAGGGGCGGTACTGAATCTGTAGGCTCTGTTAAACAGGTAGCAACCTTCCTTCCTCGACCAGTAATTATTTCAAGCCTAGGGAGGTAGATAAATAGAATTGAACCAGGCTCTATAGTATAAAATTACACGTCATTTTAGCGCGACACTCAATTCTTCATTGCTGTGACTTGCTTGCTAGTTGAGATTTCTGACCATGTTAAGCTGCGTTTAATTTAATTTATGTCGGTTTGATCGCGAGGGAGGCACTAGTAATGTCTGCAGTTTTCGGGTTGGCTATTTGTTTCAAGTGTATTAGTCCATAAATAAATCTCTTTGACAAAATTGGTCATCTCTCCCATGTCTTATTCGACTAGTTGTTCTGAAATGTTTATTGCTTGCCTACATTTTACTCCCTTTATGTTTAATATAACACACATACATGAATTATTCATTTCGGTTGCCTATTTTGTGGAGCGATGGGTAACGATGCTTCGTGGGTGTCAGTTGTTGATGTGTGCAGAGGGTCCCTGGTTCGAGCCCAGGTAGGGGCGAGGAGAGGAACGGAACCTAAACTGTGCCACAGAAAGTATTTGACTCTAGCCACAAAATCAAGGAAATTTGAAGGGGGGGGATTTCGGCAAGGCTATTTTGTTGACTTGATTATTCACATCATTCTTAGCTAAGTGGTATAGTCGTGCGTTTCAATGGACATTGTTAATTCTGTCCATCTACTCCGATTTCAGAGCACTCACGCAGAATAATTGATGAATTTACAAACGCTGGGCTGGACAACGCCCGTTGAATATGGCCGGTTGTCAGTAAACGTTGGCAAAAAAAGAGTAATTCAATTGTTGCCAGCAGCACATTTACAGTAAAATGGTCAGAGTGAGGTGTTCTCTCATTTGTGTCTGGAAGTAGCTAGCCAACGTTAGCCAGTTAGCTTGGGTGCTTGACTGCTGTTGAATGCACGGATCAACCCTACTTCTCTGCCAGAGCGTCTAGTGTGCGCACACTGAATGCTCTGAGAGAAAAACGCTCTGAATTTACAAATGGACAATCTGACAAAGGTATGGATTTACGAACTTCAAGAGGGAACTCTGGGACTCGAGATTTAATTTACAAAGACGCGAAATTGTAAAATGTTTAGCTAGTCATTTGTTATGCTAACAAGCTAGCAAGAGGTTGCATAGCAACAGCATCAATTTCCGGTAGACAGGCGAAGCTCTAGTACACTCAACTGAAACGACACTGTTTGTTTACAGTATACTAAAATGAACTAACAGTATATAGTATATACTCATTAAGTATGTAGTATACAGTATGTTAGTATGGGTATTCGAACACAGCTACGGAGAGATGCTACCAAGACTGGGTGTTCTAACTGTAATGACTTGAATGAGGTCACTGAGAAGAAGCGTCAACAGGGAACCAAGCCCACCAGGTAGAGGTAGGGGTGCCAAGAAGAGTTGCAATGCCTCTTCAAAGGCCCCCTGAGAAGAACATTATGGTTGAGGTAGCTATAACACTATAACGTTACCTCTATAATTCTATAGCTAGAACGCTGTCTAATTTCTGAGACATTGACTCTTGCTATATTAACCAGCAGCTTATACAGCCATCGATTACCATTGCATTTCTATCAGAAACCTGTATGTATGGTGGTGGTATATGTTTGTAATGTTTCTGATCTATGCATGAACGTGTGTGTGCGACACCTAGCCCCCACACTCACTGTAGTAAAATACTTGTATTTAAACGTGTAATAGTGTTCACAATATGTTCATAATATAGGTCTAATGACTGCTCCATATTATTTTGCAGGTTGTCATTACATACGACCCAAAATTGAATCATTCAAAACCAAGAGTTGCTTTCCCTGACAACAAGGAGTGGAAGCAGAAGAGGAAGGTAATTGCTTGAGAATTTTCCGGGAATGATTAATAACTTGGCAATGAGCAACGTGGCCACCTTTGCAAAGTTAGCCTTGACACCGTATCCCAAGAAATCAGAAAGCAGATTGTAAAGAAAATGCAAGCTGAGGCCAAATCATATGCATTCCTGTTTTTTTAACCTTGCATCTTGAGTAGTACCTTGTTGTAACGCTTTTCTTCCTCTTCTGATGAGGAATATGAAAGATCGGACCAAAACGCAGCGTGGTAAGTGTCCATGTTACTTTAATAGAACAGAACACGAAAAACACAAAATAACAAAGTGAAATAACAACGAAAATCGAAACAGTCCTGAATGGTGAAACAAACCCAAAACAGGAAACAACTACCCACAAACACAGGTGGGAACAGGCTACCTAAGTATGGTTCTCAATCAGAGACAACGATTGACAGCTGCCTCTGATTGGGAACCATACCAGGCCAAACACATAGATATACAAAACAAGGACAACATAGATCACCAGACATAGAATGCCCACCCAAACCCAAAAGGAAGAGGACTCTAATGAAAGGGAGAAAGAGGACTCTGTTGAAAGGGAGGAAGAGGACTCTAATGCGTCAGGACTACCGGGCATGATGACTCCTTGCTGTCCCCAGTCCACCTGGCCTTGCTGCTGTTCCAGTTTCAACTGTTCTGCCTGCGGCTATGGAACCCTGACCTGTCCACTGGACGTGCTACCTGTCCCAGACCTGCTGTTTTCAACTCTCTAGAGACCGCAGGAGCGGTAGAGATACTCTTAATGATCGGCTATGAAAAGCCAACTGATATTTACTCCTGAGGTGCTGACTTGCTACACCCTCGATAACTACTGTGATTATTATTATTTGACCATGCTGGTCATTTATGAACATTTGAACATCTTGGCCATGTTCTGTTATAATCTCCACCCGGCACAGCCAGAAGAGGACTGGCCACCCCTCATAGCCTGGTTCCTCTCTAGGTTTCTTCCTAGGTTTTGGCCTTTCTAGGGAGTTTTTCCTAGCCACCGTGCTTCTACACCTGCATTGCTTGCTGTTTGGGGTTTTAGGCTGGGTTTCTGTACAGCACTTCGAGATATTAGCTGATGTACGAAGGGCTATATAAAATAAACTTGATTTGATTTGATCTAATGAAAGGGAGGAGGAGGACCCTGATGAACCCTGATGAAAGGGAGGAGGAGGACTCTGATAGAACAGTGGAGACTGAAAACATTGGAATGAACCTCACCTGTGAGAGTGATTAGAGAATGTTTTCAGAGAGGATGTCTGTAGATTACAGATCTAGGCCAAGGCTACATCTCTGAACAATCGTAGTTCACAAAACGATAAAACCTTTGAACTGTACTTAATGGTCATAATATGGTCATAAATATGACATGACACTTATACTGACATCTTGAGTCCATGTGCAGGGGTACGAGGTAGTTGTGGTAGATATGTACATATAGGTAGGGATAGTTGAGGTAGATATGTACAGTTGAAGTCGGAAGTTTACATACACTTAGGTTGGAGTCATTAAAAGTCGTTTTTCAACCACTCCACAAATTTCTTGTTAACAAACTATAGTTTTGGCAAGTCGGTTAGGACATCTACTTTGTGCACGACACAAGTCATTTTTTTAACAATTGTTTACAGACATATTCTTTCACTTATAATTTACTGTATCACAATTCCAGTGGGTCAGAAGTTTACATACACTAAGTTGACTGTGCCTTTTATCAGCTTTGAACATTCCAGAAAATTATGTCATGGCTTTAGAAGCTTCTGATAAGGCTAATTGACATCATTTGAGTCAATTGGAGGTGTACCTGTGGATGTATTTTAAAGCCTACCTTCAAACGCAGTGCCTCTTTGCTTGACATCATGGGAAAATCAAACGAAATTAGCCAAGACCTCAGAAAAAATATTGTAGAGCTCCACAAGTCTGGTTCATCCTGAAGGTACCACGTTCATCTGTACAAGCAATAGTACGCAAGTATAAACACCATGGGACCACGCAGCCGTCATACCGCTCAGGAAGGAGACGCGTTCTGTCTCCTAGAGATGAACGTACTTTGGTGCGAAAAATGCAAATCAATCCCAGAACAACAGCAAAGGACTTTGTGAAGATGCTGGAGGAAACAGGTACAAAATTATCTATCCACAGTAAAACGAATCCTATATCAACATAACCTGAATGGCCGCTCAGCAAGGAAGAAGCCACTGCTCCAAAACCGCCATATAAATGCCAGACTACGGTTTGCAACTGCACATTGGGACAAAGATCATACTTTTTGGAGAAATGTCCTCTGGCCTGATGAAACAAAAATAGAACTGTTTGGCCATAATGGCAGCATCATGTTGTGGGGGTGCTTTGCTGCAGGAGGGACTGGTGCACTTCACAAAATAGATGGCATCATGAGGCTGGAAAATTATGTGGATATATTGAAGCAACATCTCAAGACATCAGTCAGGAAGTTAAAGCTTGGTCGCAAATGAGTCTTCCAAATGGACAATGACCCTAAGCATACTTCCAGTGTTGTGGCAAAATGTCTTAAGGACAACAAAGTTCAAGGTATTGGAGTGGCCATCACAAAGCCCTGACCTCAATCCTGTAGAAAATATGTGGGCAGAACTGAAGAAGTGTGTGCGAACAAGGAGGCCTACAAACCTGACTCAGTTACTCCAGCTCTGTCAGGAGGAATGGGCCAAAATTCACCCAACTTATTGTGGGAAGCTTGTGGAAGGCTACCCGAAACGTTTGACCCAAGTTAAACAATTTAAAGGCAATGCTACCAAATACTAATTGAGTGTATGTAAACTTCTGACGCACTGGAAATGTGATGAAAGAAATAAAAGCTGAAATAAATCATTCTCTCTACTATTATTCTGACATTTCACCTTCTTAAAATAAAGTGGTTATCCTAACTGACCTAAGACAGGAAATTTTTACTCAGATTAAATGTCAGACAAAAAACTGAGTTTAAATGTATTTGTCTAAGGTGTATGTAAACTTCTGACTTCAACTGCACATATAGGTAGGGATAAAGTGACTAGGCAGCAGGATAGATAATAAACAGCAGCGTATGCAATGAGTCAAAAGAGGAAGTGCGAAAAGGGTCAATGCAGATAGTCCGGGTAGCTATTGGTTAACTATTTATTGACTTATCACATAAGCTGCTGTAACTGTTTATTATCTATCCTGCTGCCTAGTCACTTTATCCCTACCTATATTTACATATCTACGTCAACTATCCCTACCTATATTTACATATCTACCTCAATTACCTTATACCTCTACACATGGACTCAGTACTGGTACCCGTGTATACAGACCAAGTTATCGTTACACATTCTGTATTTATTCCTTGTGTTAATATTTCTCTCTCAACATTGTTGGGAAGGTCTTCTACATCTGCATTGCTTGCTGTTTGGGGTTTTAGGCTGGGTTTCTGTACGGCACTTTGTGACATCGGCTGATGTAAAAAGGGCTTTTATAAATACATTTATGTTTGAGTCTACACCTGTTGTTTACAAAGCATTTGACAAATAACATTTGATTTGATTTAGCAGTCTTTTAACTTGGGGGTAGAAGATGTTCAGGGTCCTGTTGGTTCCAAACTTGGTGCATCGGTACCACTTGCCGTGCGGTAGCAGAGAGACCAGTCTATGACTTGGGTGGCTGGGGTCTTTGACAATTTTTAGGGCCTTCCTCTGACACCGCCTGGTATAGAGGTCTTGGATGGCAGGGAGCTCGGCCCCAGTGATGTACTGAGCCGTACGCACTACCCTCTGTAGCAACTTGCGGTCGGATGCCAAGCAGTTGCCATACCAAGCGGTGATGCAGTCAGTCAAGATGCTCTCAATGGTGCATCTGTAGAACGTTTTGAGGATCTGAGGGCCCATGCCAAATCTTTTCAGCCCTCTTCGCGACTGTGAACATGTCTTACTGATGTGGACACCCAAGGAACTTGAAGCTCTCGGCCAGCTCCACTACAGCTACGTCAATGTGGATAAGGACATGCTTGGCCCTCCATTTCCTGTAGTTCTGTAATCCTTCTTTGTCTTGCTGATGTTGAGGGAGAGGTTGTTGTCCTGGCACCACACTGCCAGGTCTCTGACCTCCTCCCTTATAGGCTGTCTCATCATCGTTGTGTCTTCGATAAACTTAATGATGATCTTGGAGTCGTGCACGGCTAAGCAGTCGTGGGTGAACAGGAGGGGACTAAGCATGCACCCCTGAGGGGGGCCCAGTGTTGAGGGTCGGCATAGCGGGTATGTTGTTGCCTACCCTCACGACTTGGGGGCAGCCCGTCAGCAGGTCCAGGATCCAGTTGCAGAGTCAGAAGTCAAGTGACAACAGTGTAATTTTCCATGTATTGGAAACACAGGAGGTTTGGTGGCAGCTAAATTGGGGAGGACCGGCTTGTGGTAATGTCTGGAGAGGAGTGAGTGGAATGGTTTCCATGTGTTTGATGTCTTTCCAGCCATTATTATGAGCGTCCTCCCCTCAGCAGCCTCCTCTGATTGGAAATAGTTAGATATACCACCGGAGGGGTATACTACAAAGCAAGCTAGATCTAGTCAGGGTTTTCTAAAGCTAGCCAGCTTCAGTTATCTTCACATTCCAGCTCAGGCTTGATCTGTACTACTACAGTGGGTTGCTTGTGTAACCAATGTGAAATGGCTAGCTAGGTAGCGGTGGTGCGTGCTAACAGCCTTTCAGTCGATGACGTCGCTTGCTCTGAGACTTGAAGTAGTGGTTCCCCTTGCTCTGCAAGGGCCGTGGCTTTTGTGGAGCGATGGGTAACGATGCTTCGTGGGTGACTGTTGTTGATGTGTGCAGAGGGTCCCTGGTTCGCGCCCGTGTCTGGGCGAGGGGACGGTCTAAAGTTATACTGTTACACTTGTCCATCTGCCGCTAAATCTAGCAGGGTTGTAACTGCGTGCGCATGTCATACGTGGCTAGTCGAACGCAGAACTCTTCATTGAGGCAATGCTTAAACATCAATCCATGGGCAAAACTGTGCCACCTTTTCATTTTTCCGAAATCAAAATGAAAGACAAATTGTCTTGCAAATTCATCAGAATATTGTGTGAAGTAGACTTTTAGAAGTGCTGTCTTCATGTGATTACTTTAGTGTAGTTATCAATGCAAGACCACCTATTTCCCCACTCATATCGATAAAATCATACGAATGTTTTACTGTGCGTAAAGTTTCAAATGAATTTTTCATTACTAAATGTGCAATGTGATAGGTATTTTAACATTACAATTCAAAACACAAACACGTTTGATTAATAAAATATTTTATCAAACGAAGTGGATGATGATGCAGTCTTTGCGAGAGAGAATCTGATTTCATTGGTCATCAACACGCCGTTTGGACACTTTATTCCGGATAAATGTAGTTAGCCCTGAGTTAGTCTGCCTCGGAGCAGGTTAGATCTGAATGATTCGTTGCTATAGAAATTAACCTGGCTAAAAGGCAAGCCACTTTCGTACTACCGGTTATCCCGTTGTTGAACTGAGTTGACCAAAGTTACCGTTGCTAACTCCTCAAACTACATTCGTAGTATAGGCCTCAGATAGGTATACTTTAATAAAAATATGTTTGTTCATCTTGTTTTGGTGTCAACATTCTTGAGTATTGCTGATCTATGCAAGTGATTAGATATTGTAGATAATCATGTTTAATTACACATACAAGCATGCATACAGCACATAAAAGAGAAGTTATTAATTAAAATAGCGAAAAAACGAGTGTATCCAATGCAACGTGATACAGTATTATTAGACCAATTGTTAGACAAATAACTTTCACACTTTAGTAGAGTCTAGACAAGCGTTACCTTATGCAATGCATATTCTGCTAACTTTATGATGAAACCTTTTCAACTATATCCACAAGGGAGAGCCAGAGACAAGGACAGCTTTGACAGTTTTACAAAATTGTAACATTGTAGGTTAAAGTAGGACAAGACAGACCCAAAACTGTATTATTGTGTGAAACAATTTGGCAATATAGCGTTGCAAAAATGTTACATTGGGGGTAATGGGCAACATATTTGTAACAGCATCTGAAAGCTGGCTGTATTTTATTGTTTATCTCATGCGCATAAACCGTAAAAAGACACATTTGCGCAACCATTTCATGTTAACCAATCAAGTGACCCAAGGAATCCCGATCATGTGACCGTAGCCAGCATGGAGGCGTAGGCGACGAGAGGCGTCATTCGTTGAAAACACAGCAAGTCACTTCGCTGGTAACGGATTTCGCAAGAAGCGGACAAGGCAACAGGCACCGTTCATACTCTCAACATTTTATTTTCTCACATCTTAGTGAAATGAGGGCAACATGGGTGCAAAGGATTCAAGGATAGGTTTCCTTTCGTATGACGAGGCCATTAAACGAGGTAAGCTAACTACTGTAGTCGCTAGAGATGGGTTGTCTAGTCAACGAAACCAGTTGTGAGAGAGTGTCATGCGAAGACGGTGGAACTTGCTTTCTCATGCCATGTTCATGTTCGCTGCAAGGCTGTGCGGCTAGCTAGGCTGTGTTGCTTAATATCACATTGACAAGTTTATTGCTAGTGAACCGTTGAGGTAGCTGTCATTGTCAAGTGTTTCAGAACAAACTGCCGTCTGGAATCAAAGCATTGAATTTTAACAATGGTATGTGTATATATATATATATATATATATATATATATAGTGAAGGCCACACAATATTTGTGATTATGTTGGGAAAAGATCGCTCTGGGGATAACGTTAACTACGTGAATGTGTATCACTGTTTATCAATCAGGCGCTGCCCACATCAACAAACACAGAGAGAGGGAGTGATAACAAGCTTGATCCGTGAATAACCAAGATAACATTTTCTACTTGTGTCTGCTAGATCTCACACGGCATAACTCATCTAGTCTACTGTACGAGTTGATTAGCGACCTTTTTTTGTCAACATTTTCTTTTACATTATTATTTTTTTTTAACCGTTTTTGAGCCAATCAGTATATAGAGAGAAAGCATGAGATGTCAGCTGTGTTCTTGTACTAGGCCGGCAGGATGTATTTCTCTCTTAAGATCAGATATTGAGACAATTATCACAAGGGCATTGCAGAGGTTAGACCCGGATAGATGTAGCCTCGTACCAGCCAAAAATGTTTTTACGATCAAATATTGAATCAAATTTGTTATAGTTCTGAGTATCCATCTGTTAGTTTGTTCATTGATGTAAGACTCGGGTGAATATCTATCAGGAAGCTCTTGAAAATATCTTATTCGATTAGGTGATACTTGCTGTACTTTGGTCTCTGCAGTCATAACAACTGAACTTTGCCTACCAAGATTCATTAGCTAAATGTGTTACACATTGAGTTCTGTAACTGTGACCTCGTATGGTAATGTGCATTTAGACCCATTGCCCTTTACAATTTGTGGTGTAGGACTGAAGGACTATATTCCAGTAGTGATTGCAGGAAGTTAGCCTATTTCTGTTTTGCTGAATGTTTCATGTGCTGTTTA
This sequence comes from Salvelinus namaycush, assembly GCF_016432855.1. Taxonomy (NCBI): domain Eukaryota; kingdom Metazoa; phylum Chordata; class Actinopteri; order Salmoniformes; family Salmonidae; genus Salvelinus; species Salvelinus namaycush. Next base: position 6,565,986 of record NC_052329.1, on the reverse strand, counting down.
TTCCTGGCAATTAAACTGCATTGAATGGTCCACTGACTGACGGATTGCCTGACTGTCTGACTGATTGCCTGGCCTTTGGAAGGGACTGTTTACCTAATTAGCTAGTCCCTCCCATCCTCTTTCAATCTACTGTAGGCTATCAACCAATCACATTTATTTATAAAGCCCGTTTTACATCAGCAGATGTCAAAGTGCTTATACAGAATCCCAGCCTAAAACCCCAATGAGCAAGCAATGCAGATGTAGAAGCACAGTGGCTAGGAAAAACTCCCTAGAAAGGTAGGAACCTAGGAAGAAACATAGAGAGAGGAACCAGGCTGTGAAAGGTGGCTAGTCCTCTTCTTCTGGCTGTGCCCGGTGGAGATTTTAACAGTACATGGGCATTAAGCCCAGATCATTCTTCAAGATGTTCATAGATGACCAACAGGGTCAAACAATAATCACAGTGCTTATATAGGGTGTAAAAGGTCAACACCTCAGGATTAAATGTCAGTTGGCTTTTCATAGCTGAACGTTCAGAGGTCGAGAGAGAGTGTCGAAACAGCAGGTCCGGGACAAGGACCGCTGAACAGGTCAGGCTTCCATAGCTGCAGGCAGAACAGCAGAAACTGTATCAGGAGAACAGATTTATTACATCAGATAGGACAGACTCACCCACGCTCCCTGGCACAGACTATTTTAGAATAGATACAGGAGACTGAGACAGGGAAGGTCGGGGGACACTGTGGCCCTGTCCAACGATACCCCCGGACAGGACCAACCAAAGCACAGCCCCAACACCATCAGAGGGATATCGACAGAACACCCACTTACTACCCTGAGACAAGGTGGAGTATAGCTCACGAAGATCTCCCCTACTGCACGAGCCTGAGGGGGCGCAAAACCGGACAGGAAGATTACATCAGTGACTCAACCCACTATAGTCGTGTATAGCAAAAAAAAGCCTGGCACAACGTGATTTTAATTTTTAAAATGTATTTATTTAACCTTTTTATTTATCTAGGCATGTCAGTTAAGAACAAATTCTTATTTACAATGACTGCCTACACCGCCCAAACCCGGACGACGCTGGGCCAATTGTGCGCCACCCTATGGGACTCCCAATCACGGCCTGTTGTGATACAGCCTGGATTCGAACCAGTGGTAGGCTTGATTACCAACAACGACGAGACGGCCTACAGGGAGGAGGTGAGGGCCCTCGGAGTGCGGTGTCAGGAAAATAACCTCACACTCAATGTCAACAAAACAAAGGAGATGATCGTGGACTTCAGGAAACAGCAGAGGGAGCACCCCCCTATCCACATCGACGGGACAGTAGTGGAGAAGGTGGAACATTTTAAGTTCCTCGGTGTACACATCACGGACAAACTGAAATGGTCCACCCACACAGACAGCGTGGTGAAGAAGGCGCAGCAGCGCCTCTTCAACCTCAGGAGGCTGAAGAAATTCGGCTTGTCACCAAAAACACTCACAAACTTTTACAGATTCACAATCGAGAGCATCCTGTCGGGCTGTATCACCGCCTGGTACAGCAACTGCTCCGCCTACAACCGTAAGGCTCTCCAGAGGGTAGTGAGGTCTGCACAACGCATCACCGGGGGTAAACTACCTGCCTTCCAGGACACCTACACCACCCGATGTCACAGGAAGGCCAAAAAGATCATCAAGGACAACAACCACCCGAGCCACTGCCTGTTCACCCCGCTATCATCCAGAAGGCGAGGTCAGTACAGGTGCATCAAAGCTGAGACAGAAGCTGTTTTTCAGTCTTTCAATCTCAAGGCCATCAGACTGTTAAACAGCCATCACTAACTTTGAGTGGCTGCTGCCAACATACTGACTCAAATCTATAGCCACTTTAAAAATAAAAAATGTATGTAATAAGTGTATCACTAGCCACTTTAAACAATGCCACTTTATATAATGTTTACATACCCTACATTACTCATCTCATATGAATATACTGTACTCTATACCATCTACTGCATCTTGCCTATGCCGTTCTGTACCATCACTCATTCATATATCTTTATGTACATATTCTTTATCCCTTTACACTTGTGTGTATAAGGTAGTTGTTGTGAAATTGTTAGGTTAGATTACTTGTTAGATATTACTGCACGGTCGGAACTAGAAGCATAAGCATTTCGCTACACTCGCGTTAACATCTGCTAACCATGTGTGTGTGACAAATAACATTTGATTTGATTTGGGTGTCTGTAGTGACGCCTCTTACACTGAGATGCAGTGCCTTAGACACCCCTCCTAGGCTACATGGTGACATTAGACACAGCCAAGCATTCCTCTGATTCCCATTCTATATGATCATATGTTATAAAGCACACCAAGCCCATGGAATCACCTATATCCTATCTACCGGGTGGTCACAGGACGGGTGGTCACAGGACGGGTGGTCACAGGATGGGTGGTGTGACTGAAATAAGCAGAAAGGAAATTGGAGCTGTTCTCATGGCGACATAGTGTGATGTCTGTTGCTAAACAACTAAAGTAAGCCTACACTGTGCTTTTCTTTAGCGAGCAGACAGTCACGTGTTGATTCTCTCTGTTCTTCCCATTGTAGGAGTCGGAGAACAATTAGGCTGATCTAGCTGAAGACTTGATCTAACCAAATAGGTGCGATAGGTTAGGCGGCCTAGATGTTGTTGTCATTTACAGTTGAAGTCGGAAGTTTACATGCACCTTAGCCAAATACATTTAAACTCAGTTTTTCACCATTCCTGACATTTAATCCTAGTAAAAATTCCCGGTCTTAGGTCAGTTAGGATCACCACTTTATTTTAAGAATGTGAAATGTCAGAATAATAGTAGAGAGAATGATTTATTTATTTCATCACATTCCAAGTGGGTCAGAAGTTTACATACACTCAATTAGTATTTGGTAGCATTGCCTTTAAATTGTTTAACTTGGGTCAAATGTTTCGGGTAGCCTTCCACAAGCTTTCCACAAGCTTTCCACAATAAGTTGGGTGAATTTTGGTCCATTCCTCCTGACAGAGCTGGTGTAACTGAGTTAGGTTTGTAAGCCTCCTTGCTCTGCCCACATATTTTCTATAGGATTGAGGTCAGGGCTTTGTGATGGCCACTCCAATACCTTGACTTTGTTGTCCTTAAGCCATTTTGCCACAACTTTGGAAGTATGTCCAAAGGTCATTGTCCATTTGGAAGACCCATTTGCGACCAAGCTTTAACTTCCTGACTGATGTCTTGAGATGTTGCTTCTATATATCCACATAATTTTTCTTCCTCATGAAGCCATCTATTTTGTGAAGTGCACCAGTCCCTCCTGCAGGAAAGCACCCCCACAACATGATGCTGCCCCCCGTGCTTCACGGTTGGGATGGTGTTCTACGGCTTGCAAACCTCCCCCTTTTTCCTCCAAACATAACAATGGTCATTATGACCAAACAGTTCTATTTTTGTTTCATCAGACCAGAGGACATTTCTCCAAAAAGTACGATCTTTGTCCCCATGTGAAGTTGCAAACTGTAGTCTGGCTTTTTTATGGCGGTTTTGGAGCAGTGGCTTCTTCCTTGCTGAGCGGTCTTTCAGGTTATGTCGATATAGGACTCGTTTTACTGTGGATATAGATACTCTTTTACCTGTTTCCTCCAGCATCTTCACAAGGTCCTTTGCTGTTTGTTCTGGGATTGATTTGCACTTTTCGCACCCAAGTACGTTCATCTCTAGGAGACAGAACGCGTCTCCTTCCTGAGCGGTATGACGGCTGCGTGGTCCCATGGTGTTTGTACTTGTGTTACCTTCAGGCATTTGGCAATCGCTTCCAAGGATGAACCAGACTTGTGGATGTTTATTATTTTTTCTGAGGTCTTGGCTGTTTCCTTTTGCATGACATCATGGGAAAATCAAAGAGACACTGAGTTTGAAGGTAGGCCTTGACATGCATCCAGAGGTACACCTCTAATTGACTCAAATGATGTCAATTAGCCTATCGGAAGCTTCTAATGCCATGTCATCCTTTTCTGGAATTTTTCAAGCTGTTTAAAGGCACAGTCAACTTAGTGTATGTAAACTTCTGACCCACTGGAATTGTGATACAGTGAATTATAAGTGAAATAATCTGTCTGTAAACAATTGTTGGAAAAATGACTTGTGTCATGCACAAAGTAGATGTCCTAACCGACTTGCCAAAAGTATAGTTTGTTAACAAGAAATTTATGGAGTGGTTGAAAACAAGTTTTAATGACTAACATAAATGTATGTAAACATTCGACTTGAACTGTATGTAGCAGCTCAACGGCTGGCAGTTTTATCGTGAGAAGCACCTTGCTGTACTGTAGGTACTGAACACTGATGTTGATAGGAAGGAGCTGACGGAGTTGACCAACTACTGTAGATATGAGTCACATGACCTTGTGGTAACCTAAACAGATCAGAGGGGAAACCAGCACACCCATAGCACCCAGGCAGCGTCCCCTGGCATCAGTCAGGAACTGTGTAAATGATTATCATTGTGTGGAATCAACCTTGACGTACAGAAGATAACACGAGGGGAAATCAATTGGTCGTATTTTAATGCATATCTCATACAGCACATCCGTAATAGAGCGACAGACCTTCACTGGCCTTCATTTTCCATTTCTAAAAAGCTTACGCAAGGAGCAGAGACGGGAGCAGCTGGGTCTTTGCAACTTTTGCATGTCTAAGCAAACTCTGTGGCAACGTAGGAGGAGGATGATGATTTTCTGAAGGGACTGTATGTAGTCCTCTGCCCAGAAGCTACGTTGAGTCCTCTTGGATATAGCGCCTTTTTTACTACACAACTGCACCCCTGAGTGCAACCAGTGGGTATCACATCCAGAGACACGATCAGTGTACGCCGTGAACCGTGTGTTGTCTTCTAGGTGCAGTATGCCGTCAGAGCAGGGGGTCTGAGAGAGGGAATGTGTAATGCAGTGGAACTGGCCGGGAGCTGCAGCGTCAGCGGTCGGTCAGACCTCTCTCTCTCTCTCTCTCTCCTTCCGTCTCTTTCTCACCTCTCTTGTTCTGTTCCTTGATGGATAATGCAGCAGCCTACTCAGCCTGCCAGGTAGTGCTTTGCATTCACACCTTGTATTGCCTCAGGTCTGACCTATCTGACGACTCCTACTTGTGGTTTTGGGTTATTCAAATTTCCCTAGGGTGACCGCAAAGTGTTCCAGAGAAAACAACATTAGGATGGAAACACCGGTGACGTTCTGGTTAGATGAATGTCAGCGTTCTTTGCATAGCAGCCTGATAGCATTATTAAGAGGTGCCTTGATATCAGATCATCAGTCATACAGTCCAGCTCTGTTAGTTTGTGCTATTTGTTGTTGTTAATGTACCCATAGTTAACCACTGGCCAACTAGCCTACTCATTCACTAGTCTAAAAGTCTAAGGGCAAGGCCAGACTGATCCGTGGAGAACAGACACCAAATTAGAACTAGAGGTCGATAGATTTAATCGGAATGGCCGATTTTAATTAGGGCCGATTTTCAAGTTTTCATAACAATCTGTAATCTGCATTTTTGGACATTGATCATGGCCGATTACATTGCACTCCACGAGGAGACTGCGTGGCAGGCTGACTTCCTGTTATGCGAGTGTAGCAAGGAGCCACGGTAAGGTGCTAGCTAGCATTAAACGTATCTTATAAAAAACAATCAATCTTAACATAATCACTAGTTAACTACACATGGTTGATGATATTACTAGTTTATCTAGCTTGTCCTGCGTTGCATATAATCGATGCGGTGCCTGTTAATTTATCATTGAATCCCAGCCTATTTCGCCAAACGGGTGATTTAACAAGCGCATTTGCGAAAAAAGCACTGTTGCACCAATGTGTACCTAACCATAAACATCAACGCATTTCTTAAAATCAATACACAACTATATATTTTTAAACCTGCGTATTTAGGTAATATTGCCTGCTAACATTAATTTATTTTAACTAGGGAAATTGTAACTTCTCTTGCGTTCTGTGCAAAAGAGTCAGGCTATATGCAGCAGTTTGGGCCGCCTGGTTCGTTGCGAACTGTGTGAAGACCATTTCTTCCTAATAAAGACTGTAATTAATTTGCCAGAGTTTTACGTAATTATGACATAACATTGAAGGTTGTGCAATGTAACAGCAATATTTAGATTTATGGATTCCACCCATTAGATAATATACCGAACAGTTCCGTATTTCACTGAAATAATAAACGTTTTGTTTTCGAAATGATAGTTTCTGGATTTGACCATATTAATGACCTAAGGCTTGTATTTCTGTGTGTTATTATAATTATGTCTATGATTTGATAGAGCAGTCTGAGCGGTGGAGGCAGCAGCAGGCTCGTTAGCATTCATTCAAACAGCACTTTATTGGGTTTGCCAGCAGCTCTTCACAATGCTTCAAGCACAGCGCTGTTTATGACTTCAAGCTTATCAACTCCCGAGATTAGGCTGGCAATACTAAAGTACCTATTAGAACATCCAATAGTCAAAGGTATATGAAATACAAATGGTAGAGAGAGAAATAGTCCTATAATAACTACAACCTAAAACTTCTTACCTGGGAATACTGAAGACTCATGTTAAAAGGAACCACCAGCTTTCATATGTTCTCATGTTCTGAGCAAGGAACTTAAACGTTAGCTTTTTTTCATGGCACATATTGCACTTTTACTTTCTTCTCCAACACTGTGTTTTTGCATTATTTAAACCAAATTGAAGATGTTTCATTATTTATTTGAGACTAAATTGATTTTATTGATGTATTATATTAAGTGTTCAATGTTCATTCAATATTGTTGTAATTGTCATTATTACAAACATATATAATATAAAAATCGTCCGATTTAATCGGTATCGGCCTTTTTTTGGTCCTCCAGTAGTCGGTATCGGCCTTTTTTTGGTCCTCCAGTAGTCGGTATCGGCCTTTTTTTTGGTCCTCCAGTAGTCGGTATCGGCCTTTTTTTTGGTCCTCCAGTAGTCGGTATCGGCCTTTTTTTGGTCCTCCAGTAGTCGGTATCGGCCTTTTTTTTGGTCCTCCAGTAGTCGGTATCGGCCTTTTTTTTGGTCCTCCAGTAGTCTGTATCGGCCTTTTTTTGGTCCTCCAGTAGTCGGTATCGGCCTTTTTTTTGGTCCTCCAGTAGTCGGTATCGGCCTTTTTTTTGGTCCTCCAGTAGTCGGTATCGGCCTTTTTTTGGTCCTCCAGTAGTCGGTATCGGCCTTTTTTTGGTCCTCCAGTAGTCGGTATCGGCCTTTTTTTGGTCCTCCAGTAGTCGGTATCGGCCTTTTTTTGGTCCTCCAGTAGTCGGTATCGGCCTTTTTTTGGTCCTCCAATAGTCGGTATCGGCCTTTTTTTGATCCTCCAATAATCGGTCGACCTCTAATTTGAACGGATTAATTTTGGTCAGTGTGTGACGTATAAAATGCTCTCTTTTCTAATTGGTTAACCGGATGGTTAAATACACCTTAGCCAAATAAATGTAAACAATTTTTTTTCACAATTCCTGAATTTAATCCTAGTAAAAATTCCCTGTCTTACGTCAGTTAGGATCACCACTTTATTTAAAGAATGTGAAATGTCAGAATAATAGTAGAGAGAATGATTAATTTCAGCTTTTATTTCTTTCATCACATTCCCAGTTGATCAGAAGTTTACATTAACTCAATTAGTATTTGGTAGCATTGCCTTTAAATTGTTTAACTTGGGTCAAATGTTTCGGGTAGCCTTCCACAAGCTTCCCACATTAAGTTGGGTGAATTTTGGCCCATTTCTCCTGACAGGGCTGGTGTAACTGAGTCAGGTTTGTAGGCCTCCTTGCTCGCACACACTTTTTCAGTTCTGCCCACACATTTTCTATAGGATTGACGTCAGGGCTTTCTGATGGCCACTCCAATACCTTGACTGTGTTGTCCTTAAGCCATTTTGCCACAACTTTGGAAGTTTGCTTGGGGTCATTGTCCATTTGGAAGACCCATTTGCAACCAAGCGTTAACTTCCTGACTGATGTCTTGAGATGTTGCTTCAATATATCCACAAACTTTATTCCTCATGATGCCATCTATTTTGTGAAGTGTACCAGACCCTCCTGCAGCCAGAGCACCCCCACAACATGATGCTGCCACCCCCGTGCTTCACAGTTGTGATGGTGTTCTTCGGCTTGCAAGCCTCCCCCTTTTTACTCCAAACATAACGATGGTTATTATGGCCAAACAGTTCTATTTTTGTTTTATCAGACCAGAGGACATTTCTCCAAAAAGTACGATCTTTGTTCCCATGTGCAGTTGTAAACCGTAGTCTGGTATTTTTATGGCGGTTTTGGAGCAGTTGCTTCTTCCTTGCTGAGTGGCCTTTCAGGTTATGTCGATATAGGACTCGTTTTACTGTGGATATAGATACTTTTGTACCTGTTTCCTCCAGCATCTTCACAAGGTCCTTTGCTGCTGTTCTGGGATTGATTTGCACTTTTCGCACCCAAGTACGTTCATCTCTAGGAGACAGAACGGGTCTCCTTCCTGAGCGGTATGACGGCTGTGTGGTCCCATGGTATTTATACTTGCGTACTATTGTTTGTACAGATGAACGTGGTACTTTCAGGCGTTTGGAAATTGCTCCCAAGGAGGAACCAGACTTGCGAAGGTCTACAATTTTTTCTGAGGTCCTTGCTGATTTCTTTTGATTTTCCCATGATGTCAAGCAAGTTTGAAGGTATGCCTTGAAATACATCCATAGGTACATCTCCAATTGACTCAAAATATGTCAATTAGCCTATCAGAAGCTTCTAAAGCCATGACATCATTTTTGGGAATTTTCCAAGTTGTTTAAAGGCACAGTCAACTTCGTGTATATAAACTTCTGACCCACTGGAATTGTGATACAGTGAAATAATGTTAACAATTGTTGGAAAGATGACTTGTGTCGTGCACAAAGTAGATGTCCTAACCGACTTGCCAAAACTATAGTTTGTTAACAAGACATTTGTGGAGTGGTTGAAAAACGAGTTTTAATGACTCCAACCTAAGTGTATGTAAACTTCCGACTTCAACTGTATCTGTGGCCCCGTCTTGAACTTGTGTGAACTGTGTATTTGCATGCAGTCACTACAGTAGGGATGTCCCCTGACTAAAATAAATCTTGGTCGACCAAGAGTCATCTGTTCTTTCGACCAATCGATTCGTCGACTTTTTTTAAAACGCGTATTTTTCCATATCTAGACATCCTATGTTTTAATCGAATCAACTATATGCACTAAGCTTGTCTGATGCTGCAAATTGTTTGATGAAATAATTAAGACACAAAAATGACTAGACGGAGTCCGGCCGTTTTTGATTGTGCCGGGCTCAGACTTGCGGCTCTGTGTTTATAAAAAAAACATTGAGTGACTGTGTGACTAGCACCCTTTTGTCGCTCTCTCCTCCCTGCTGCTGCGACCGCCATAGAACGTCAGTGTTTATCGCGCCCTCTCCGTGTTTTCTTAAGTTGTTACATAATAACAGCCATTTCTGACTAAAAAGTTATCTTACCAAAATCCCTCATTTGTTTAGGAAAAACATTCCCTATTCCCTCAAACCATCTTTGTGAAACATGTATGCATCGCATGCACGTGACCAGTAGGGCCTGGCCTATAGCCTATCATAATATCAATAAATTGGTTATTACAAACTTTGAACACCGTAACGCGTGACAGCAAAATGGATGCAGAGGACGTGACAAATAAACTGGTTGCTCGGGGGCAAAGAGGAAGTCAGATGTGTGGATTACATTTGAATAGTTGTGGAAAATACTGGAAATGAAGAAAGGTAAGGAACAAGCGCTTTCTTATTATGTGTGATAAACAGGTGCTGTTAAATAATTATATATATACTTTTTCTGACCGTTTTGAACAATGTAAACAACACTAAAACAATTTTAAAAACCTTTTATTACAGCAAAGACTAAAAATAGTCGCGTTCATTCGTGAAATGGAACCGTTTAGGCCTATTTATTGTCTCTAATTATTCAATGGTCGATTTTATTTTAAAACTGAAATGGTCGATTGCGTTTCAGATCATGAATGACTCTGATGCTGTGTGATGACCATGAACGAATAAATGATTGATTGATTGATTGATTGATTGATACAGTAGCCTTACTAAGTTACAATATTAAGATTAAACGGGATGTGTTCTTTGGCCTACAGCTCCATGGTGGTTATACAAGGCTGCTATACTAACCCTACTAATGATGATGACATTACCTATTATTATTATTATTATTATTATTATAATGATGCTCATAATAATAATAATAATAGTAATATTAACAATAAAGAGATCAAGGAAAAAGGTTTATTATAAATGTAATTTTTCTGACCATTTTAATCTGTGTAAACAACAGTAAATACATTATAAATAATACCAGTGAGGCTGGTCTAATGGAAAACAGTGTAAAGCCTTTTATTACAGTAAAGATTAAAAACAGCTGAAATAGTTTATCCAACATGTTGTGTGAGGCTTAGAGCTCACAGAATCAGTATTAAACAAACACTGAAACAGGCAACAGAAGCAGGATCTGCCTTCTGTTAATATATATGGATCATTTATAAAGCCAGGCACATTTTTAACAATTAGGTTATTGATTATAGACCTAATTTTATGTTGGTTTCCTCTCTTTTCTTAGACAACTAAGGTTTGTTTTCTCATCTCCTGTCTCCGCTGCATTGTTCTCAATACCAATATGCTGGTTAACTTTGCTATTATGCACGTAGCAACATGGTCTAGGAAAAGGCGGCAATTCAACAGCGCACTGGTGTTTTCAGCAGCGCGGACAGCGACCACTATCCAACACGAGAAAGCGTATTTGTTATAACATAATATTATTTTTATTAGTGTTGCACCATTTTTTTTTCTTACTAAATATAACCATTTACAATTTCAGTAGCAGATGTCTTCGAGTGATGGACTGTGCCATCTCCACGATGGATCAGTCCACTCAGACAGGCATCCACAATGGATCAGTCCACTCAGACAGGCACCAATCAAACAGGTGTCTTGTACACCATGATAAAAATAAAAAATAAATGTTTTTGCTACAGCTCGACTAAAGAGATCTCGATAAACCAAACAGTCGACCAAATGGGGTCAGCCCCTACACTACAGGTTTGGTTTTTCATCTCCGGCTCCAGCCCCATGCCATGTCACTCTCCCTCTCAGCAGACAAGCCTGTGATATTTCAGGATGCAGCCAGCCAGCTCCATGCCATGTCACTCTCCCGCTCAGCAGACAGGCCTGTGATATTTCAGGATGCAGCCAGCCAGCTCCATGCCATGTCACTCTCCCGCTCAGCAGACAGGCCTGTGATATTTCAGGATGCAGCCAGCCAGCCCCATGCCATGTCACTCTCCCTCTCAGCAGACAAGCCTGTGATATTTCAGGATGCAGCCAGCCAGCTCCATGCCATGTCACTCTCCCGCTCAGCAGACAGGCCTGTGATATTTCAGGATGCAGCCAGCCAGCTCCATGCCATGTCACTCTCCCGCTCAGCAGACAGGCCTGTGATATTTCAGGATGCAGCCAGCCAGCTCCATGCCATGTCACTCTCCCTCTCAGCAGACAAGCCTGTGATATTTCAGGATGCAGCCAGCCAGCTCCATGCCATGTCACTCTCCCGCTCAGCAGACAGGCCTGTGATATTTCAGGATGCAGCCAGCCAGCTCCATGCCATGTCACTCTCCCTCTCAGCAGACAGGCCTGTGATATTTCAGGATGCAGCCAGCCAGCTCCATGCCATGTCACTCTCCCTCTCAGCAGACAGGCCTGTGATATTTCAGGATGCAGCCAGCCAGCTCCATGCCATGTCACTCTCCCGCTCAGCAGACAGGCCTGTGATATTTCAGGATGCAGCCAGCCAGCTCCATGCCATGTCACTCTCCCTCTCAGCAGACAGGCCTGTGATATTTCAGGATGCAGCCAGCCAGCTCCATGCCATGTCACTCTCCCGCTCAGCAGACAGGCCTGTGATATTTCAGGATGCAGCCAGCCAGCTCCATGCCATGTCACTCTCCCTCTCAGCAGACAGGCCTGTGATATTTCAGGATGCAGCCAGCCAGCTCCATGCCATGTCACTCTCCCGCTCAGCAGACAGGCCTGGGATATTTGAGATTTTTCAAAGTAGTCACCCTTTGCCTTGATGACAGATTTGCACACTCTTGGCATTCTCTCAACCAGCTTCATGAGGTAGTCACCTGGAATGCTTTTACAACAGTCTTGAAGGAGTTCCCACATGCTGAGCACTTGTTGGGTGCTTTTCCTTCACTCTGCGGTCCAACTCATCCCAAACCATCTCAATTGGGTTGATGTTGGGTGATTGTGATTGTGGAGGCTAAGTTATCTGATGCAGCACTCCATCACTTTCCTTCTTGGTCAAATAGACCTTACACAGCCTGGAGGTGTGTTTTGGGTCATTGTCTTATTGGGGGAAAATAAAATGATATACCCACTAAGCGCAAACCAGATGGGATGGTGTATTGCTGCAGAATACTGTGGTAGCCATACTGGTTAAGTGTGCCTTGAATTCTAAATAAATCACTGACAGTGTCACCAGCAAAGCACACCTCCTCCATGCTTCACGTGGTAACAACACATGCTGAGATCATCAGTTCACCTACTCTGCGTTTCACAAAGACACTTCGGTTGGAACCAAACATCTCAAATTTGGACTCATCAGACTAAAGGACAGATTTCTACCGGTCTAATGTGTTTCTTAGCCCAAGCAAGTCTTCTTCTTATTGGTGTCCTTTTAGTAGTGGTTTCTTTGCGGGAATCAGGCCTTCATGGTCGAATTGCTGCAGTCTCCTCTGAACAGTTGATGTTGAGATGTCTGTTACTTGAAATCTGAAGTGTTTTTATTTGGGCTGCAATCTGAGGTGCAGTTAATTGCCAATTTCTGTGGCTGATAACTCTAATGAACTTATCCTCTGCAGCAGAGGTAACTCTGGGTCTTCCTTTCCTGTGGCAGTGCTCATGAGAGAGTTTCAGTAGCGCTTGATGGTTTTTTGCAACTGCACGAGAAGTATGTGGCAGGGTCTACAAACAATCACGGACTACAAAAGGAAAACCGCCAACGTCTTGCTTCTGGACACGCTAAACACGTTCTTTGCCCGCTTTGAGGATAACACAGTGCCAACGACGCGGCCCGCTACCAAGGACTGTGGGCTCTCCTTCTCCGTGGCCGACGTGAGTAAGACATTTTAAACGTGTTAACCCTCGCAAGGCTGCCCGCCCAGACGGCATCCCTAGCCACGTCCTCAGAGCATGAGCAGACCAGCTGGCTGGTATGTTTACGGACATATTCAATCTCTCCCAGTCTGCTGTCCCCACATTCTTCAAGATTGCCACCATTGTTCCTGTACCCAAGAAAGCTAAAGAAACTGCCCCGTAGCACTTACTTATGTCATCATGAAGTGCTTTGAGAGACTAGTCAAGGATCATATCACCTCCACCTTACCTGTCACCCTAGACCCACTTCAATTTGCTTACCGCCCCAATAGGTCCACAGACGATGCATCGCCATCACACTGCCCTATCCCATCTGGACAAGAGGAATGCCTATGTAAGAATGCTGTTCATTGACTCTAGCTCAGCATTCAACACCATAGTACCCTACAAGCTCATCATCAAGCTGGAGGCCCTGGGTCTGAACCCCGCCCTGTGCAATTGGGTCCTGGACTTCCTGACGGGCCGCCCCCAGGTGGCGAAGGTAGGAAATAACACCTCCACTTCGCTGATCCCCAACACTGGGGCCCCACCAGGGTGCGTTCTCAGCCCCCTCCTGTACTCCCTGTTCACCCACGACTGCGTGGCCATGCACGCCTGCAACTCAATCATCAAGTTTGCAGACGACACTACAGTGGTAGGCTTGATTACCAACAACGACGAGACGGCCTACAGGGAGGAGGTGAGGGCTCTGGGAGTATGGTGTCGGGAAAATAACCTCACTCAACGTCAACAAAACAAAGGAGATGATTGTGGACTTCAGGAAACAGCAGAGGGAGCGCAGAGGTCTGCACAACGCATCACGGGGAGCAAACTACCTGCCATCCAGGACACCTACAGCACCCGATGTCACAGAAAGGCCAAAAAGATCATCAAGGACAACCACCCGAGCCACTGCTTGTTCACCCCGCTATCATCCAGAAGGCGAGGTCAGTACAGGTGCATCAAAGCTGGGACCGATAGCTGTTTTTCCAGTCTATCTCAAGGCCATCAGACTTAAATAGCCATCACTAGCACAGAGAAGCTGCTGCCTACATACAGACTTGAAATCGTTGGCCACTTTAATAAATGGAACACTAGTCACTTTAACAATGTTTACATATTTTGCATTACTCATCTCATATGTATACAGTAGATGGTATAGAATACAGTGTATCTTAGTCTATGTATTTCTCATATGTATATACTGTATTGTATACTATTTCTACTGTATCTGTCTATGCCACTCTGACATTGCTCGTCCATATATTTATATATTCTTAATTCCATTCCTTTACTTATATTTGTGTGTATTAGGTATTTGTTGTGGAATTATTAGATATTTCTTGTAAGATATTGCTAATCTGTCGGAACTAGAAGCGCAAGCATTTCGCTACACCCGCAATAACATCTGCTAAACACGTATTTGACAAAATAAAATTTGATTTGATGTGTATGTCAGTTGTCCACGGCGCATGTGTTTCTGTTGGGTGGGAGGAGAATCAGGTCCATTGTTCCTCCAGTGCTGAATGGTGGCCCACTGGTCCACTGCAGTTAATGTGGCCTAGTGTCCAAGAATACAACCATTACGTCACAGCATCGCAACAATACCACTAGTGTTAGCCCCAACGTGAACCTCTTTTTGTTTTTCCTCTATCTGCAACCATTTTACTATTATTTAGCAAAGTCATTGGTGTTTAATCCATTATGGCCCTATCTGACACTTAGAGAAATGTAAATTAATTCTAGACAAGTGTTTTGTTACGTGGTTCCTGGGTCAGTTAGTTACTATTGAGAGAGATGGCGATTCCAATCGTTTTCATGTACAGAATGCACAAAAGCAATACCGTTAACTTCCCAAAATGTCCAATTCAAATCTTCTCAGGCGTTAAGGGGGAAACAAAGCCTGGTTGGGGCGTAGCCTAATCATTGAACGAAACATAGTAGTTACATGCCCTGCCCTGTTCCAGTCCCCCCCCCCCCCCCCCCCCCCTCCTTAGCGACGGGCACTGCACTACTTCATCGTGATTGACTGCGTTGCCATGGATCTAACTGGTGTGTCTGGCACCGGCTATGCTGGGAGGTCCATTCATTAAAATCTGTGTCGCTGTTAAGATTTGAGCGAGCAGCGAGACCATGGCCTGAGGTTTTTAGCGGGGTAAAGGTGCTCTGAATACAGGCAAGATAATGAGCTCTTAAAACGTGACTGGACCCGTGGATCCATGGTTATTTATGACACACACACACACACAGCCAGGGGCCACTAGCGGTGACCTGAATGAGCATTTGGATAGTGTAAAAAAATAATAATAATACGTTTCTCCTCCAGAATTCAAGACAGACAAAATTCTAGATAAGTGTTTGGTACGTGGTTGCTTGTAGTATCCCAGACAGCCTCAACCTCGAGCCCTTTCCTCTCAAGATGTCTATCCTTCAGCTTCCGAGAGAAGCTGGCATAATTGAAAGCCTGTTGAAGACTGAAGCAGCCAGGTGATTTTTTTTTTTTTTTTTTCTGCGTCTGTCATTTCAAAGTGCTGTACTGTCAAGAGTCTCGCTCTCTCTCTCTCTGTGTGTGTGTGTGCTCTTCAAACCAGTTCAAATGACTTTCCACCACGTGTTATAGGTAAGCTTTTGACACCACTGAAATCCTCTGCTTTTAACAGATTCCTTAGATTATACTGTCACTTGTCAGCAGAGAAGAAGACAAAAACAGCCTGCAATACTACCAGTCTCCCATCACCATAGCTTTAGTATAGGTTAGGCCAGATGTATTTCAGGACCGTGGCTTTAGTATAGGTTAGGCAAGATGTATTTCAGGACCGTGGCTTTAGTATAGGTTAGGCCAGATGTATTTCAGGACTGTGGCTTTAGTATAGGTTAGGCCAGATGTATTTCAGGACCGTGGCTTTAGTATAGGTTAGGCAAGATGTATTTCAGGACCGTGGCTTTAGTATAGGTTAGGCCAGATGTATTTCAGGACTGTGGCTTTAGTATAGGTTAGGCCAGATGTATTTCAGGACCGTGGCTTTAGTATAGGTTAGGCCAGATGTATTTCAGGACTGTGGCTTTAGTATAGGTTAGGCCAGATGTATTTCAGGACCGTGGCTTTAGTATAGGTTAGGCCAGATGTATTTCAGGACTGTGGCTTTAGTATAGGTTAGGCCAGATGTATTTCAGGACTGTGGCTTTAGTATAGGTTAGGCCAGATGTATTTCAGGACTGTGGCTTTAGTATAGGTTAGGCCAGATGTATTTCAGGACTGTGGCTTTAGTATAGGTTAGGCCAGATGTATTTCAGGACTGTGGCTTTAGTATAGGTTAGGCCAGATGTATTTCAGGACTGTGGCTTTAGTATAGGTTAGGCCAGATGTATTTCAGGACTGTGGCTTTAGTATAGGTTAGGCCAGATGTATTTCAGGACTGTGGCTTTAGTATAGGTTAGGCCAGATGTATTTCAGGACTGTGGCTTTAGTATAGGTTAGGCCAGATGTATTTCAGGACTGTGGCTTTAGTATAGGTTAGGCCAGATGTATTTCAGGACTGTGGCTTTAGTATAGGTTAGGCCAGATGTATTTCAGGACTGTGGCTTTAGTATAGGTTAGGCCAGATGTATTTCAGGACTGTGGCTTTAGTATAGGTTAGGCCAGATGTATTTCAGGACTGTGGCTTTAGTATAGGTTAGGCCAGATGTATTTCAGGACTGTGGCTTTAGTATAGGTTAGGCCAGATGTATTTCAGGACTGTGGCTTTAGTATAGGTTAGGCCAGATGTATTTCAGGACTGTGGCTTTAGTATAGGTTAGGCCAGATGTATTTCAGGACTGTGGCTTTACTATAGGTTAGGCCAGATGTATTTCAGGACTGTGGCTTTAGTATAGGTTAGGCCAGATGTATTTCAGGACTGTGGCTTTAGGTTAGGCCAGATGTATGTCAGGACTATGACTTTACTATAGGTTAGGCCAGATCTATTTCAGGACTGTGGCTTTAGTATAGGTAAGGCCAGATGTATTTCAGGACTGTGGCTTTAGTATAGGTTAGGCCAGATGTATTTCAGGACTGTGGCTTTAGTATAGGTTAGGCCAGATCTATTTCAGGACTGTGGCTTTAGTATAGGTTAGGCCAGATCTATTTCAGGACCGTGGCTTTAGTATAGGTTAGGCCAGATGTATTTCAGGACTGTGGCTTTAGTATAGGTTAGGCCAGATGTATTTCAGGACCGTGGCTTTAGTATAGGTTAGGCCAGATGTATTTCAGGACTGTGGCTTTAGTATAGGTTAGGCCAGATGTATTTCAGGACCGTGGCTTTAGTATAGGTTAGGCCAGATGTATTTCAGGACCGTGGCTTTAGGTTAGGCCAGATGTATGTCAGGACTATGACTTTACTATAGGTTAGGCCAGATCTATTTCAGGACTGTGGCTTTAGTATAGGTTAGGCCAGATCTATTTCAGGACCGTGGCTTTAGTATAGGTAAGGCCAGATGTATTTCAGGACTGTGGCTTTAGTATAGGTTAGGCCAGATGTATTTCAGGACTGTGGCTTTAGTATAGGTTAGGCCAGATCTATTTCAGGACTGTGGCTTTAGTATAGGTTAGGCCAGATCTATTTCAGGACCGTGGCTTTAGTATAGGTTAGGCCAGATGTATTTCAGGACTGTGGCTTTAGTATAGGTTAGGCCAGATGTATTTCAGGACCGTGGCTTTAGTATAGGTTAGGCCAGATGTATTTCAGGACTGTGGCTTTAGTATAGGTTAGGCCAGATGTATTTCAGGACCGTGGCTTTAGTATAGGTTAGGCCAGATGTATTTCAGGACTGTGGCTTTAGTATAGGTTAGGCCAGATGTATTTCAGGACCGTGGCTTTAGTATAGGTTAGGCCAGATGTATGTCAGGACTATGACTTTACTATAGGTTAGGCCAGATCTATTTCAGGACTGTGGCCTAACCTATACTATGTCTTTCGATAAAGGTATTCTACACATGATTCTGTTCTTTTACCTGCTGATTATTTGCATTTCAACCTACAAGAAGAGCCACTTCCTGCCGTGCCTCAACACTGGGTCACACTCACACGTCTACCCTTTTTTTTAATATGAGCGACACGCTTTCCTCCTTCCAGTCCCAGATTTATAATCATCTCTTTGACTTTGAGGCTGCTGATTTTCTTTTGGGGGGAGGGGGGGTGATTTTGATTCATTCTATTTTTTTTGTCTCCACCTAATGGAGAAGACGGTAATCAGTCGCCTAAATGATTCCCATAATTCAATTCCCCGCCGTACCCAAAGCAAACGAGTGAGCGAGCAAGACATTTTACCCTATCTCTCTCCTCTCTCTTTTTTCATGTGTTTTAATAACCACATCCTTCTACAGCAGCAGGTCGTCTACTATTAGGGGCTAGGATGGGAATATGCTGAGACTGCGCTTTTCTGTGTGAATATATGCAAATAAACCTTGTTTAATTGACCCCTGACGACCCTGGAGGACTCGGGAAGAGTGGGAGATGGAGAGAGGGAGACGATGCTGGTATTATATTCCACACATCCAGGCTTTCTAAAAGAAGGTAGTGGCCTAAGAACAGGTTCACAGCTGAGGGAGGTCTGCTGTGGGCTTTAATACGGTAACCCTGCTGTGGGCTTTAATACGGCAACCCTGCTGTGGGCTTTAATACTGAAACAACCCTGCTGTGGGCTTTAATACTGAAACAACCCTGCTGTGGGCTTTAATACTGAAACAACCCTGCTGTGGGCTTTAATACTGAAACAACCCTGCTGTGGGCTTTAATACTGCAACACAACCCTGCTGTGGGCTTTAATACTGCAACACAACCCTGCTGTGGGCTTTAATACTGCAACACAACCCTGCTGTGGGCTTTAATACTGAAACAACCCTGCTGTGGGCTTTAATACTGAAACAACCCTGCTGTGGGCTTTAATACTGCAACACAACCCTGCTGTGGGCTTTAATACTGAAACAACCCTGCTGTGGGCTTTAATACTGAAACAACCCTGCTGTGGGCTTTAATACTGCAACACAACCCTGCTGTGGGCTTTAATACTGAAACAACCCTGCTGTGGGCTTTAATACTGCAACACAACCCTGCTGTGGGCTTTAATACTGCAACACAACCCTGCTGTGGGCTTTAATACTGCAACACAACCCTGCTGTGGGCTTTAATACTGCAACACAACCCTGCTGTGGGCTTTAATACTGCAACACAACCCTGCTGTGGGCTTTAATACTGCAACACAACCCTGCTGTGGGCTTTAATACTGAAACAACCCTGCTGTGGGCTTTAATACTGAAACAACCCTGCTGTGGGCTTTAATACTGCAACACAACCCTGCTGTGGGCTTTAATACTGCAACACAACCCTGCTGTGGGCTTTAATACTGCAACACAACCCTGCTGTGGGCTTTAATACTGCAACACAACCCTGCTGTGGGCTTTAATACTGCAACACAACCCTGCTGTGGGCTTTAATACTGAAACAACCCTGCTGTGGGCTTTAATACTGAAACAACCCTGCTGTGGGCTTTAATACTGAAACAACCCTGCTGTGGGCTTTAATACTGAAACCCTGCTGTGGGCTTTAATACTGAAACCCTGCTGTGGGCTTTAATACTGAAACACAACCCTGCTGTGGGCTTTAATACTGCAACCCTGCTGTGGGCTTTAATACTGCAACCCTGCTGTGGGCTTTAATACTGCAACCCTGCTGTGGGCTTTAATACTGCAACCCTGCTGTGGGCTTTAATACTGCAACCCTGCTGTGGGCTTTAATACTGAAACAACCCTGCTGTGGGCTTTAATACTGAAACAACCCTGCTGTGGGCTTTAATACTGAAACAACCCTGCTGTGGGCTTTAATACTGAAACAACCCTGCTGTGGGCTTTAATACTGAAACAACCCTGCTGTGGGCTTTAATACTGAAACCCTGCTGTGGGCTTTAATACTGAAACACAACCCTGCTGTGGGCTTTAATACTGAAACAACCCTGCTGTGGGCTTTAATACTGAAACAACCCTGCTGTGGGCTTTAATACTGAAACAACCCTGCTGTGGGCTTTAATACTGAAACAACCCTGCTGTGGGCTTTAATACTGAAACAACCCTGCTGTGGGCTTTAATACTGAAACAACCCTGCTGTGGGCTTTAATACTGCAACACAACCCTGCTGTGGGCTTTAATACGGCAACCCTGCTGTGGGCTTTAATACTGAAACAACCCTGCTGTGGGCTTTAATACTGAAACAACCCTGCTGTGGGCTTTAATACTGAAACAACCCTGCTGTGGGCTTTAATACTGCAACACAACCCTGCTGTGGGCTTTAATACTGAAACAACCCTGCTGTGGGCTTTAATACTGAAACAACCCTGCTGTGGGCTTTAATACTGAAACAACCCTGCTGTGGGCTTTAATACTGAAACAACCCTGCTGTGGGCTTTAATACTGCAAAACAACCCTGCTGTGGGCTTTAATACTGAAACAACCCTGCTGTGGGCTTTAATACTGCAACCCTGCTGTGGGCTTTAATACTGCAACCCTGCTGTGGGCTTTAATACTGCAACACAACCCTGCTGTGGGCTTTAATACTGCAACACAACCCTGCTGTGGGCTTTAATACTGCAACCCTGCTGTGGGCTTTAATACTGAAACACAACCCTGCTGTGGGCTTTAATACTGAAACACAACCCTGCTGTGGGCTTTAATACTGAAACAACCCTGCTGTGGGCTTTAATACTGCAACACAACCCTGCTGTGGGCTTTAATACTGCAACACAACCCTGCTGTGGGCTTTAATACTGCAACACAACCCTGCTGTGGGCTTTAATACGGCAACACAACCCTGCTGTGGGCTTTAATACTGCAACACAACCCTGCTGTGGGCTTTAATACTGCAACACAACCCTGCTGTGGGCTTTAATACTGCAACACAACCCTGCTGTGGGCTTTAATACTGCAACACAACCCTGCTGTGGGCTTTAATACTGCAACACAACCCTGCTGTGGGCTTTAATACTGCAACACAACCCTGCTGTGGGCTTTAATACTGCAACACAACCCTGCTGTGGGCTTTAATACTGCAACACAACCCTGCTGTGGGCTTTAATACTGCAACACAACCCTGCTGTGGGCTTTAATACTGCAACACAACCCTGCTGTGGGCTTTAATACTGCAACACAACCCTGCTGTGGGCTTTAATACTGCAACACAACCCTGCTGTGGGCTTTAATACTGCAACACAACCCTGCTGTGGGCTTTAATACTGCAACACAACCCTGCTGTGGGCTTTAATACTGCAACCCTGCTGTGGGCTTTAATACTGCAACCCTGCTGTGGGCTTTAATACTGCAACCCTGCTGTGGGCTTTAATACTGCAACCCTGCTGTGGGCTTTAATACTGCAACCCTGCTGTGGGCTTTAATACTGCAACCCTGCTGTGGGCTTTAATACTGCAACAACCCTGCTGTGGGCTTTAATACTGAAACAACCCTGCTGTGGGCTTTAATACTGCAACACAACCCTGCTGTGGGCTTTAATACTGCAACACAACCCTGCTGTGGGCTTTAATACTGCAACACAACCCTGCTGTGGGCTTTAATACTGCAACACAACCCTGCTGTGGGCTTTAATACTGCAACTAGATTTATTCTGGGGCGGCAGGTAGCCTAGTGGTTAGAGTGTTGGACTAGTAACTAAAAGGTTGCAAGTTCAAATCCCCGAGCTGACAAGGTAAAAATCTGTCGTTCCGCCCCTGAACAAGGCAGTTAACCCACTGTTCCTAGAACGTCATTGTAAATAAGAATTTGTTCTTAACTGACTTGCCTAGTTAAATAAAGGATAAATAAAGGTGTAAAAATATAAAAATCACCACACTGGGTGTTGCAGCTACAAACACGTACAATTCACAGAAACACCTTCTGACTAGGTGGAGTCACCTCCTTGTATTTCTAGCATAAACAATCAGTCTCTGTTGCTAGGCATGACCATCTCTGTGGGCATTGGGGCCTGTAACCACAAAGCACAGCAGAGCCATACCTAGGCATCACCAGCTCTGTTTTTTTTATTTTTTTTATTTCACCTTTATTTAACCAGGTAGGCTAGTTGAGAACAAGTTCTCATTTTGCAACTGCGACCTGGCCAAGATAAAGCATAGCAGTGTGAACAGACAACAACACAGTTACACATGGAGTAAACAATAAACAAGTCAATAACATAGTAGGGGAAAAAAAGAATCTATATACAATGTGTGCAAAAGGCATGAGGTGGTAGGCAATAAATAGGCCATAGGAGCGAATAATTACAATTTAGCAGATTAACACTGGGGTGATAAATCATCAGATGATCATGTGCAAATTGAGATACTGGTGTGCAAAAGAGCAGAAAAGTAAATAAATAAATAAAAACAGTATGGGGATGAGGTAGGTAAATTGGGTGGGCTATATACCGATGGACTATGTACAGCTGCAGCGATCGGTTAGCTGCTCAGATAGCAGATGTTTAAAGTTGTTGAGGGAGATAAAAGTCTCCAACTTCAGAGATTTTTGCAATTCGTTTCAGTCGCAGGCAGCAGAGAACTGGAAGGAAAGGCGGCCAAATTAGGTTTTGGCTTTAGGGATGATCAGTGAGATACACCTGCTGGAGCGCGTGCTACGGGTGGGTGTTGCCATCGTGGCCAGTGAACTGAGATAAGGCGGCGCTTTACCTAGCATAGCCTTGTAGATGACCTGGAGCCAGTGGGTCTGACGACGAACATGCAGCGAGGGCCAGCCGACTAGAGCATACAGGTCGCAGTGGTGGGTGGTGTAAGGTGCTTTAGTAACAAAACGGATGGCACTG
This sequence comes from Salvelinus namaycush, assembly GCF_016432855.1. NCBI lineage: Eukaryota > Metazoa > Chordata > Actinopteri > Salmoniformes > Salmonidae > Salvelinus > Salvelinus namaycush. The sequence continues at coordinate 6,542,925 of NC_052329.1, read as the reverse complement.
TGATAAACTGCATACAGTTTGCTGAGTAGAGTATTGGAAGCTATTTTGTAGATGACATCGCCGAAGTCGAGGATCGGTAGGATAGTCAGTTTTACTAGGGTAAGTTTGGCGGCGTGAGTGAAGGAGGCTTTGTTGCGAAATAGAAAGCCGACTCTCGATTTGATTTTGGATTGGAGATGTTTGATATGAGTCTGGAAGGAGAGTTTGCAGTCTAGCCAGACACCTAGGTACTTATAGATGTCCACATATTCTAGGTCGGAACCATCCAGGGTGGTGATGCTAGTCGGGCGTGCGGGTGCAGGCAGCGACCGGTTGAAAAGCATGCATTTGGTTTTACTAGCATTTAAGAGCAATTGGAGGCCACGGAAGGAGTGTTGTATGGCATTGAAGCTCGTTTGGAGGTTCGATAGCACAGTGTCCAAGGAAGGGCCAGAAGTATACAGAATGGTGTCGTCTGCGTAGAGGTGGATCAGGGAATCGCCCGCAGCAAGAGCAACATCATTGATATATACAGAGAAAAGAGTCTGCCCGAGAATTGAACCCTGTGGTACCCCCATAGACTGCCAGAGGTCCAGACAACAGGCCCTCCGATTTGACACACTGAACTCTGTCTGCGAAGTAGTTGGTGAACCAGGCAAGGCAGTCATTAGAAAAACCGAGGCTACTGAGTCTGCCGATAAGAATACGGTGATTGACAGAGTCGAAAGCCTTGGCCAGGTCGATGGAGACGGCTGCACAGTACTGTCTTTTATCGATGGCGGTTATGATATCGTTTAGTACCTTGAGCGTGGCTGAGGTGCACCCGTGACCGGCTCGGAAACCGGATTGCACAGCGGAGAAGGTACGGTGGGATTCGAGATGGTCAGTGATCTGTTTGTTGACTTGGCTTTCGAAGACCTTAGATGGGCAGGATGGATATAGCTCTGTAACAGTTTGGGTCCAGGGTGTCTCCCCCTTTGAAGAGGGGGATGACCGTGGCAGCTTTCCAGTCCTTGGGGATCTCAGATGATATGAAGGAGAGGTTGAACAGGCTGGTAATAGGGGGTGCGACAATGGCGGCGAACAGTTTCAGAAATAGAGGGTCCAGATTGTCAAGCCCAGCTGATTTGTATGGGTCCAGGTTTTGCAGCTCTTTCAGAACATCTGCTATCTGGATTTGGGTAAAGGAGAAGCTGGGGAGGCTTGGGCGAGTAGCAGCGGGGGGGGCGGAGCTGTTGGCCAAGGTTGGAGTAGCCAGGAGGAAGGCATGGCCAGCCGTTGAGAAATGCTTGTTGAAGTCTTCGATTATCATGGATTTATCGGTGGTGACCGTGTTACCTAGCCTCAGTGCAGTGGGCAGCTGGGAGGAGGTGCTCTTGTTCTCCATGGACTTTACAGTGTCCCAGAACTTTTTGGAGTTAGAGCTACAGGATGCAAATTTCTGCTTGAAAAAGCTGGCCTTTGCTTTCCTGACTGACTGCGTGTATTGGTTCCTGATTTCCCTGAACAGTTGCATATCGCGGGGACTATTCAATGCTATTGCAGTTCGCCACAGGATGTTTTTGTGCTGGTCGAGGGCAGTCAGGTCTGGAGTGAACCAAGGGCTATATCTTTTCTTAGTTCTGCATTTTTTGAACGGAGCATGCTTGTCTAAGATGGTGAGGAAGTTACTTTTAAAGAATTACCAGGCATCCTCAACTGACGGGATGAGGTCAATATCCTTCCAGGATATCCGGGCCAGGTCGATTAGAAAGGCCTGCTCGCAGAAGTGTTTTAGGGAGCGTTTGACAGTGATGAGGGGTGGTCGTTTGACCGCGGACCCGTAGCGGATACAGGCAATGAGGCAGTGATCGCTGAGATCCTGATTGAAGACAGCAGAGGTGTATTTGGAGGGAAAGTTGGTCAGGATAATGTCTATTAGGGTGCCCATGTTTACGGATTTAGGGTTGTACCTGGTGGGTTCCTTGATGATTTGTGTGAGATTGAGGGCATCTAGCTTAGAATGTAGGACTGCCGGGGTGTTAAGCATATCCCAGTTTAGGTCACCTAACAGAACAAACTCTGAAGCTAGATGGGGGGCGATCAATTCACAGATGGTGTCCAGAGCACAGCTGGGAGCTGAGGGGGGTCGGTAGCAGGCGGCAACAGTGAGAGACTTATTTCTGGAGAGATTCATTTTTAAAATTAGAAGTTCGAACTGTGTGGGCATAGACCTGGAAAGCATGACAGAACTTTGCAGGCTATCTCTGCAGTAGATTGCAACTCCTCCCCCTTTGGCAGTTCTATCTTGACGGAAAGTGTTATAGTTGGGTATGGAAATCTAAGAATTTTTGGTGGCCTTCCTAAGCCAGGATTCAGACACGGCAAGGACATCAGGGTTGGCAGAGTGTGCTAAAGCAGTGAGTAAAACAATCTTAGGGAGGAGGCTTCTGATGTTGACATGCATGAAACCAAGGCTTTTTCGATCACAGAAGTCAACAAATGAGGGTGCCTGGGGACATGCAGGGCCTGGGTTTACCTCCACATCACCCGAGGAACAGAGGAGTAGTAGGATGAGGGTGCGGCTAAAGGCTATCAAAACTGGTCGCCTAGAGCGTTGGGGACAAGGAATAAAAGGAGCAGATTTATGGGCGTGGTAGAATATATTCAGGGCATAATGTGCAGACGGGTATGGTGGGGTGCGGGTACAGCGGAGGTAAGCCCAGGCACTGGGTGATGATAAGAGAGGTTGTATCTCTGGACATGCTGGTTATAATGGGTGAGGTCACCGCATGTGTGGGAGGTGGGACAAAGGAGGTATTAGGAGTGGAACTACGGGCTCCATTGAAAACTGAAACAATGATAACTAACCCGAACAACAGTATACAAGGCATATTGATATTTGAGAGAGACATATAGTAAGGCATAAAGTAATCGCAGGTATTGATTGGGAGAGCTAGCTAAAACATCAGGTGAGACAACAGCAGCTAGTCAGCTAACACAACAGCAGCAGGTAAAATGGCGATGACTAGGCAGAGGGTCGGATTAACTACACACAGAGCCTGAGTTCGCGGCTGGGGCCGACAGATAAGCACAGATAAATAGAATGGAGTACCGTGATTAATGGACAGTCCAGCAGGCATCAGCTATGTAGCCAAGTGATCGTAGTGTCCAGGGGGGAGCAGTGGATGGAACAGGGAAGCCGTCACCACGCTAGCACGCGGCGTTTAAAGTTAGTAGCCCGGGGGTGGTCTGCTCAGACGGAGGCCGGTTGAGGGCACAGCGGATGGAGTATTCGTCGGCAGACCAGACGTGGTGGTGCGGCGGGGCGCCGTGTCGACAGAGAATCCAAGCCAGATGGCGAAAGAGGTAGAATTTTGTTTGCTAACTGGTGCTAGCTTCGTGGCAGTGGCGTTAGGGGATAGCTTCGGTACTGGGTGCCACGGAGGGTGCAAGCTAGCTGTGAGCTAGCTAGCTGCAAGCTGTGAGCTAGCTAGCTGTGAGGATCAGAAGTAGTGGCTCAGGGATTACGGCAGGAATCCGGCGTTGTTGTGGAGAGCCAGTCCGATGCTGGTAGATTGGCGAGTAATATCCAGGCTAAGAACAGGGCTGGTGTCTGTGCAGAAGGTAAAAGCCGCTAGCAGTGGCTAAAAATGACTAAATAGCTTGTAGCTGATTAGCTGGTTAGCTACTGGAGGTTCTTGAAAGTGTTCCAAAGTTAAAAATAATAGCGATTCCGTATCACATTGGGTGAGGCAGGTTACCGGAAGGTATAATCGAATTAGAAATCGAAAAGAGATTAAAATATATACAAAAAATACAAAAAATACAAAAGTACAAGGGAGGACGAACAAAAACACGCCAACACTGCTACGCCATCTTGGATCGACCCCTTGTGTGCGTCGGGGCCTGTAACCACAAAGCACAGCAGAGCCATACCTAGGCATCACCGGCTCTGTGTGCGTCGGGGCCTGTAACCACAGAACGCCTCGCAGTGAGAGTGCTGATGGAGACCGAGACGCTCTGTGGATGCAGCCCCGACGCACACACTCACAGCACTGCAGCCTTTGGAGACACCACACACACACACAGCCTTGACCCGGTGTGAGTGGGGGTTTAACCCCACTGATGGTGTGACATGCTAATGTGTTATATAATGGACAGAAACGGGGAGAAAGGTGGTTGGGAACTAGGTTACTACAGTCCCTTCCCAGCGGAGAGAGGTGGTTGGTAACTAGGTTACTACAGTCCCTTCCTAGGGGAGAGAGGTGGTTGGTAACTAGGTTACTACAGTCCCTTCCTAGGGGAGAGAGGTGGTTGGTAACTAGGTTACTACAGTCCCTTCCTAGGGGAGAGAGGTGGTTGGTAACTAGGTTACTACAGTCCCTTCCTAGGGGAGAGAGGTGGTTGGTAACTAGGTTACTACAGTACCTTCCTAGCGGAGAAAGGTGGTTGGTAACTAGGTTACTACAGTACCTTCCTAGCGGAGAAAGGTGGTTGGGAACTAGGTTACTACAGTACCTTTTCTAGGGGAAAGGTGGTTGGTTACTACAGTCCCTTCCTAGGGGAGAGAGGTGGTTGGTAACTAGGTTACTACAGTCCCTTCCTAGGGGAGAGAGGTGGTTGGTAACTAGGTTACTACAGTACCTTCCTAGGGGAGAGAGGTGGTTGGTAACTAGGTTACTACAGTCCCTTCCTAGGGGAGAGAGGTGGTTGGTAACTAGGTTACTACAGTCCCTTCCTAGGGGAGAGAGGTGGTTGGTAACTAGGTTACTACAGTACCTTCCTAGCGGAGAAAGGTGGTTGGTAACTAGGTTACTACAGTACCTTCCTAGCGGAGAAAGGTGGTTGGTAACTAGGTTACTACAGTCCCTTCCTAGGGGAGAGAGGTGGTTGGTAACTAGGTTACTACAGTCCCTTCCTAGGGGAGAGAGGTGGTTGGTAACTAGGTTACTACAGTCCCTTCCTAGGGGAGAGAGGTGGTTGGTAACTAGGTTACTACAGTACCTTCCTAGGGGAGAAAGGTGGTTGGTAACTAGGTTACTACAGTCCCTTCCTAGGGGAGAGAGGTGGTTGGTAACTAGGTTACTACAGTCCCTTCCTAGGGGAGAGAGGTGGTTGGTAACTAGGTTACTACATTACCTTCCTAGGGGAGAGAGGTGGTTGGTAACTAGGTTACTACAGTACCTTCCTAGGGGAGAGAGGTGGTTGGTAACTAGGTTACTACAGTACCTTCCTAGGGGAGAGAGAGGTGGTTGGTAACTAGGTTACTACAGTTACCCAACATGAATAAAATTGTTGCCATGAAGAAGGAAAAAAAGAATTCCATTGCAAAATAATGCTTTTAATTAATTGATGGAAATACCAGTCAATGTGCTCCGAAGGCTAATATACTTCATAGGGTATTAAATCCTTAATACCAGTCAATGTGCTCCGAAGGCTAATATACTTCATGACTGGTATTAAGGATTTAATACCCTAATGTGCTCCGAAGGCTAATATACTTCATAGGGTATTAAATCCTCAAGCAGCTTGGAAATTAGTGTTTCTTGTTTTACTCACGTTAAAGACGCGTGGTCCTTTTTATAAGGGGCTTCAGCTAAGTGTACCCCGACTGGGCAAAATTGTTGAAGATTGTGTTGATTATCCCCCGTTTCCAGTGTGCCAGCAGAGAGGGGATTCTTTCTCCACAACAGAGTAAAGACGGCTTCTTGAGGACAAAGTAGCGAGGCTGATGTGCATCAAGCTGCTCCAAGGAGTTGGATAGTTTTGACTTCCCAACAGCAGCGGCTCACTTTTTTTGAGCCGGCCAATTTAGAAGCAAATGATTTTGTGTTCGTCAGGCCCAGTCCTTAGCAGTTCTGCTGTCTTCCTAGTCAAGCTCAACATATTCAGCCCCTGTGTCATGTTTTGTATAAAGATTTGGAAGTGATTGATAAGAGTTATGATGTGTATTTTGGTGCATTTCAATTGAGCTTTATTCAGATGCACTTGGAAACAAAACATTATTGCCATCTCTTCACAGTTACAATGTTACACTCACCTGTCTACAGTAGGTTACAATGTTACACTCACCTGTCTACAGTAGGTTACAATGTTACACTCGCCTGTCTACAGTAGGAAACAATGTTACACTCGCCTGTCTACAGTAGGAAACAATGTTACACTCGCCTGTCTACAGTAGGAAACAATGTTACACTCGCCTGTCTACAGTAGGAAACAATGTTACACTCGCCTGTCTACAGTAGGAAACAATGTTACACTCGCCTGTCTACAGTAGGTTACAATGTTACACTCGCCTGTCTACAGTAGGAAACAATGTTACACTCGCCTGTCTACAGTAGGAAACAATGTTACACTCGCCTGTCTACAGTAGGAAACAATGTTACACTCGCCTGTCTACAGTAGGAAACAATGTTACACTCGCCTGTCTACAGTAGGAAACAATGTTACACTCGCCTGTCTACAGTAGGAAACAATGTTACACTCGCCTGTCTACAGTAGGAAACAATGTTACACTCGCCTGTCTACAGTAGGAAACAATGTTACACTCGCCTGTCTACAGTAGGAAACAATGTTACACTCGCCTGTCTACAGTAGGAAACAATGTTACACTCGCCTGTCTACAGTAGGTTACAATGTTACACTCACCTGTCTACAGTAGGTTACAATGTTACACTCGCCTGTCTACAGTAGGAAACAATGTTACACTCGCCTGTCTACAGTAGGAAACAATGTTACACTCGCCTGTCTACAGTAGGAAACAATGTTACACTCGCCTGTCTACAGTAGGAAACAATGTTACACTCGCCTGTCTACAGTAGGAAACAATGTTACACTCGCCTGTCTACAGTAGGAAACAATGTTACACTCGCCTGTCTACAGTAGGTTACAATGTTACACTCGCCTGTCTACAGTAGGTTACAATGTTACACTCGCCTGTCTACAGTAGGTTACAATGTTACACTCACCTGTCTACAGTAGGTTACAATGTTACACTCACCTGTCTACAGTAGGTTACAATGTTACACTCGCCTGTCTACAGTAGGAAACAATGTTACACTCGCCTGTCTACAGTAGGAAACAATGTTACACTCGCCTGTCTACAGTAGGAAACAATGTTACACTCGCCTGTCTACAGTAGGAAACAATGTTACACTCGCCTGTCTACAGTAGGAAACAATGTTACACTCGCCTGTCTACAGTAGGTTACAATGTTACACTCGCCTGTCTACAGTAGGAAACAATGTTACACTCGCCTGTCTACAGTAGGAAACAATGTTACACTCGCCTGTCTACAGTAGGTTACAATGTTACACTCGCCTGTCTACAGTAGGAAACAATGTTACACTCGCCTGTCTACAGTAGGAAACAATGTTACACTCGCCTGTCTACAGTAGGAAACAATGTTACACTCGCCTGTCTACAGTAGGAAACCGAGTGGTCATCAATAAGCCACGTATATCACACATGAAACGAGTCATGACCCCACAATTAGTTCAAATTACAATAAACATATACTGCATGATGTTCATAGATTTTAACTGTAAAAATAGTGAAATATTTTGAGCTTTGGAAACCAGTGTTTTCATTAAATGCATTGGCACAGACCTTGTTTCACAGGAGCATTGTGTCACGTTCCTGACCTTATTTATTTATTATTATCCAGGAAGAAAGCCGTAACACATTGTAAAAAAAAAAAATCTTTGTCTCAATGAACCAGCCTCAATTAATTTTGTTTTATTTACTTATTGAATTTGATTGTCCAACCCACGAGTTTTATAATTTCTTCATTGTGTGGCCGTCCTCTTCCCACCGCTGTGGTGCTGAATCACAGCAGGGGTGGGGCGGGCCGGCCTGGTCATGGCTAGAAGGGCTCCATCTTTTGTCAAATTAACGTCAAAAGTTATATATATTATTTCTTTTAGCATTATAGCTAACCCCAACCTCCCCCTTTTCCTAACCTCCTACTTTAATTCTCCTATATAAAGTCAAATTTGATTTAAATTTTACAAAAGCTGTATCCCTTCTAGCCATGACCGGCCTGCCCTGGTGTTTGACTGGATCCCTTTTTTTAACCTTTTATTTAACGAAGTCAGTTAAGAACAAATTATTATTTTCAATGACGGCCTACAGTGGGTTAACTGCCTTGTTAAGGGCCAGAACGATGGATTTTTACATTGTCAGCTCTGGGATTCGCTCTAACCACTAGGCTACCTGCCGCCCCTGGCTGGACCCCTTCTAGCCATGACCGGCTGGCCCTGGTGTTTGTAGACAGCCATCTTGTGTTCTTTTTTTAGGCCTAATTAAAATGTTCATGCCTAGGCTAAATTACATTAGAGAGGCTTAGATTTGTATTTGAAAACCAGCTGTTTTTTGTTATTTATTAATTAAAATGTTCATACAAATAGCCTTTAGGACAGGTCGTTCGCTAATTATATTATACAAATATTATTTGTTTTATTACTGTGTAGGTGACTTGTTCTATGTTAAAAAAATAAAAATTCTCTGAATGATATTAATTTATGATTTTTATAGCAAGGATGAAGATAAAACTGACAATGTTTTGCTTTTCAATAAAACCTGTCGTGATGGTATATGAACATCGTTCTACTTTATTTTATTACAACATTACAGGCTAATTTTAATTTGTGTTAAAATGAATTACAATAATGTGATTTGGAGCACCGTGGGTGCTAACCATAACGCTTTATGCACCCAATTTGGGATGGCATGTACATTTCTCAAATATCCGGTAAAATAAAAATCTTGCAGGTCACGTTGTCCTAACGGAAACCTTGGTGTGTGTGTGTGAGCACTGAGTGCCGCTGCCCCTGCAGTCATAACTCCACTGTTGTAACAACCTAGCAGGCAGAAGGGAGCAGTGGGGAGGTATTGAGGACCTTTCTGTCAGACCTGCAGTGTTGCTGCTGGCTGCTCTGGGCTCAGCAGTTCCTGCAGTGTTGCTGCTGGCTGCTCTGGGCTCAGCAGTTCCTGGACTGCACTGCTGGCTGCTCTGGGCTCAGCAGTTCCTGCAGTGTTGCTGCTGGCTGCTCTGGGCTCAGCAGTTCCTGCAGTGTTGCTGCTGGCTGCTCTGGGCTCAGCAGTTCCTGGACTGCACTGCTGGCTGCTCTGGGCTCAGCAGTTCCTGGACTGCACTGCTGGCTGCTCTGGGCTCAGCAGTTCCTGGACTGCACTGCTGGCTGCTCTGGGCTCAGCAGTTCCTGGACTGGGCTCAGCAGTTCCTGGACTGGGCTCAGCAGTTCCTGGACTGGGCTCAGCAGTTCCTGGACTGGGCTCAGCAGTTCCTGGACTGGGCTCAGCAGTTCCTGGACTGGGCTCAGCAGTTCCTGGACTGCACTGCTGGCTGCTCTGGGCTCAGCAGACCTGGACTGCACTGCTGGCTGCTCTGGGCTCAGCAGACCTGGACTGCACTGCTGGCTGCTCTGGGCAAAAGTTGCCTGTAGACAGAATCTGCGTCCCAAATGGCACCCTATTCCCTAGGACTTTGGTCAACGGTCGTGCACTAGGGAATGGGGAACCATTTGGGATGCTGCCCGTGACACCAATAAGATCAACTTACTCTCCCCAAATTCCCCTTTGGTTTAGGGCACCTTTGTCTTTAGCCTGATGTTAATTGGCTCAGGACACCTTTGTCTTTAGCCTGATGTTAATTGGTTTAGGACACCTTTGTCTTTAGCCTGATGTTAATTGGCTCAGGACACCTTTGTCTTTAGCCTGATGTTAATTGGCTCAGGGCACCTTTGTCTTTAGCCTGATGTTAATTGGCTCAGGGCACCTTTGTCTTTAGCCTGATGTTAATTGGCTCAGGACACCTTTGTCTTTAGCCTGATGTTAATTGGTTTAGGACACCTTTGTCTTTAGCCTGATGTTAATTGGCTCAGGACACCTTTGTCTTTAGCCTGATGTTAATTGGCTCAGGGCACCTTTGTCTTTAGCCTGATGTTAATTGGCTCAGGGCACCTTTGTCTTTAGCCTGACGTTAATTGGTTTAGGACACCTTTGTCTTTAGCCTGACGTTAATTGGTTTAGGACACCTTTGTCTTTAGCCTGACGTTAATTGGTTTAGGACACCTTTGTCTTTAGCCTGACGTTAGTTGGTTTAGGACACCTTTGTCTTTAGCCTGACGTTAATTGACCCTCTTTCATTTTTCTCTTCCCCTCTCCCCTGCTCTCTCTCCTTCCCTCTCTCTGTAGTAACTGATGTGGAGTTGAAGCGGCTGAAGGATGCCTTTAAGAGGACCAGCGGCCTGTCCTACTACATGGCCCACCAGTGCTTCTACAGAGAAGTACTGGGAGACGGAGTCCCTCCGAAGGTTGCAGAGGTAAGACCCAGAACATAGACACACCTTAACCATATCTACATGTACATTCTACCGCAATCAGCCCGACTAACTGGTGTGTGTATACAGCCTTGCTACTGTTATTTTATCACAGTCTTTTTTACTGTTGTTTTTATTACTTTACCTACCTATTGTTCACATTAATACCTTTTTTGCACTATTGGTTAGAGCCTGTGACATAAACTTTGATTAGAGGGGAATGATGGAAACCAGAAGTGCTGTCTGTGGTATTTGAGTCCCCCTGTAATAAGGGTTTCTAAACCAGGAGTCTGGGGTTGTGTTCCAAATGGAACCCTATTCCCTATAAATGGAACCCTATTATCTATAACATGGAACCCTGTTCCATCTATAACATGGAACCCTGTTCCATCTATAACATGGAACCCTGTTCCATCTATAACATGGAACCCTGTTCCATCTATAACATGGAACCCTGTTCCATCTATAACATGGAACCCTGTTCCATCTATAACATGGAACCCTGTTCCATCTATAACATGGAACCCTGTTCCATCTATAACATGGAACCCTGTTCCATCTATAACATGGAACCCTGTTCCATCTATAACATGGAACCCTGTTCCATCTACAACATGGAACCCTGTTCCATCTACAACACGGCCTAAAGAAAGAATGAGCTCATTAGAAAGACCGAGATGGATCCTATCCCTTAGACATGGACATCAACATGTTTCCTTCGTTTCCTTTACAAGCATCTGCATGACATTACATTGACATGACATGACATGACATTGGATTGACATTGGATGACATTGGGTCCTAGATCCGTTCATTGAGGCTACTTCAACTCGGAGTGGTCATGCTTTCAGCCTATTGAGATTGACCCTCAGTCATTTGTCCCAACTACAAACCAGTAGTTCACTATATAGGGTGCCATTTGGGATGCCGGCCATTGTCGCTGTGTTAGGTTGACCTCAGTGACTCGTGATATAAAGTCGTTTTAGACTACTCCAGTTCATACTGTAGCTAGCTGGTTTAATGCTTTTCCCCAGTTGGTTGTTCAATATTTCTAGTTCCACTTTCCAATCAGATGCTCTCTCTCTTCCTGCTCTGGTTTCTGTCCAGTTAGGCTGAAAGGAGGAACTACCCATACTGTCAAAGGACTATTCCCAATTACACACGCACGCACGCACACGCAAACACGCACAAAAGCACACGCAAACACACACATGCTACCTGACTGACTTTTTCAGTGACTAAACACTAATTGTGTGTGTGTCAAAGTCAGTGACTGGGTCATCAAGGCTGACTGATGTAGGCGTATTCTGCGGTGGACATTGTTTGAGGAAGTGAAATAAAATGCTTGGCCTGTGTTCACAATAGTAACCCAACCCGTAGGGCTTGGTGTGTGTCATTCCATTGAAACAGTCTTGGCGACATTCAATCAAAGACCTTTTAGATCTGCAAAAATACATGTTTGGCTCAACATACTCAGCAACGAGAAATCAAAGTTAAAAGTGCAATATGCAGAAATCGCTCCGCCATTTCCTGGTTGCAAAAATGTGAATAGTGCTCCTAATTTCAGTTTGTGACAAAACAAGCAATGTATAGTCTAGATAATCATTGTACCAAATAAACTGCTGTGAAATAGTTTTTTAGTCTTTCTTTACATATTGCAGGTTTAAAAGTCCCAAAAATAAAATGTGTTAATACCAACATGCTCTCCAGCTGGCCCAGGAAAGCTGGCTATTGACTTGGATTGAAAACAGCTGGCCCAGGAAAGCTGGCTATTGACTTGGATTGAAAACAGCTGGCCCAGGAAACCTGGCTATTGACTTGGATTGAAAACAGCTGGCCCAGGAAACCTGGCTATTGACTTGGATTGAAAACAGCTGGCCCAGGAAACCTGGCTATTGACTTGGATTGAAAACAGCTGGCCCAGGAAACCTGGCTATTGACTTGGATTGAAAACAGCTGGCCCAGGAAACCTGGCTATTGACTTGGATTGAAAACAGCTGGCCCAGGAAACCTGGCTATTGACTTGGATTGAAAACAGCTGGCCCAGGAAACCTGGCTATTGACTTGGATTGAAAACAGCTGGCCCAGGAAACCTGGCTATTGACTTGGATTGAAAACAGCTGGCCCAGGAAAGCTGGCTATTGACTTGGATTGAAAACAGCTGGCCCGGGAAACCTGGCTATTGACTTGGATTGAAAACAGCTGGCCCGGGAAACCTGGCTATTGACTTGGATTGAAAACAGCTGGCCCAGGAAACCTGGCTATTGATTGAAAAGGGCACTTGGTCTCTCCTGCTTGATTGTTAATCAATAGGCCAGCAGAAGGTTGTGCTGGCAGCTTTACAACAGGAGGATATTAAAACTTCACGTCTTCCTAGCTGAGTCTACAAATAGGCACAGGGAATAGGGTACACTACTTTTGACCAGGACCCATAGGGAATAGGGTACACTACTTTTGACCAGGACCCATAGGGAATAGGGTGCCATTTGGGACGTGGCTATAGTGTTCAAACAGGCAGGAAGGCAGACATTTTATATTTGACTTTTACCAGCGAGACAGCAGCAAGTCAGATTCACTCTGAGATTTAAAGTGCCTCAGCTGTACGATGGTAGTAGACAGACGGGTTCAATGGAGGAGCTGCTATTATACTGAGTGGCGCTGCAGCCATGTCCTTCGCTAGTTTTATTTTTAGATGTCTGCTTCCCACAACAACGTGTGATTTTCAGAGAAAGTGGGACATTTATACCTAGCTGCTCAAAAAGGCTGTGTGGGTGTGTTGAATGTTTAACTAAGGAGTGTAGTGTTTGGGTCCATCAGGCAGCAGACTCCGGCCAGGGCTGTTAATCTTGTGGCATTGGGAGATCCTCCAGCTATGTCCATCACTAGGTCTGACAGCAGGGCCCGGCTAGGGGCCACTCCGTCACTGTGATTAGTGGGACCACAGGGCCCGGCAAGGGGCCGCTCGTCACTGTGATTAGTGGGACCACAGGGCCCGGCTAGGGGCCGCTCGTCACTGTGATTAGTGGGACAACAGGGCCCGGCTAGGGGCCACTCCGTCACTGTGGTTAGTGGGACCACAGGGCCCGGCTAGGGGCCACTCCGTCACTGTGGTTAGTGGGACCACAGGGCCCGGCTAGGGGCCACTCCGTCACTGTGATTAGTGGGACCACAGGGCCCGGCTAGGGGCCGCTCGTCACTGTGATTAGTGGGACAACAGGGCCCGGCTAGGGGCCACTCCGTCACTGTGGTTAGTGGGACCACAGGGCCCGGCTAGGGGCCACTCCGTCACTGTGGTTTGTGGGACCACAGGGCCCGGCTAGGGGCCACTCCGTCACCGTGGTTAGTGGGACCACAGGGCCCGGCTAGGGGCCACTCCGTCACCGTGGTTAGTGGGACCACAGGGCCCGGCTAGGGGCCACTCCGTCACCGTGGTTAGTGGGACCACAGGGCCCGGCTAGGGGCCACTCCGTCACTGTGGTTAGTGTCGGCTCTGACCGTGACACAGTGGCACATTGATGAATGGGGATCACACTGGCTCCAGTGTAGCTGGGATTCCTGTGCTGCAGCAGGCAACCATGATTCCCTAGCAGCTCTCTAGTATTTACTGTGAAATAGTGTACTAGTGTAAGGGTAATTCAATAAGGAATAGCGCTTTCCATTCAATTTTTCTCTACGTTTTTTGGGGGGGTGTCACCCTAAATCTCTGTTTTTTGGGGGGGGTGTCACCCTAATTCCCGAATGGCACTATGTAGGGCAGGGTTCCCCAACTATCAGCCCGGCCCGCGGGTTATTTTTATTTATTTGCCCCCCCCCCCCAAGTTTTCGGATCAATTTTTTTTTTTTTATTATTGTTGGACAGACTGTAAAAACACCAGTGAATCAGCACCAAGTGGTTTTAATTGTTGGACATCTGTTCTGAAGATTTCACACGCATAGTAGAGACACTGAGGGGACAAAAAAATAGGAACACCTTCCTAATATTGAGTTGCACCCCCTTTTGCCCTCAGAACAGCCTCAATTCGTCAGGACATGGACTCTACCAGGTGTCAACACGTTCCACAGGGATGCTGGGCCGTGTTAACTCCAATGCTTCCCACAGTTGTCAAGTTGGACATTCTTGTTACACACGGGAAACTGTTGATTGTGAAAAACCCAGCAGCATTGCAGTTCTTGACACTCAAACCTGTGCACCTGGCACCTACTACCATACCCCGTTCAAAGGCACTTAAATATTTTGTCTTGCCCATTTCACCCTCTGAATGGCACACATACACAATCCATGTCTAATTTGTCTCAAGGATTAAACATATTTCTTTAACCCGTCTCCTCCCCTTCATCTACACTGATTGAAGTGGATTTAACACGTGACATCAATAAGGGATCATATCTTTTACCTGGATTCACCTGGTCAGTCTGTCATGGAAAGAGGTGTTCCTAATGTTTTGTACACTCAGTGTATATGTGTCACAAATGTAAGCAAGGTTTGAAATGATTAAATGTTTTAGTAAAATATATCTGTTTGGGCTTTTTGCAATCAATTTACAGTCTATAAATGATGTATAATTGTGTTCCTACCCCCTGACTGTCCACACAAGAAGAAAATGGACCCTCGGTTTAATCTAGTTGATTACACCTGATGTAGGGTATAGGGTGTTAATTGGATCAGAAGTTGGATCTGTGTCTACTGGCATATTTCTTGTGTGTGTCTGTGTATCAGGCCTGGGAAATTATTTTCCACGGAGTGCCACATTAGAATATATTTTTGTGTGTGTGTGTGCGCTTATGTCTTATGGGTTAATACACTACATGACCAGAAGTATGTGGACACCTGCTCATCCAACATCTCATTCCAAAAATCATGGGCATTGGAGGCTGCTATAACAGCCTCCACTCTTCTGGGAAGGCTTTCCACTAGATGTTGGAACATTGCTGCTATAACAGCCTCCACTCTTCTGGGAAGGCTTTCCACTAGATGTTGGAACATTGCTGCGGGGAAACATTCAGTATCAACAATAGAGAATCAGGAAGGGGGCAAAATACTTTTTCACGGCACTGTATACATATACACACGTGTGTGTATACAGTATACACAGGCCTAATATCCCAACATCAGAGCCCAACCTCACTAATGTTCTTGTGGCTGAATGGAAGACTGTTTCCCCACAGCAATATTCCAACATCTAGTGGGAAGCCTTCCCAGAAGAGTGGAGGCTGTTATAGCAGCAATATTCCAACATCTAGTGGGAAGCCTTCCCAGAAGACTGGAGGCTGTTATAGCAGCAATGTTCCAACATCTAGTGGAAAGCCTTCCCAGAAGACTGGAGGCTGTTATAGCAGCAATGTTCCAACATCTAGTGGAAAGCCTTCCCAGAAGACTGGAGGCTGTTATAGCAGCAATGTTCCAACATCTAGTGGAAAGCCTTCCCAGAAGCGTAGAGGCTGTTATAGCAGCAATGTTCCAACATCTAGTGGAAAGCCTTCCCAGAAGCGTAGAGGCTGTTATAGCAGCAATGTTCCAACATCTAGTGGAAAGCCTTCCCAGAAGCGTAGAGGCTGTTATAGCAGCAATGTTCCAACATCTAGTGGAAAGCCTTCCCAGAAGACTGGAGGCTGTTATAGCAGCAATGTTCCAACATCTAGTGGAAAGCCTTCCCAGAAGACTGGAGGCTGTTATAGCAGCAATGTTCCAACATCTAGTGGAAAGCCTTCCCAGAAGACTGGAGGCTGTTATAGCAGCAATGTTCCAACATCTAGTGGAAAGCCTTCCCAGAAGCGTAGAGGCTGTTATAGCAGCAATGTTCCAACATCTAGTGGAAAGCCTTCCCAGAAGACTGGAGGCTGTTATAGCAGCAATGTTCCAACATCTAGTGGAAAGCCTTCCCAGAAGACTGGAGGCTGTTATAGCAGCAATGTTCCAACATCTAGTGGAAAGCCTTCCCAGAAGACTGGAGGCTGTTATAGCAGCAATGTTCCAACATCTAGTGGAAAGCCTTCCCAGAAGCGTAGAGGCTGTTATAGCAGCAATGTTCCAACATCTAGTGGAAAGCCTTCCCAGAAGAGAGGAGGCTGTTATAGCAGCAATGTTCCAACATCTAGTGGAAAGCCTTCCCAGAAGAGAGGAGGCTGTTATAGCAGCGATGTTCCAACATCTAGTGGAAAGCCTTCCCAGAAGAGTGTAGGCTGTTATAGCAGCAATGTTCCAACATCTAGTGGAAAGCCTTCCCAGAAGACTGGAAGCTGTTATAGCAGCAATGTTCCAACATCTAGTGGAAAGCCTTCCCAGAAGACTGGAGGCTGTTATAGCAGCAAAGGGGGGGACCAACTCCATATTAATGCCCATGATTTTGGAATGAGATGTTGGACAAGCAGGTGTCCACATACTTCTGGTTGTGTGCGTGTGTGTGTGTGTGTGTGTGTGTGTGTATATATGTGTGTTCATACCATCTTTTCTTTCTCTGTACTCTCCTCCTCTCCCTGCAGGTCATCTACAACTCATTTGGAGGCACGTCTAAAGGACTACACTTTAACAACCTCATCATTGGCCTGGTGCTGCTGACTAGAGGACGAGATGGGGAGAAGGCCAAGTGTATGTTCTCTCTCTCTCTCTCTCTCTCTCCAACTTTCATTCTTCTCTCTCTCTCTCCAACTTTCATTATTCTGTCTTTGTCTCTCTCTCTCCATCTCCAACTTTCATTCTCTCTCTCCAACTTTCATTATTCTCTCTCTCTCTCTCTCTCTCCCTCAATAAATTGTGTGATTTGATGTGTGTGAGGCAGCATGATGACTAGTAATGGACCTTCAGACTGCAGCTACTCTGGCTTCTGTCTGAGTCTGCCTGCCACTGATGAGACCAACCTGCCTTCCAGAATGAACTCATTATAACTGTGTGTGGTGTGTCCAACCACAGACCTCTTCAGCCTGTTTGCCAGTGAGTCGGGCGGCTATGCGGCGCGAGACGACATGGAGGCCGTGCTACGGGCATTGGACGGGGAAGTCCCGCCGTCTCTAAGGAAGTGCTTCAGTGAGGTCAGTCACAGATTAGTGTCCTGTCACCTGTCAATCACCCAGACTGACACTTTGACTGACACACAACACACTCCTCCTCTCTAGTCATCACTCAGTCGGAGGTTCCGGTCACACACTGTGTGTGTGTGTGTGTGTGTGTGTGTGTGTGTGTGTGTGTGTGTGTGTGTGTGTGTGTGTATTTACATAATACACCCCTCCAAGAATCCAATATCATTAGCAAACTGCAGATGACCTCTTTTAACATAAAACAGCAGCATGTATATATATATTTTTGTAAATCCCAGACCCCGTCCTCGCGGGGCCTTTTGCCTTTTGATAGGCCGTCATTGTAAATAAGAATTTGTTCTTAACTGACTTAAAGGTTAAAATATATAATCATGTAAATAACTGCCGGTCTCATGGTAATTGGTCGTTAATTAACATAAACACTTTTAGCATATCCTGTCTTCCACACATATCCTACAAGCCACTGATGCAGACCTTAGGAAGATCTACATTTAAAAAAAAAAAAAGTATAATAAATCCATGTAATATAGTCTACACCATCGCAATAAATCCATTATGTATTTTAGACCGGTCTAAAGAAACATTATGACATGAAGAAAATGTATTGTACAGAATATAAACTGGTCTTCTGTGTCATCTGGCTATGGGCCATGCCCTAAGCTTGTTCTTTTAGCAGACGGCTTAAAAGACCCGTGAAATTAATTTATATAATTTTATAGTAAGAAGAATATAATTAAATGTAGTTTATTTTTTTGTAACTTTAGTTGTGAATGAATCAAACCTTTAGAATGTCTTAAATATCAAAACATAAATGGGCTGCATGATGCGACTATATAGGTTATTGATGATTTTGAGGAAGTCGCAACAAAAATAATATTACTTCCGCTCTGTTCCTTGCCTCAGGCTGCACACGCTGTTCTCTCATCAAGTGATCATGTCACCCGTAAGACTATTCTCAATTTAATCCTCTCTTTGCTAATTTGTCAAATTTTGTTTTGATTTAGAATGGCCCATTTATCAAAGGGACAGGAACAGGGGACAGGGGCAGGAACGGGAACGGGAACAGGGACAGGGACAGGGCATATCATCTATATGCACTGGAATATCAAATGAGGCCACTTTCCTGCCATTTTAATTTTTCACTCATGTTGGGTCGGCTACTCTGGTTGTTTCACTCCACAGATCAACCTCTGTTTTGAGGAGCATGTACCCTCTCGCTGTGCGACAGCTGATATTCCGCCACGGGCTCTCCAAACCCTCTCGCTGTGCGACAGCTGATATTCCGCCACGGGCTCTCCAAACCCTCTCGCTGTGCGACAGCTGATATTCCGCCACGGGCTCTCCAAACCCTCTCGCTGTGCGACAGCTGATATTCCGCCACGGGCTCTCCAAACCCTCTCGCTGTGCGACAGCTGATATTCCGCCACGGGCTCTCCAAACCCTCTCGCTGTGCGACAGCTGATATTCCGCCATGGGCTCTCCAAACCCTCTCGCTGTGCGACAGCTGATATTCCGCCACGGGCTCTCCAAACCCTCTCGCTGTGCGACAGCTGATATTCCGCCACGGGCTCTCCAAACCCTCTCGCTGTGCGACAGCTGATATTCCGCCACGGGCTCTCCAAACCCTCTCGCTGTGCGACAGCTGATATTCCGCCACGGGCTCTCCAAACCCTCTCGCTGTGCGACAGCTGATATTCCGCCACGGGCTCTCCAAACCCTCTCGCTGTGCGACAGCTGATATTCCGCCACGGGCTCTCCAAACCCTCTCGCTGTGCGACAGCTGATATTCCGCCACGGGCTCTCCAAACCCTCTCGCTGTGCGACAGCTGATATTCCGCCACGGGCTCTCCAAACCCTCTCGCTGTGCGACAGCTGATATTCCGCCACGGGCTCTCCAAACCCTCTCGCTGTGCGACAGCTGATATTCCGCCACGGGCTCTCCAAACCCTCTCGCTGTGCGACAGCTGATATTCCGCCACGGGCTCTCCAAACCCTCTCGCTGTGCGACAGCTGATATTCCGCCACGGGCTCTCCAAACCCTCTCGCTGTGCGACAGCTGATATTCCTCCAAGGGCTCTCCAAACCCTCTCGCTGTGCGACAGCTGATATTCCGCCACGGGCTCTCCAAACCCTCTCGCTGTGCGACAGCTGATATTCCGCCACGGGCTCTCCAAACCCTCTCGCTGTGCGACAGCTGATATTCCGCCACGGGCTCTCCAAACCCTCTCGCTGTGCGACAGCTGATATTCCGCCACGGGCTCTCCAAACCCTCTCGCTGTGCGACAGCTGATATTCCGCCACGGGCTCTCCAAACCCGTTCCTGTAGCTACCCTGTGCTTCAATTTGGGGAAACCCGAGTGAAATCTGTTCGGGGAACATCGATAATAACACGTTTTCACAACGAAACAACAAATTTGATTTAAACTGTTGCCAGCCCCTCTGTATGCGCGCTGGAGAAAGGAAGGGAGGAGATGGAAGGTAAAGGTAATGTTGTCAGCCTATTTATGAAAATATAAAACAAATGCCCTTATTACCAGGCTATTCTAAATCAAATACATATTCACTATAATTGTAGATGAACTCTGTAAGCCGCCCTGCACAATCAATGAACCGACAGCATCACCTAGGCCTGTACAGTTCTCTGAACCGACAGCCTCACCTAGGCCTGTACAGTTCTCTGAACCGTCAGCATCACCTAGGCCTGTACAGTTCTCTGAACCGACAGCATCACCTAGGCCTGTACAGTTATCTGAACCGTCAGCATCACCTAGGCCTGTACAGTTCTCTGAACCGTCAGCATCACCTAGGCCTGTACAGTTCTCTGAACCGACAGCATCACCTAGGCCTGTACAGTTCTCTGAACCGACAGCCTCACCTAGGCCTGTACAGTTCTCTGAACCGTCAGCATCACCTAGGCCTGTACAGTTCTCTGAACCGACAGCATCACCTAGGCCTGTACAGTTCTCTGAACCGACAGCATCACCTAGGCCTGTACAGTTCTCTGAACCGACAGCATCACCTAGGCCTGTACAGTTCTCTGAACCGACAGCATCACCTAGGCCTGTACAGTTCTCTGAACCGACAGCCTCACCTAGGCCTGTACAGTTCTCTGAACCGACAGCATCACCTAGGCCTGTACAGTTCTCTGAACCGACAGCATCACCTAGGCCTGTACAGTTCTCTGAACCGACAGCCTCACCTAGGCCTGTACAGTTCTCTGAACCGACAGCCTCACCTAGGCCTGTACAGTTCTCTGAACCGACAGCATCACCTAGGCCTGTACAGTTCTCTGAACCGACAGCCTCACCTAGGCCTGTACAGTTCTCTGAACCGACAGCCTCACCTAGGCCTGTACAGTTCTCTGAACCGACAGCCTCACCTAGGCCTGTACAGTTCTCTGAACCGACAGCCTCACCTAGGCCTGTACAGTTCTCTGAACCGACAGCCTCACCTAGGCCTGTACAGTTCTCTGAACCGACAGCATCACCTAGGCCTGTACAGTTCTCTGACGCACGTAATATGCGTTGTATAACGACACAATTATTATTTTAATTCGCGGTTTTTATCGGACTAATTACACATTTTGTTGTGTTACGGCCTGAATTAAAAATGGATTTCATAGATTTTTTTTCTTAATCTCCTTTTTTTTTCTCTCCCAGCCTCACACAATACCTCATCATGGCAAAGTGAAAATATATGTTTTAAAATTGTTGCAAATTTATTGAAAGTGAAACACAGAAATATCACATTTACATAAGTATTCACACCCCTGAGTCAATACTTTGTAGAAGCACCTTTGACAGCGATTACAGTCTTTCTAAGTTAGTCTCTAAGAGCTTTCCGTACCTGGATTGTGCAACATTTGCCCATTTATTCTTTAAAAACTTCTTCAAGCTCTGTCAAATTGTTTGTTGATCATTGCTAGAGAGACATTTTCAGGTCTTGCCATACATTTTCAAGTAGATCTAAGTCAAAACTCAGCCACTCAGGAACATTCACTGTTTTCTTGATAAGCATAAAATGTAGATTTGGCCTTGTGTTTTAGGTTATTGTCCTACTGAAAGGTGAATTAATCTTCCAGTGTCTGGTGGTAAGCATACTGAACCAGGTTTTCCTCTAGGATTTTGCCTGTGCTTATCTCCATTCTGTTTCTTTTTTATCCTGAAAAACTCCCCAGTCCGTAACGATTACAAGCATACCCATAACATGATGCAGCCACCACTATGCTTGAAAATATAACACTTTGTATTTAGGGCAAAAAGTTAATTGTTTACCACATTCTTTGCAGTATTACTTTCATGTCTTGTTGCAAACAAGATCCATGTTTTAAAATATTTGTATTCTGTTTAAGGTTTCCATCTTTTCACTTTCTCAATTAGGTTACTATTGTGGAGTCACTACAATGTTGATCCATCCTCAGTTTTCTCCCGTCACAGCCATTAAACTCTGTTTTAATGTCACATTTGGCCTGATTGGGTGATACCCAGTCACTTTGTAGTATTGATACACCATCCAAAGTGTAATTAATAACTTAATTTTTTATACCCATCTACCAATTGATGCCCTTCTTTGAGAGAAATTGGAAAACCTTCCTGGTCTTTGACTGCAGGGACCTTTACAATTATCTGTATGTGTGGGGGTACGGAGATGAGGTAGTCATTCAAAACTCATGTTAAGCAATATTATTGCACACAGTGAAAGTCCATGCAACATATTATGTGACTTCTAGTTTTTACTCCTTAACTTATTTAGTCTTGTCATAACAAAGGGGTTGAATACTTATTGACTCGAGACATTTCAGCTTTTATTTTTAAATAATTTCAATTTTTTTTATATATATATATATGACACACACACAGTACCAGTCAAAAGTTTGGACACCTACTCATCCAGGGTTTTTCTTTATTTTTTATATTTTCTACATTGTAGAATAATAGTGAAGACAAACTATGAAATACCACGTATGGAATCATGTAGTAACCAAAAAAGTGTTAAGAATCTAAAATATATTTTAATTTGTTTAATACTGAACTTTTGACTGGTACTATACATATATGTCTGCTTTGATATCATGTGGTCTTGTGTGTAGGCCAGTGACCAACAAAAATCTCAATTTAATCCATTTTAAATTTGAGCTGTAAGACAACAACATTTTGTAAAAGTTTAGGGGTGTGAATACTTTCCCGAAGGAACTGTAGTTCATGCATAAGATCTAATATTCATGAGTGTTTTTTTCCCTCATTTTTAAATGAATCGTCAGCTTAGAAAACACTGTCCATTTCGTCGTTAAGCTTCGTAAATAACATCCGCAACGACCATGTTTTACACTCACTTTCAAAGTCTTAATGATCTTCTTTCTTAAAATGTTATCAATCACAGTGAGGTGAGATTTGAAACGGCACATACTGTTTTAATGATAAGTGTTTTTGGCATTTGCATTGATGTCAGAGTGGTTCACAGAGACAAATAGCACCCTGAGTACCAGGCCATTAGTGACCCGTCGATCGTTAGCGAGCTGGGTACTACCAACACATGTACGGAGTGCATAAAAGGAGATTAGCGTGACACAACGGTCACGTGGAATTTTACTGAGGTCATGACTGCTGGTGTGGCGGTAATATGGTCACCGAAACCGCCCTAGTTGCTAGTTCCTTACTAATTAGTGACTTTAATTCATCAATCAAGTACAAAGGAGGAGTGAAAACCCGCGGCCACTTGGCCTTCCTCGGAATGAGTTTGACACCTGTGGTCTAGGTCATAGAAAAAGAGCAAGTGTTCCTCATGTTTTGTACACTTTTGTATTTGTTTGTTACTCTATTGGCCAATGACACTTCCACAATACACCTATAATATAAACGCTAATCCCTGTCCGTCTCCCATGTTTCCTCCCGCTACCTCCTTTATGATTTGGTAACAAGTTGTTGATGTGCTTTGTTTCTTTTGTCTCAGGGGGAGAAAGTCAACTATGAACGCTTTAAGAACTGGCTCCTTCAGAACACGGAGGCGTTCACCTTCTCTCGTTGGCTGCTCTCCGGAGGCGTGTGTGTCACCCTCACAGATGACAGCGACACGCCCACCTTCTACCAGACTCTGGCCGGAGTCACACACTGTGAGTGACTGCTACCGTACTCCTCTCTAGAGGTCCAGTCCTACCCTGTACGCTGTAAATAAACTGTTGCTACTGAAAGGCTTCTATGGAATGTGGTGTTCATCTGGGTAAAGTCATGTAGTATTTAAGGCTTCTATGGAATGTGGTGTTCATCTGGGTAAAGTCATGTGGTATTTAAGGCTTCTATGGAATGTGGTGTTCATCTGGGTAAAGTCATGTAGTATTTAAGGCTTCTATGGAATGTGGTGTTCATCTGGGTAAAGTCATGTGGTATTTAAGGCTTCTATGGAATGTGGTGTTCATCTGGGTAAAGTCATGTAGTATTTAAGGCTTCTATGGAATGTGGTGTTCATCTGGGTAAAGTCATGTGGTATTTAAGGCTTCTATGGAATGTGGTGTTCATCTGGGTAAAGTCATGTAGTATTTAAGGCTTCTATGGAATGTGGTGTTCATCTGGGTAAAGTCATGTAGTATTTAAGGCTTCTATGGAATGTGGTGTTCATCTGGGTAAAGTCATGTAGTATTTAAGGCTTCTATGGAATGTGGTGTTCATCTGGGTAAAGTCATGTGGTGTTTAAGGCTTCTATGGAATGTGGTGTTCATCTGGGTAAAGTCATGTGGTATTTAAGGCTTCTATGGAATGTGGTGTTCATCTGGGTAAAGTCATGTAGTATTTAAGGCTTCTATGGAATGTGGTGTTCGTCTGGGTAAAGTCATGTGGTATTTAAGGCTTCTATGGAATGTGGTGTTCATCTGGGTAAAGTCATGTAGTATTTAAGGCTTCTATGGAATGTGGTGTTCGTCTGGGTAAAGTCATGTAGTATTTAAGGCTTCTATGGAATGTGGTGTTCGTCTGGGTAAAGTCATGTAGTATTTAAGGCTTCTATGGAATGTGGTGTTCGTCTGGGTAAAGTCATGTAGTATTTAAGGCTTCTATGGAATGTGGTGTTCATCTGGGTAAAGTCATGTGGTATTTAAGGCTTCTATGGAATGTGGTGTTCATCTGGGTAAAGTCATGTAGTATTTAAGGCTTCTATGGAATGTGGTGTTCATCTGGGTAAAGTCATGTAGTATTTAAGGCTTCTATGGAATGTGGTGTTCATCTGGGTAAAGTCATGTAGTATTTAAGGCTTCTATGGAATGTGGTGTTCGTCTGGGTAAAGTCATGTGGTATTTAAGGCTTCTATGGAATGTGGTGTTCGTCTGGGTAAAGTCATGTGGTATTTAAGGCTTCTATGGAATGTGGTGTTCGTCTGGGTAAAGTCATGTGGTATTTAAGGCTTCTATGGAATGTGGTGTTCATCTGGGTAAAGTCATGTAGTATTTAAGGCTTCTATGGAATGTGGTGTTCGTCTGAGTAAAGTCATTTGGTATTTAAGGCTTCTATGGAATGTGGTGTTCGTCTGGGTAAAGTCAACAACAACAAAAAGTGATCTCCCAAAAAGACAGATAATTTACCTGACTGTTTTAGTTCGGTGCACATATTTCATGATATTTTGGTATTTGTCACCCTTTGTCACATTCTCTTTGTCATTCATGTCCCTCCTCCTTTTTCTGTCCATTGGAAAGAAAGCTCTTACATGTAGCTGTGTCCCAGACCAATCAAAGATCTTAGCTGCTTCCTATCCTGAGAGCAGGAGAGATCTTTGCTGCCAATCCGGGAGAGTACCTGCAGACAGCTCGTAATCTGCTGCTGCCCACTCCCAGATGATCCTCTTAACTCTGAGCGGTGTGTGTGTGAGAGAGTTCAGGTGTGTGTGTGTGTGGACTCTTTGGCCGTGAGGCGAGCACCTTCTCCGTGCATGGACTTTCTAGAACATACTTCACTCTTGGCTAAGACGCCATCACCGACCGGACACACACAACAGACGCCATGGAGGACTGATAGGCTGGTTGTCGGGTTGAGATAGTATTGGAGAATCCTTGTATTGGAACCAGGATGGCATGAGGTAACGTGGTGTGTTTTTCCTGAGCTGTTAGCCGTCGGTCGGTGGAGTCTACTATGGTACACGCCAGTCCTGTCGGCAGGTCCCAGGGCATGTGTGGTGGAATATGGTATGGTACCTCTGTTGTCACTCTGACAGAGTCACTCCTCTAGGTGGGTACTGGGCACACCACTGGACCTCCTGTAGACTAGTGTCTCATTCCAAAAGGCACCCTATTCCCTATGACGTGTACTACATTTGACCAGGACCCATAGGGCTGTGGCCAAAAATAGGGAATTAGGTACCGTTTGGGACTGCCTAGGAAGTGGTCAACACTGACACTAGTGTGTGTTTTTTTAAACAATGAACCGATAGTTGGAGTGACTTAGTGGTTTGTATTTGCTGTGTAATCCTCTTCCTGTTGTGGTGGTTGGTGCAGGAAGTAAAAGCACGAAGAAGCACTTTTTTTTTTCTTCCCACTTTCAGATTGTGGAAGTGTATATTTGGAGGTCTTGTGTGAACTCGCTTGCGGCTTGTTTTACGAGACCCAAGCGCAGAATGCCAATCATTTCTCTCTGTATGCCAGTCTACTCAGTAATGGAGATGTAGCCTCTTATTTGAGAACAAAATACTGTCAGCCTGTATTTTAAACAGGCTCAAACCACAAGCTCCAGCCATCTTTAAGAGATCAGTCTCAACCAGCCAGGTCCTGTCCTGAAATGGAATGTTAGCCATTTAGCCTAGCGGTTTACCTAGCATGCTAAGCTAGGAAATTTGTCCCAAATGGCAACCTATTCTCTACAATGGTGTACTACTTTTAACGGCAGTGAATCACAGGTCCAGCAGTCAGTCAGTCAGTCAGTCAGGGGATGAGGCATGTCCTGGAGCCGATCCATAGGAGAGGTAATGAGTTTTATAGATTAGCAGTGTCAGGCAGGCTGGAGCAGCAGCCTGATTTAATGACACACAGCAACAAGATGAGCAGGTGTCTATTCTCCCTCAGCTCTGCTTTCCTTGCTCGTCCCTATCAGGCCTTAACCACAGCACTATTCACCGCTAGGCTAGCCCACGCTGGCCTGCGTTCAGTAAACACAACACAAATAGCTTTCATTCAGGTTTGTTTAGCGTTTGGGATTGATACATTGACTATATTGGTGTTCTCTGTGTTTCTGAAAGACCAGTTGGAGGACCTATCTTTTTAGGTTTTGTGGGTGTGTGTGTGTGTGTCCGTACGACGTGTGCGTGTTTGTAGATTTTAGTATTGTCGAACTGTTCTACTCTTAAAGGGGCATTCAGTCAGTCAGGGGGCGGGCCCCACCACACACACACCTCCCATTCCACACCATGCTTCTCAATATTAATCCACCATTACTTCCCCCAAGCCATCTCCAGACGCTCGCTCGCTCTCGCTCGCTCTCTCGCTCGCTCTCTCTGCTCTCTCTCGCTCTCTCTCGTTCTCTCGCTCTCTCTCGCTCTCTCTCGCTCTCTCTCGCTCTCTCTCGCTCTCTCTCCCTCTCTCTCGCTCCTCTCTCGCTCTCTCCTCTCTCTCGCTCTCTCCTCTCTCTCGCTCTCTCTCTCTCGCTCTCTCGCTCGCTCTCTCGCTCGCTCTCTCGCTCGCTCTCTCGCTTCGCTCTCTCTCGCGCTCTCGCTTCGCTCTCTCTCGCTCTCTCGCTTCGCTCTCTCTCGCTCTCTCGCTTCGCTCTCTCTCGCTCTCTCTCTCTCGCTCTCTCTCTCGCTCTCGCTCTCGCTCTCGCTCTCGCTCTCGCCTCGCTCTCGCTCTCGCTCTCGCTCTCGCTCTCTCGCTCTCTCGCTCTCTCGCGCTCTCTCGCCTCTCTCGCGCTCTCTGCGCTCTCTCGCGCTCTCTCTCGCTCGCTCTCTCGCTCGCTCTCTCGCTCGCTCTCTCGCTCGCTCTCTCGCTCGCTCTCTCGCTCGCTCTCTCGCTCGCTCTCTCGCTCGCTCGCTCTCTCGCTCGCTCTCTCGCTCGCTCGCTCTCTCGCTCGCTCTCTCTTTGTGCTCTCTCTCGCGCTCTCTCTTGTGCTCTCTCTCGCGCTCTCTCTTGCGCTCTCTCTCGCTCTCTCTCTCAATTTATTGGCCTGGTAAACATATATATGTTAACATTACCAAAGCAAGTGAGGTAGATAATATAC
This sequence comes from Salvelinus namaycush, assembly GCF_016432855.1. NCBI lineage: Eukaryota > Metazoa > Chordata > Actinopteri > Salmoniformes > Salmonidae > Salvelinus > Salvelinus namaycush. The sequence goes on along the minus strand of NC_052329.1, from coordinate 6,515,411 downwards.
AAAAATGAGGTTGTGTTCTCTATTTGTTTAAACCTGATGTTTCAGAGCATTTCTCTGAGGAGGGAAGGACTCAACGGCGGTTAAAAGGTTATTGACCCGCTGAAGCTGTTGGTGTTTACTTGTTTCCAATCAGTCCTCTTGACCTCTCCACTTCTCTCTTTCTCCATCAGTCTTCAGATTGAACACACTCACACACGACAATTTAACTCTCCACAGAGACAACTGGACCCTGCTGAGGTGGGCTCTTCCAGGAATAAACCTCAGGAGAACGGATAGATGGATGGAGGGAGAGGATGGATGGAGGGAGAGGATGGATGGAGGGAGAGGATGGATGGAGGGAGAGGATGGATGGAGGGAGAGGATGGATGGATGGATGGAGAGGATGGATGGAGGGAGAGGATGGATGGATGGAGGGGAAGAGAGGGAGGATGGATGGATGGGGGGAAGAGAGGAGGGAGGATGGATGATGGAGGGGAAGAGAGGGAGGATGGATGGATGGAGGGGAAGAGAGGGAGGATGGATGGATGGAGGGGAAGAGAGGATGGATGGATGGAGGGGAAGAGAGGATGGATGGATGGAGGGGAAGAGAGGATGGATGGATGGAGGGGAAGAGAGGATGGATGGAGGGGAGAGAGGATGGATGGATGGAGGGAGGAAGAGGATGGATGGATGGAGGGGAAGAGCGGGATGGTGGATGGAGGGGAAGAGCGGGATGGATGGAGGGGAAGAGGATGGATGGATGGAGGGGAAGAGCGGGATGGATGGAGGGGGAGAGAGGATGGATGGATGGAGGGGGAGAGGATGGATGGATGGAGGGGGAGAGAGATGGATGGATGGAGTGGAGAGGATGGATGGAGTGGGAGGAGAGGATGGATGGATGGAGTGGGAGAGAGGATGGATGGATGGAGTGGGAGAGAGGATGGTGGATGAGGGGGGAGAGAGGATGGATGGATGGAGGGGAGAGAGGGATGGATGGATGGAGGGGGAGAGAGGATGGATGGATGGAGGGGGAGAGAGGATGGATGGATGGAGGGGGAGAGAGGATGGATGGATGGAGGGGAGGGATGGATGGATGGAGGGGAGGAGAGGATGGATGGATGGAGGGGGAGAGGATGGATGGTGGAGGGGAAGAGGATGGATGGATGGAGGGGAAGAGCGGGATGGATGGAGGGGAAGAGGATGGATGGTGGAGGGGGAAGAGCGGGATGGATGGAGGGGGAGAGAGGATGGATGGATGGAGGGGGAGAGGATGGATGATGGAGGGGAGAGAGGATGGATGGATGGAGGGAGGGGAGGATGGATGGAGGGGGAGAGAGGATGGATGGATGGAGGGGGAGAGAGGATGGATGGATGGAGGGGGAGAGAGGAGGGATGGAGGGGGGGGAGAGAGGATGGATGGATGGAGGGGGAGAGAGGATGGATGGATGGAGGGGGAGAGAGGATGGATGGATGGAGGGGGAGAGAGGATGGATGGATGGAGGGGGAGAGAGGATGGATGGAGTGGGAGAGGATGCATGGATGGATGGAGGGGGAGAGGATGGATGGATGGATGGATGGAGGGGGGGAGAGGATGGATGGATGGATGGAGGGGGAGAGAGGATGGATGGATGGATGGAGGGGGAGAGAGGATGGATGGAGGGGGAGAGAGGATGGATGGAGGGGGGAGGGATGGAGGAGGGGAAGAGAGGGATGGATGGAGGGGGAGGGAGAGAGGAGGAGGGGAGAGAGGATGGATGGGTGGAGGGGGAGAGAGGATGGATGGATGGAGGGGGAGAGAGGATGGAGGATGGATGGAGGGGGAGAGAGGATGGAGGAGGGATGGAGGGGAGAGAGGATGGATGGATGGATGGAGGGGGAGAGAGGATGGATGGATGGATGGAGGGGGAGAGAGGATGGAGGATGGATGGAGGGGGAGAGAGGATGGATGGAGGGGGAGAGAGGATGGATGGAGGGGGAGAGAGGATGGATGGAGGGGGAGGGAGGATGGATGGAGGGGGAGGGAGGATGGATGGATGGATGGAGGGGGAGAGAGGATGGATGGATGGATGAGGGGGAGAGAGGATGGATGGATGGATGGAGGGGGGAGAGAGGATGGATGGATGGATGGAGGGGAGAGAGGATGGATGGAGGGGGGGGGAGAGAGGATGGATGGAGGGGGAGAGAGGATGGATGGAGGGGGAGAGAGGGAGGATGGAGGGAGGGAGGGAGAGAGGATGGAGGGGGAGAGAGGATGGATGGATGGAGGGGGAGAGAGGATGGATGGAGGGGGGAGAGAGGAGGATGGATGGATGGAGGGGGAGAGAGGATGGATGGATGGATGGAGGGGGAGAGAGGATGGATGGATGGATGGAGGGGGAGAGAGGATGGATGGATGGATGGAGGGGAGAGAGGATGATGGAGGGGGAGGAGAGAGTGGATGGAGGGGAGAGAGAGAGGATGATGGAGGGGGAGGAGGATGGATGGATGGAGGGGGAGAGAGGATGGATGGATGGAGGGGGAGAGGAGGGATGGATGGATGGAGGGGGAGAGAGGATGGATGGATGAGGGGGAGAAGGATGGATGGATGGAGGGAGAGGGAGAGAGGATGATGGATGAGGGGAGAGAGGATGGATGATGGAGGGGGAGAGAGGATGGATGGAGGGGGAGAGAGGATGGATGGATGGGGAGAGAAGATGGATGGAGGAGGGGAGAGGATGCATGGATGGATGGAGGGGGGAATGGAGGATGGATGGGGAGAGAGGGATGATGGAGGGGAAGAGAGGGAGGATGGAGGGGGAGGGAGAGGGAGGATGGAGGGGGAGGGAGAGGGAGGATGGAGGGGGAGGGAGAGGGGGGATGGAGGGGGAGAGGATGGATGGATGGAGGGGGAGAGGATGATGATGGGGGGAGAGGATGGAGGAGGAGGGGGAGAGGAGAGAGGATGGATGGATGGAGGGGGAGAGAGAGAGGATGGATGGATGGAGGGGAGAGAGAGAGGATGGATGGATGGATGGAGTGGAGGATGGATGGAGTGGAGGATGGATGGATGGAGTGGAGGATGGATGGATGGATGGAGGGGAGGAGGATGGATGGATGGATGGAGGGGGAGAGGATGGATGGATGGAGGGGGAGAGGATGGATGGATGGAGGGGGAGAGGATGGATGGATGGAGGGGGAGAGGATGGATGGATGGAGGGGGAGAGAGAGAGGATGGATGGATGGATGGAGGGGGAGAGGATGGATGGATGGAGGGGGAGAGAAGATGGATGGATGGAGGGGGGAAGATGGATGCATGGATGGTGGAGGGGGAAGATGGATGATGGAGGGGAGAGAGAGGGATGGATGGAGGGGAAGGAGGGATGGATGGAGGGGAAGAGAGGGATGGATGGGAGGGGGAGGGAGAGGATGGATGGAGGGGGAGAGAGAGGATGGATGGAGGGGGAGAGGATGGATGGTGGATGGAGGGGGAGAGGATGGATGGATGGATGGAGGGGGAGAGAGGATGGATGGATGGAGGGGGAGAGGGATGGATGGATGAGGAGGGGGAGAGAGGATGGATGGATGGAGGGGGAGAGAAGATGGATGGATGGAGGGGGGAAGATGGATGGATGGATGGATGGAGGGGGAAGAGGATGGATGGAGGGGAAGAGAGGGATGGATGGAGGGGAAGAGAGGGATGGATGGAGGGGAAGAGAGGATGGAGGGAGGGGGAGAGAGGATGGATGGAGGGGGAGGGAGAGTATGGATGGAGGGGGAGAGGATGGATGGATGGTGGAGGGGGGAGGATGGATGGATGGATGGGGGGGGAGGAGGGATGGATGGAGGGGGAGAGAGGATGGATGGATGGAGGGGGAGAGAGGATGGATGGATGGAGGGGGAGAGAGGATGGATGGATGGATGGAGGGGGAGAGGATGCATGGATGGAGTGGGAGAGGATGGAGGATGGATGGAGGGGGAAGATGGATGGATGGATGGAGGGGAAGAGAGGATGGATGGAGGGCAAGAGAGGGATGGATGGAGGGCAAGAGAGGGATGGATGGAGGGGAAGAGAGGGATGGATGGAGGGGGAGGGAGAGATGGAGGGGAAGAGGGATGGAGGATGGTGGAGGGGAGAGAGAGGGATGGATGGGAAGAGAGGGATGGATGGGGAAGAGAGGATGGATGGAGGGGGAGAGAGGATGGATGGAGGGGGAGGAGAGAGGATGGATGGAGGGGGGAGAGAGGATGGATGGATGGAGGGGGAGAGAGGATGGATGGATGGAGGGGGAGAGAGGAGGATGGATGGATGGAGGGAGAGAGGATGGATGGAGGGGGAGAGGATGGAGGGGGAGAGAGGATGGATGGAGGAGGGGGAGAGGATGGATGGATGGAGGGGGGGAGAGGATGGATGGATGGAGTGGGAGAGGATGGATGGATGGAGTGGGAAGGATGGAGGATGGATGGATGGATGGAGTGGGGAGGAGGGAGAGGATGGGATGGATGGATGGAGTGGGAGAGAGGGATGGATGGATGGAGTGGAGAGAGGGAGGATGGATGGTGGAGAGAGGGATGATGGAGGATGGAGTGGGAGAGGGATGGAGGAGGGGAAGAGAGGGATGGATGGAGGGGGAGAGGATGGATGGAGGGGGAGAGGATGGATGGATGGAGGGAGAGGGATGGATGGAGGGATGGATGGAGGGGAAGAGAGGATGGATGGAGGGGAAGAGAGGATGGATGGAGGGGAAGAGAGAGGATGGATGGAGGGGAAGAGAGAGGATGGCTGGATGGATGCATGGAGGGGGAGAGAGGATGGATGGATGGAGGGGGAGAGGATGGCTGGATGGATGGAGTGGGAGAGAGGATGCATGGATGGATGGATGGATGGAGGGGGAGAGGATGGATGGATGCATGGAGGGGGAGAGAAGATGGAGGATGGATGGAGGGGGAGAGTGGATGGATGGATGGATGGATGGATGGAGTGGGAGAGGATGGATGGATGGAGTGGGAGAGAGGATGGATGGATGGAGGGGGAGAGAGGGATGGATGGATGGATGGATTGATGGAGGGAGAGGATGCATGCATGGAGGGGGAGAGGATGGATGCATGGAGGGGGAGAGAGGATGGATGGAGGGGAGAGGATGGATGCATGGAGGGGGAGAGAGGATGGATGGGTGGATGGATGGATGGAGAGGGAGAGAGGATGGATGGAGGGAGTGGGAGAGAGGATGGATGGATGGAGGGAGAGAGGATGGATGGAGGGGGAGAGGATGGATGTATGGAGGGGTAGAGGATTGATGGATGGATGGAGGGGGAGGAGATGGATGGATGGATAGAGAGAGAGGATGGATGGATGGAGGGGAGAGAATGCATGGATGATGGAGAGAGATGATGGATGGATGGGGGAGAGGATGGATGGAGGGGGAGAGAGGATGGATGGATAGATGGAGTGGGAGAGAGGATGGATGGATGGAGTGGGAGAGAGGATGGATGGATAGATGGAGTGGGAGAGGATGGATGGATGAGGGGGAGATGGGATGGATGGATGGGGGGAGAGAGGATGGATGGATGGATGGAGGGGGAGGGAGAGATGGATGGATGGAGGGGGAGAGAAGATGGATGGATGGAGGGGGAGAGAGAAGATGGATGGATGGAGGGGGAGAGGATGCATGGATGGAGTGGGAGAGAGGATGGATGGAGGGAGGGGGAGAGAGGATGGATGGAGTGGGAGAGAGGATGGATGGAGTGGGAGAGAGGATGGATGGATGGGGAGAGAGGATGGATGGATGGAGGGGGAGAGGATGGATGGATAGATGGAGTGGGAGAGAGGATGGATGGATGGAGTGGGAGAGAGGATGGATGGATGGAGGGGGAGAGAGGATGGATGGATGGATGGAGTGGGAGAGAGGATGGATGGATGGAGGGGGAGAGAAGATGGATGGAGAGGATGGATGGATGGAGGGGGAGAGGATGCATGGATGGAGTGGGAGAGAGGTGGATGGATTGATGGATGGAGGGGGAGAGAGGATGGATGGATGGAGGGGGAGAGAGGATGGATGGATGGAGGGGGAGAGGATGGATGTATGGAGGGGTAGAGGATTGATGGATGGATGTATGGAGGGGTAGAGGATTGATGGATGGATAGAGAGAGAGGATGGATGGATGGAGTGGGAGAGAATGCATGGATTGATGGAGAGAGATGATGGATGGAGGGGAGAGAGGATGGATGATGGATAGATGGAGTGGGGAGAGGAGGATGGATGGTGGAGTGGGAGAGAGGATGGATGGATAGATGGAGTGGGAGAGAGGATGGATGGATGGAGGGGGAGAGAGGATGGATGGATGGAGGGGGAGAGAGGATGGATGGATGGATGGAGGGGGAGAGAAGATGGATGGAGGGGGAGAGAAGATGGATGGAGGGGGAGAGAAGATGGATGGATGGAGGGGGAGAGGATGGATGGATGGATGGAGGGGGAGAGGATGCATGGATGGAGTGGGAGAGAGGATGGATAGATGGAGGGGGAGAGGAGGATGGATGGAGTGGGAGAGGAGGATGGAGTGGGAGAGAGGATGGATGGAGGGGGGAGAGAAGATGGATGGATGGAGGGGGAGAGGATGGATGGATGGATGGAGGGGGAGAGGATGCATGGATGGAGTGGGAGAGAGGATGGATGGATGGAGGGGGAGAGAGGATGGATGGAGTGGGAGAGAGGATGGATGGAGTGGGAGAGAGGATGGATGGAGTGGGAGAGGATGCATGGATGGAGGGAGGAGAGGAGGGATGGATAGATGAAGTGGAGAGAGGATGGATGGATAGATGGAGTGGGGAGAGGATGGAGTGGAGGAGTGGGAGAGATGATGGATGGATGGAGGGGGAGAGAGGATGGATGGATGGATGGAGTGGAGAGAGGATGGATGGATGGAGGGGGAGAGAAGATGGATGGAGAGGATGGATGGATGGAGGGGGAGGAGGATGATGGATGGAGTGGGAGAGAGGATGGATGGATTGATGGATGGAGGGGGAGAGAGGATGGATGGGGGAGGAGGATGGATGGATGGATGGATGGGGAGAGAGGATGGATGGATGGGAGAGAGGATGGATGGAGGGGAGAGAAGAGGATGGATGGATGAGTGGGAGAGAGGAAGGATGGATGGAGGGGGAGAGAGGATGGATGGATGGATGGAGGGGGAGAGAGAGAGGATGGATGGATGGATGGAGGGGGATAGGAGGATGGATGGAGGGGGGAGGAGAGAGATGGATGGAGTGGGAGAGGATGCATGGATGGATGGAGGGGGAGAGAGGATGGATGGATGGAGGGGGAGAGAGGATGGATGGATGGAGGGGGAGAGGATGGAGGGGGGAATAGGGAGGATGGAGAGGATGGATGGATGGAGGGGGAGAGGGAGGGAGAGGTTGGATGTAGGGAGGAGGAGAGTATGGTTGTAGGGAGAGGATGGATGGAGGGAGAGTGGATGGAGGGGAAGAGGGAGGGATGGATGGATGGATGGATGGAGGATGGATGGATGGATGGATGGATGGATGGATGGATGGATGGAGGGGGAGAGGGATGGATGGGGGGGAGAGGGATGTATGGATGGATGGATGTAGGGGGAGAGGATGGATGTAGGGGGAGAGGATGGGTGGATGGAGGGGGAGAGAGGGATGGATGGATGGAGGGGGGAGAGAGAGGGATGGATGGAGGGGGAGAGGGATGTATGGATGGATGGAGGGGAAGAGAGGGAGGGATGGATGGAGGGGGAGGAAGAGGATGGATGTAGGGGGAGAGGATGGGTGGATGGAGGGGGAGAGAGGGATGGATGGAGGGGGAGAGGGGGATGGGTGGAGGGGGAGAGAGGGATGGATGGATGGGGGGGGAGAGGGATGGATGGATGGAGGGGGAGAGAGGGATTGATGGAGGGGGAGAGAGGGATGGATGGAGGGGGAGAGGGATGTATGGATGGATGGATGGAGGGGAAGAGAGGGATGGATGGAGGGGGAGGGAGAGGATGGATGTAGGGGGAGAGGATGGGTGGATGGAGGGAGAGGATGGATGGTTGGAGGGAGAGGATGGAGGGGGATAGGGATGGAGAAGATGGATGTAGGGAGTTAGGGGGAGATGGATGGAGGGAGGGAGGGGATGGATGGAGGGGGGAGGGGGAGAGGGAGGGGATGGATGGAGGAGGAGGAGGAGAGGGAGGGAGAGGATGGATGGAGGGAGGGGGGGAGGGAGAGGATGGATGTAGGGAGAGGGAGAGGATGGATGTAGGGAGGGGGAGAGGGAGAGGATGGAGGGGGAGAGGGAGGGGATGGATGGAGGGAGGAGGAGAGGGAGGGAGAGGATGGATGGAGGGAGGGAGAGGATGGATGTAGGGAGGGGGAGAGGATGGATGTAGGGAGGGGGAGAGGATGGATGTAGGGAGGGGGAGAGGGATGGATGTAGGGAGGGAGATGAAAAGCCCCTCTCAATCCACCCACACATCCCAATCTGCAGCTCACTGCTATAGGCTGGCGATATTATCCCCCAGTGACATCACTGTCTTATTGACCCATCCGTCTTATAAATACAGACAGCAAACTAGGATGTCGGCCATAGCAGTGAGATTTAAGAACCAGCTTGGATTTGTGGTTGAAATCCGGAATGGTCTCCTCTCCTGTCAGAGAGTGAATATGACTTGGATCTGCATCCCAAATGGTGCCCTATTTAGTAGTGTACTATGTAGGGGCGCAGTCTTAATTTGTGTATGTGTGTTTTGACACCTGTCTGAGTGACATGTATGGGATGACTCATGGGACAGTGCGGTGGAAAGGGAAGCCTGGGCTAGTATGAGCTAGTGAGCCGTAGGCTAATCTTATCAGTGTAAAGCTGTGGATTAGCGCGGTGGAGTGTGGAGGATGAACCAGGATCTCTGACTCTGGGGCTGGCTGGCAGGTTTCATACTTAACAGTAGCTATATTGGTACACCTAGTGAGCCTTGGCCCTGCCTTTTGAGTTTGAGTCATGGTCTCACCTCAAGACTAACCGGGATAGACTAAATCACTTACAGATGGGGGTCGCAAAATTCCAGTACCCAGAATCCCCAGGTATTCCTAGAAATCCCGATTTGTAAGATTCCCGGGAATCAGGGGAATAAGCAGGAAATCTTGACTCCTCCAACCAGGATTTCTCTTGTGGGAAAGTTACTGGAATTTTGCAACCCTACTTACAAGATCTGGGACCAGGCTACTCGAGACGACCATCCCCTGACCTGCTCGTGAACAAAACTGTCCATAGTCCATATGTCCATCAGAATGGAACCGTGAAACATGTTGACGTCATCAGGCATGGCTCCATATCTCCGTCCATGTAGTCCACCATATTGAGATGATCTGATACTGGGTGACACTTTTGTTTCCTTTCCTTACTAACACTGCTAGGTCATGTGACTTTTGTTCTAGTGAGAAGATGCTCGGCGAATCTACAAAAAACACTCTAGGTTGGTTGCCATTTTTTAAAAATGTATTTATATAAAAGCGTTTTCTTCTTCTCTCCCTTCCCGCAGTAGAAGAGTCTGATATCATTGACTTGGAGAAGCGCTACTGGCTGTTGAAAGCCCAGTCCAGGACCGGACGCTTTGACTTGGAAACCTTTGTCCCGCTGGTCTCTCCTCCTATTCACGCTTCGCTAAGTGAAGGTATGGCATATTTCTGATGTATTTTTGATGCCAGCCGGATGTTATGGGGACATGGTAAACCTGGTTCCCCCAACTAGACGGTCACCCATGAACATTCAAACAAAGTAATACACACACACACAATCATGTATACATGCCATAATTTGTATGAGTATATATTGTGTGTGGATTATTTAGATGACAAGCCGTTCTGATGGTCTCTCAATGTTAAAACCACGTCGTTGTTTGGACTATGACCCACTGCTTGTGTTGTAAGAGGTTTTGTTGTTGAACGAAAACATGGGGGTTTGGCCGAGCGATAGCTGCTGGGCCGGCCTTGGGAAAAGTTCTCTTTTGCGCTAGCTGACGCAAACGTTTGCTTATAGCTGACACTGTCAAACACGCAAGGTTAACAGCTAACGTTAGCTAGCAAGCTAACTTGATTACAAAGACAACGATGTCAACACTGACCAGAACAGGAGGACGTTGGCCGTGTGCGTGTTTCAGTAGTAGCCGCTAGAGATGCTTCCTCTCACTACACTGGGTCTCAGAGCGAGGCACAATGAAGGTTGTTCGAGTGGGCAGGGATTTACACGCCTTTCCTCAAGGCCAGGCCAGTGGCCATGTTTTCTTTTTCAGTCCCCATGTTTATGAATATTAATGTGATTCTTGTGATTTGGTTCGATATGAGTTCCCAAAAGATCTGATACCAAACCTTCACACAAAACTATTTCTCTTTTTGCAAATATCCATTTTGTAGTAGAACACGGTTAACTTGTCTTTTTCGATCTCTTTTTCCAGGTTTGTTTCATGCGTTTGATGAGAACCGGGACAATCACATTGACTTTAAGGAGATCTCCTGTGGCCTGTCTGCCTGTTGCCGGGGGCCCGTCGCCGAGAGGCAGAAATGTAAGAGCTGCTCTGTGATCTGTTGTAGTAGGTAGAGAGTAGTGATTTCCTAACCTAAGGCTTCCTTTCACACGTTATGGTGTGTGTACTGTGTGAGTGGAAGAGCTGCAGCGCTTTTCCCCCCAATCTCCTTATGTTGTAAAAACATAGATGTGGGTCTTGTTTTTTACGATCGTCAACTGCCTCTGAATAGTCATTAGTATGTCATCTATCCTGTCATCTAGATTCTCATCAGGCCTTGAAATTACATTTTCACGCTTGGAAATGGCAGCAGATATTGGAAACTTAAGACTCCAGTTAATTATCTAAGTAACTCACTGCAGATCACACGGAGGAATACAGATGACAAGCACAACATATTTGGTATAACTGCGGCTTGAGGAGTCTGTAGTTAGAAACTACAGTGTTATGTTATAGAGTATTTTTGTACCCTCTCTTTCTCTCTCGTGTTTCCCCAGTTTGTTTCAAAGTGTTTGACGTGGACCGGGATGGGGTTCTGTCTCGAGACGAAATCCACGAGATGGTAGCCGCACTCCTGGAAGTGTGGAAGGACAATCGCACGGACACACTCCCTGTAAGTACTGCTGGACACCGCTCCCTGTAAGTACTGCTGGACACCGCTCCCTGTAAGTACTGCTGGACACGGCTCCCTGTAAGTACTGCTGGACACGGCTCCCTGTAAGTACTGCTGGACACCGCTCCCTGTAAGTACTGCTGGACACCGCTCCCTGTAAGTACTGCTGGACACCGCTCCCTGTAAGTACTGCTGGACACCGCTCCCTGTAAGTACTGCTGGACACGGCTCCCTGTAAGTACTGCTGGACACGGCTCCCTGTAAGTACTGCTGGACACGGCTCCCTGTAAGTACTGCTGGACACCGCCCCCTGTAAGTACTGCTGGACACCGCCCCCTGTAAGTACTGCTGGACACCGCCCCCTGTAAGTACTGCTGGACACCGCCCCCTGTAAGTACTGCTGGACACCGCTCCCTGTAAGTACTGCTGGACACCGCCCCCTGTAAGTACTGCTGGACACCGCTCCCTGTAAGTACTGCTGGACACCGCTCCCTGTAAGTACTGCTGGACACCGCTCCCTGTAAGTACTGCTGGACACCGCTCCCTGTAAGTACTGCTGGACACCGCTCCCTGTAAGTACTGCTGGACACCGCTCCCTGTAAGTACTGCTGGACACGGCTCCCTGTAAGTACTGCTGGACACCGCTCCCTGTAAGTACTGCTGGACACCGCTCCCTGTAAGTACTGCTGGACACCGCTCCCTGTAAGTACTGCTGGACACCGCTCCCTGTAAGTACTGCTGGACACCGCTCCCTGTAAGTACTGCTGGACACCGCTCCCTGTAAGTACTGCTGGACACCGCTCCCTGTAAGTACTGCTGGACACCGCTCCCTGTAAGTACTGCTGGACACCGCTCCCTGTAAGTACTGCTGGACACCGCTCCCTGTAAGTACTGCTGGACACCGCTCCCTGTAAGTACTGCTGGACACCGCTCCCTGTAAGTACTGCTGGACACCGCTCCCTGTAAGTACTGCTGGACACCGCTCCCTGTAAGTACTGCTGGACACCGCTCCCTGTAAGTACTGCTGGACACCGCTCCCTGTAAGTACTGCTGGACACCGCTCCCTGTAAGTACTGCTGGACACCGCTCCCTGTAAGTACTGCTGGACACCGCTCCCTGTAAGTACTGCTGGACACCGCTCCCTGTAAGTACTGCTGGACACCGCCCCCTGTAAGTACTGCTGGACGGACACCGCTCCCTGTAAGTACTGCTGGGCACGGACACCGCTCCCTGTAAGTACTGCTGGGCACGGACACCGCTCCCTGTAAGTACTGCTGGGCACGGACACCGCTCCCTGTAAGTACTGCTGGGCACGGACACCGCTCCCTGTAAGTACTGCCTGGGCACGGACACCGCTCCCTGTAAGTACTGCTGGGCACGGACACCGCTCCCTGTAAGTACTGCTGGACACGGACACCGCTCCCTGTAAGTACTGCTGGACACGGACACCGCTCCCTGTAAGTACTGCTGGGCACGGACACCGCTCCCTGTAAGTACTGCTGGACACCGCTCCCTGTAAGTACTGCTGGACACCGCTCCCTGTAAGTACTGCTGGACACCGCTCCCTGTAAGTACTGCTGGGCACCGCTCCCTGTAAGTACTGCTGGGCACCGCTCCCTGTAAGTACTGCTGGGCACCGCTCCCTGTAAGTACTGCTGGACACAGCTCCCTGTAAGTACTGCTGGACACAGCTCCCTGTAAGTACTGCTGGACACGGACACCGCTCCCTGTAAGTACTGCTGGACACGGACACCGCTCCCTGTAAGTACTGCTGGGCACGGCTCCCTGTAAGTACTGCTGGACACGGCTCCCTGTAAGTACTGCTGGACACCGCTCCCTGTAAGTACTGCTGGACACCGCTCCCTGTAAGTACTGCTGGACACGGACACCGCTCCCTGTAAGTACTGCTGGACACGGACACCGCTCCCTGTAAGTACTGCTGGACACGGACACCGCTCCCTGTAAGTACTGCTGGACACGGACACCGCTCCCTGTAAGTACTGCTGGACACCGCTCCCTGTAAGTACTGCTGGGCACCGCTCCCTGTAAGTACTGCTGGGCACCGCTCCCTGTAAGTACTGCTGGACACGGACACCGCTCCCTGTAAGTACTGCTGGACACCGCTCCCTGTAAGTACTGCTGGGCACCGCTCCCTGTAAGTACTGCTGGACACCGCTCCCTGTAAGTACTGCTGGGCACCGCTCCCTGTAAGTACTGCTGGGCACAGCGCCCTGTAAGTACTGCTGGGCACAGCTCCCTGTAAGTACTGCTGGGCACGGACACCGCTCCCTGTAAGTACTGCTGGGCACCGCTCCCTGTAAGTACTGCTGGGCACGGCTCCCTGTAAGTACTGCTGGACACGGCTCCCTGTAAGTACTGCTGGACACCGCTCCCTGTAAGTACTGCTGGACACGGCTCCCTGTAAGTACTGCTGGACACCGACACCGCTCCCTGTAAGTACTGCTGGACACGGACACCGCTCCCTGTAAGTACTGCTGGACACGGACACCGCTCCCTGTAAGTACTGCTGGACACCGCTCCCTGTAAGTACTGCTGGACACCGCTCCCTGTAAGTACTGCTGGGCACCGCTCCCTGTAAGTACTGCTGGACACGGACACCGCTCCCTGTAAGTACTGCTGGACACCGCTCCCTGTAAGTACTGCTGGGCACCGCTCCCTGTAAGTACTGCTGGGCACCGCTCCCTGTAAGTACTGCTGGGCACCGCTCCCTGAAAGTACTGCTGGACACCGACACCGCTCCCTGAAAGTACTGCTGGGATACAGGCTAAATGGATTATGTAATGGAGGTGGTTGGGTTTGATAAGTAAGCTACCTTACCTAAGTTCTGACTCTCATTATCCTGTTTTCAGGAACTGCTCACCAACGTGTCGGACATAGTGGAGGGAATCCTGAAGATGCACGACACGACCAAGGTGAGACTCTTCTAGGATATATAATAGGTGTTTTTGTCTGTAACGTGATTGGATAAATATCTCGTAATGCTACTGCTGCTGTCCACTGACATTTTAACCCTCGTCTTTGACCCTAACCTTTTGACTTAACCTTTGAACCTCACACACAGCTGGGTCACCTGACCCTGGAGGACTACCAGATCTGGAGTGTGAACAGTGCTCTGGCCAACGAATTCCTCAACCTGCTGTTCCAGGTCAGAACACACACACACACACACACACACACACACACACTCATTTTATGGTTTGTTCCAGGTCTGTTTCCATGTTTCCCCCTCAGTTTATAGTTTGCTTTCTCTTCATGCCCCACTGTCTGTGTTTCTGCAGGCCTGGGGCTTTCTCTTCATGCCCCTCTGTCTGTGTTTCTGCAGGCCTGGGGCTTTCTCTTCATGCCCCTCTGTCTGTGTTTCTGCAGGCCTGGGGCTTTCTCTTCATGCCCCTCTGTCTGTGTTTCTGCAGGCCTGGGGCTTTCTCTTCATGCCCCTCTGTCTGTGTTTCTGCAGGCCTGGGGCTTTCTCTTCATGCCCCTCTGTCTGTGTTTCTGTAGGCCTGGGGCTTTCTCTTCATGCCCCTCTGTCTGTGTTTCTGCAGGTCTGTCACATTGTCCTGGGGCTTCGACCTGCCACTGCTGAAGAGGAGGGACAAATCATCAGGTATACACATCAACTATCTGTCCTTCTGCCCCTGAGCAAGGCAGTTAACCCACTGATCCCCGGGCGCCTTCTGCCCCTGAGCAAGGCAGTTAACCCACTGTTCCCCGGGCGCCTTCTGCCCCTGAGCAAGGCAGTTAACCCACTGTTCCCCGGGCGCCTTCTGCCCCTGAGCAAGGCAGTTAACCCACTGTTCCCCGGGCGCCTTCTGCCCCTGAACAAGACAGTTAACCCACTGTTCCCCGGGCGCCTTCTGCCCCTGAGCAAGGCAGTTAACCCACTGTTCCCCGGGCGCCTTCTGCCCCTGAGCAAGGCAGTTAACCCACTGTTCCCCGGGCGCCTTCTGCCCCTGAGCAAGACAGTTAACCCACTGTTCCCCGGGCGCCTTCTACCCCTGAGCAAGGCAGTTAACCCACTGTTCCCCGGGCGCCTTCTGCCCCTGAGCAAGGCAGTTAACCCACTGATCCCCGGGCGCCTTCTGCCCCTGAGCAAGGCAGGTAACCCACTGTTCCCCGGGCGCCTTCTGCCCCTGAGCAAGGCAGTTAACCCACTGATCCCCGGGCGCCTTCTGCCCCTGAGCAAGGCAGTTAACCCACTGATCCCCGGGCGCCTTCTGCCCCTGAGCAAGGCAGTTAACCCACTGTTCCCCGGGCGCCTTCTGCCCCTGAACAAGACAGTTAACCCACTGTTCCCCGGGCGCCTTCTGCCCCTGAACAAGACAGTTAACCCACTGTTCCCCGGGCGCCTTCTGCCCCTGAACAAGACAGTTAACCCACTGTTCCCCGGGCGCCTTCTGCCCCTGAGCAAGGCAGTTAACCCACTGTTCCCCGGGCGCCTTCTGCCCCTGAACAAGACAGTTAACCCACTGTTCCCCGGGCGCCTTCTACCCCTGAGCAAGGCAGTTAACCCACTGTTCCCCGGGCGCCTTCTGCCCCTGAGCAAGGCAGTTAACCCACTGTTCCCCGGGCGCCTTCTGCCCCTGAGCAAGGCAGTTAACCCACTGTTCCCCGGGCGCCTTCTGCCCCTGAGCAAGGCAGTTAACCCACTGTTCCCCGGGCGCCTTCTGCCCCTGAGCAAGGCAGTTAACCCACTGTTCCCCGGGCGCCTTCTGCCCCTGAGCAAGGCAGTTAACCCACTGTTCCCCGGGCGCCTTCTGCCCCTGAGCAAGGCAGTTAACCCACTGTTCCCCGGGCGCCTTCTGCCCCTGAGCAAGGCAGTTAACCCACTGTTCCCCGGGCGCCTTCTGCCCCTGAGCAAGGCAGTTAACCCACTGTTCCCCGGGCGCCTTCTGCCCCTGAGCAAGGCAGTTAACCCACTGTTCCCCGGGCGCCGATGACGTGGATGCCGATTTTTAAGGCAGCCCCCCGCACCTCCCTGATTCAGAGGGGGTGGGTTAAATGTGTTGTACAACTGACTAGGTATCCCCCTTTCCCGTTCACATCCTCTTTCTCCTGAAGAACTCTTTAAACAGGTTTTTACACCTCTACAGTTTAAAGCTTTCAACTCTAGTGTGTGTGTGTGTGTGTGTGTGTGTGTGTGTGTGTGTGTGTGTGTGTGTGTGTGTGTGTGTGTGTGTGTGTGTGTGTGTGTGTGTGTGTGTGTGTGTGTGTGTGTGTGTGTGTGTGTGTGTGTGTGTGTGTGTGTGTGTGTGTGTGTTCAGGGGGTGGCTGGACAGAGAGGGCAGACATGGGCTTCAGCCTGGTGAGAACTGGTTCCTCATCTCCAGCCAGTGGTGGACGCTGTGGAAAGACTACGTCAAATATGTGAGTGGAAGTCCAAGGCTGCGTCCCAAATAGCGCCAGGGCCCATAGGGTCAAATGTAGTGCACTACATAGGGAATAGGGTGCCAACTGGAAGTCTAACTGTTACGTTGAAGAGCAGAATATGATAATCACAACACACCAAGGTTACTAACCATTCTACCCTCTCCTCTCTCTCTCCTCAGGACCACAAGTCCATCGTGGTGGATCAGCCCTCTATCTTCTCCTCTCTGAGGAATCCTCAGGCCTCTGCCACCGTCAAGCCTGCCCCCCTGGAGCCAGGGTTAGGGGTACGCTGTGTAGGGGAAGGTCTGGGGGTCCCCGGCCCAGCCAGCGCCTCAGAGGAGAGGTCCCCTGATGCTGTGTCCAGCGCCTCTGAAGCAACAGAGACCCAAAGCACAGGTCAGTGACCGGACCACTAGGCAGCGCTGTGCATGCTGTTACAACCTCAAACTATGGGTTATAACTGTTTATTCATTATTTATAAACTACTTATTAATTCATGATTTACTCTTTATAAACTACTTTTAACCCTTTTACAACCCCTCTAAGGGTACCTTAACCTGAATGTAAAGTGTTTCTGTACCTGAATGTAAAGTGTTCCTGTACCTGAATGTAAAGTGTTCCTGTACCTGAATGTAAAGTGTTCCTGTACCTGAATGAATGTAAAGTGTTCCTGTACCTGAATGTAAAGTGTTCCTGTACCTGAATGTAAAGTGTTCCTGTACCTGAATGAATGTAAAGTGTTCCTGTACCTGAATGAATGTAAAGTGTTCCTGTACCTAAA
The DNA here is from genome assembly GCF_016432855.1 of Salvelinus namaycush. NCBI lineage: Eukaryota > Metazoa > Chordata > Actinopteri > Salmoniformes > Salmonidae > Salvelinus > Salvelinus namaycush. The sequence continues at coordinate 6,498,153 of NC_052329.1, read as the reverse complement.
TGAATGTAAAGTGTTCCTGTACCTAAATGAATGTAAAGTGTTCCTGTACCTAAATGAATGTAAAGTGTTCCTGTACCTGAATGTATGTAAAGTGTTACTGTACCTGAATGTAAAGTGTTCCTGTACCTGAATGAATGTAAAGTGTTCCTGTACCTGAATGTAAAGTGTTCCTGTACCTGAATGAATGTAAAGTGTTCCTGTACCTGAATGTAAAGTGTTCCTGTACCTGAATGTAAAGTGTTTCTGTACCTGAATGTATGTAAAGTGTTCCTGTACCTGAATGTAAAGTGTTCCTGTACCTGAATGAATGTAAAGTGTTCCTGTACCTGAATGAATGTAAAGTGTTCCTGTACCTGAATGTAAAGTGTTTCTGTACCTAAATGTAAAGTGTTCCTGTACCTGAATGTAAAGTGTTCCTGTACCTAAATGTAAAGTGTTCCTGTACCTAAATGTAAAGTGTTACTGTACCTAAATGTAAAGTGTTACTGTACCTGAATGAATGTAAAGTGTTTCTGTACCTGAATGAATGTAAAGTGTTACTGTACCTGAATGTAAAGTGTTTCTGTACCTGAATGTAAAGTGTTCCTGTACCTGAATGTAAAGTGTTCCTGTACCTGAATGTAAAGTGTTCCTGTACCTGAATGAATGTAAAGTGTTCCTGTACCTGAATGTATGTAAAGTGTTCCTGTACCTGAATGAATGTAAAGTGTTCCTGTACCTGAATGTAAAGTGTTACTGTACCTGAATGTATGTAAAGTGTTCCTGTACCTGAATGAATGTAAAGTGTTTCTGTACCTGAATGAATGTAAAGTGTTTCTGTACCTGAATGAATGTAAAGTGTTACTGTACCTGAATGTATGTAAAGTGTTCCTGTACCTGAATGAATGTAAAGTGTTTCTGTACCTGAATGAATGTAAAGTGTTCCTGTACCTGAATGTAAAGTGTTACTGTACCTGAATGTATGTAAAGTGTTCCTGTACCTGAATGTAAAGTGTTACTGTACCTGAATGAATGTAAAGTGTTCCTGTACCTGAATGAATGTAAAGTGTTCCTGTACCTGAATGAATGTAAAGTGTTCCTGTACCTGAATGAATGTAAAGTGTTCCTGTACCTGAATGAATGTAAAGTGTTCCTGTACCTGAATGAATGTAAAGTGTTCCTGTACCTGAATGTAAAGTGTTCCTGTACCTGAATGTAAAGTGTTCCTGTACCTGAATGAATGTAAAGTGTTCCTGTACCTGAATGTATGTAAAGTGTTCCTGTACCTGAATGTATGTAAAGTGTTCCTGTACCTGAATGAATGTAAAGTGTTCCTGTACCTGAATGTATGTAAAGTGTTCCTGTACCTGAATGTATGTAAAGTGTTCCTGTACCTGAATGTATGTAAAGTGTTACTGTACCTGAATGAATGTAAAGTGTTCCTGTACCTGAATGAATGTAAAGTGTTCCTGTACCTGAATGTATGTAAAGTGTTCCTGTACCTGAATGAATGTAAAGTGTTCCTGTACCTGAATGAATGTAAAGTGTTCCTGTACCTGAATGTATGTAAAGTGTTACTGTACCTGAATGAATGTAAAGTGTTCCTGTACCTGAATGAATGTAAAGTGTTCCTGTACCTGAATGAATGTAAAGTGTTCCTGTACCTGAATGAATGTAAAGTGTTTCTCTGATGCCGTCACCCCCCCCCCCCCTTCCTCCTCCTCAGTGGTGACCCCCCAGGCCGGCCCCTCAGCCACAGATATCTGTTTTGCTCGGCAACACAATGTGTCAGACAACAACCAGTGTTTCTCCGGGGCCAACGGCCACATCCCCTCCCTCTCTCAGTCCCATCTGGCACCTCAGAGGCCTGGAGCCATCGACAACCAGCCCCTGGTCAACACAGACCCAATGAAGGTGTGTGTTTGCCCCCTATATTATATAGTGGTTACATTAGCTATGTCTAATACGTTGTCTTGTCCGTTTTCGAACATCAAGTTGTTGATTTAAGTTCACAGAGAAAAGTGTTATTCCATCCAAACTGAGCCTCTCTCGCTCTCGCTCTCTTTTTCCTCCTAGTTATGTGGTCTTACCCCTCAGCCCTGTGACGATACGGCCAGGCATTAGGCATGGCCTGTGTATCTCCATCAGTAATGGAGGAGTAGAGAGGGCAATGTGTGTCCTGTTCCCCAGTCTCTCTCCTGTTCCCCCAGGCCCCCACATTGACCATGGAGGGAGGCCGGCTGAAGCAGTCCTTACAGCTGGTGGCGGGCAGGGACTTTGAGACGGTACCAGAACCTGTTTGGAGGGCACTGTTCCACTGGTATGGAGCCAACCTCAGCCTGCCGCGACCGGTACGTATGGACCACAACCTCCCCTCACACAACCACTGAACTGTAGACGGACCACAACACAACCACTGAACCGTAGATGGACCACAACACGACCACTGAACCGTAGATGGACCACAACCACTGAACCGTAGATGGACCACAACACAACCACTGAACTGTAGACGGACCACAACACAACCACTGAACTGTAGACGGACCACAACACAACCACTGAACCGTAGATGGACCACAACACAACCACTGAACCGTAGATGGACCACAACACAACCACTGAACCGTAGACGGACCACAACACAACCACTGAACCGTAGATGGACCACAACCTCACCTCACACTACCACTGAACCGTAGACGGACCACACCACAACCATTGAACCGTAGATGGACCACAACACAACCACTGAACCGTAGACGGACCACAACCTCCCCTCACACTATCACTGAACCGTAGACGGACCACAACACAACCACTGAACCGTAGACGGACCACAACACAACCACTGAACCGTAGACGGACCACAACACAGCCACTGAACCGTAGATGGACCACAACACAACCACTGAACCGTAGACGGACCACAACACAACCACTGAACCGTAGACGGACCACAACCACTGAACCGTAGACGGACCACAACACAACCACTGAACCGTAGATGGACCACAACACGACCACTGAACCGTAGATGGACCACAACACAACCACTGAACCGTAGATGGACCACAACACAACCACTGAACCGTAGATGGACCACAACACAACCACTGAACCGTAGATGGACCACAACACAACCACTGAACCGTAGATGGACCACAACACAACCACTGAACCGTAGATGGACCACAACACAACCACTGAACCGTAGATGGACCACAACACAACCACTGAACCGTAGATGGACCACAACACAACCACTGAACTGTAGATGGACCACAACACAACCACTGAACCGTAGATGGACCACAACACAACCACTGAACCGTAGATGGACCACAACCACTGAACCGTAGATGGACCACAACACAACCACTGAACCGTAGATGGACCACAACACAACCACTGAACCGTAGACGGACCACAACACAACCACTGAACTGTAGATGGACCACAACACAACCACTGAACCGTAGACGGACCACAACACAACCACTGAACCGTAGACGGACCACAACCACTGAACTGTAGACGGACCACAACACAACCACTGAACTGTAGACGGACCACAACACAACCACTGAACCGTAGACGGACCACAACACAACCACTGAACCGTAGATGGACCACAACACAACCACTGAACCGTAGATGGACCACAACACAACCACTGAACCGTAGACGGACCACAACACAACCACTGAACCGTAGACGGACCACAACACTATCACTGAACCGTAGATGGACCACAACCTCCCCTCAAACTATCACTGAACCGTAGATGGACCACAACACAACCACTGAACCGTAGATGGACCACAACACAACCACTGAACTGTAGATGGACCACAACACAACCACTGAACCGTAGATGGACCACAACACAACCACTGAACCGCAGATGGACCACAACCTCCCCTCAAACTATCACTGAACCGTAGATGGACCACAACACAACCACTGAACTGTAGATGGACCACAACACAACCACTGAACCGTAGACGGACCACAACCACTGAACCGTAGACGGACCACAACACAACCACTGAACCGTAGATGGACCACAACACAACCACTGAACCGTAGATGGACCACAACACAACCACTGAACCGTAGATGGACCACAACACAACCACTGAACCGTAGACGGACCACAACACAACCACTGAACCGTAGATGGACCACAACACAACCACTGAACTGTAGATGGACCACAACACAACCACTGAACCGTAGATGGACCACAACACAACCACTGAACTGTAGACGGACCACAACCTCCCCTCAAACTATCACTGAACCGTAGATGGACCACAACACAACCACTGAACCGTAGACGGACCACAACCTCCCCTCAAACTATCACTGAACCGTAGATGGACCACAACACAACCACTGAACTGTAGATGGACCACAACACAACCACTGAACCGTAGACGGACCACAACCACTGAACCGTAGACGGACCACAACCACTGAACCGTAGACGGACCACAACACAACCACTGAACCGTAGATGGACCACAACACAACCACTGAACCGTAGATGGACCACAACACAACCACTGAACCGTAGATGGACCACAACACAACCACTGAACTGTAGATGGACCACAACACAACCACTGAATCGTAGATGGACCACAACACAACCACTGAACTGTAGACGGACCACAACCACTGAACCGTAGATGGACCACAACACAACCACTGAACCGTAGATGGACCACAACACAACCACTGAACTGTAGACGGACCACAACACAACCACTGAACTGTAGACGGACCACAACACAACCACTGAACTGTAGACGGACCACAACACAACCACTGAACCGTAGATGGACCACAACCACTGAACCGTAGATGGACCACAACACAACCACTGAACCGTAGATGGACCACAACACAACCACTGAACTGTAGACGGACCACAACACAACCACTGAACCGTAGATGGACCACAACACAACCACTGAACCGTAGATGGACCACAACACAACCACTGAACCGTAGACGGACCACAACACAACCACTGAACCGTAGACGGACCACAACCTCCCCTCAAACTATCACTGAACCGTAGACGGACCACAACACGACCACTGAACCGTAGATGGACCACAACACAACCACTGAACTGTAGATGGACCACAACACAACCACTGAACTGTAGACGGACCACAACCTCCCCTCAAACTATCACTGAACCGTAGATGGACCACAACACAACCACTGAACCGTAGACGGACCACAACCTCCCCTCAAACTATCACTGAACCGTAGATGGACCACAACACAACCACTGAACTGTAGATGGACCACAACACAACCACTGAACCGTAGACGGACCACAACCACTGAACCGTAGACGGACCACAACCACTGAACCGTAGATGGACCACAACACAACCACTGAACCGTAGATGGACCACAACACAACCACTGAACCGTAGATGGACCACAACACAACCACTGAACCGTAGACGGACCACAACACGACCACTGAACCGTAGACGGAACACAACCACTGAACTGTAGATGGACCACAACACAACCACTGAACCGTAGATGGACCACAACACAACCACTGAACCGTAGATGGACCACAACACGACCACTGAACCGTAGACGGACCACAACACAACCACTGAACCGTAGACGGACCACAACACAACCACTGAACCGTAGACGGACCACAACACAACCACTGAACCGTAGACGGACCACAACACAACCACTGAACCGTAGACGGACCACAACACAACCACTGAACCGTAGACGGACCACAACACAACCACTGAACCGTAGACGGACCACAACACAACCACTGAACCGTAGACGGACCACAACACAACCACTGAACCGTAGACGGACCACAACACAACCACTGAACCGTAGACGGACCACAACACAACCACTGAACCGTAGACGGACCACAACACAACCACTGAACCGTAGACGGACCACAACACAACCACTGAACCGTAGACGGACCACAACACAACCACTGAACCGTAGACGGACCACAACACAACCACTGAACCGTAGACGGACCACAACACAACCACTGAACCGTAGACGGACCACAACACAACCACTGAACCGTAGACGGACCACAACACAACCACTGAACCGTAGACGGACCACAACACAACCACTGAACCGTAGACGGACCACAACACAACCACTGAACCGTAGACGGACCACAACACAACCACTGAACCGTAGACGGACCACAACACAACCACTGAACCGTAGACGGACCACAACACAACCACTGAACCGTAGACGGACCACAACACAACCACTGAACCGTAGACGGACCACAACACAACCACTGAACCGTAGACGGACCACAACACAACCACTGAACCGTAGACGGACCACAACACAACCACTGAACTGTAGACTGGACCACAACACAACCACTGAACCGTAGACGGACCACAACCACTGAACCGTAGACGGACCACAACACAACCACTGAACCGTAGACGGACCACAACACAACCACTGAACCGTAGACGGACCACAACACAACCACTGAACCGTAGACGGACCACAACACAACCACTAACCGTAGACGGACCACAACACAACCACAACCGTAGACGGACCACAACACAACCACTAACCGTAGACGGACCACAACACAACCACTGAACCGTAGATGGACCACAACACAACCACTGAACCGTAGACGGACCACAACACAACCACTGAACCGTAGATGGACCACAACACAACCACTGAACCGTAGATGGACCACAACACGACCACTGAACCGTAGATGGACCACAACACAACCACTGAACTGTAGACGGACCACAACCACTGAACCGTAGATGGACCACAACACAACCACTGAACTGTAGATGGACCACAACACAACCACTGAACCGTAGATGGACCACAACACAACCACTGAACCGTAGATGGACCACAACACGACCACTGAACCGTAGACGGACCACAACACGACCACTGAACCGTAGATGGACCACAACACGACCACTGAACCGTAGACGGACCACAACACAACCACTGAACCGTAGACGGACCACAACACAACCACTGAACCGTAGACGGACCACAACACAACCACTGAACCGTAGATGGACCACAACACAACCACTGAACCGTAGACGGACCACAACCACTGAACCGTAGACGGACCACAACCACAACCACAACCGTAGACGGACCACAACACAACCACTGAACCGTAGACGGACCACAACACAACCACTGAACCGTAGACGGACCACAACCACTGAACCGTAGACGGACCACAACCACTGAACCGTAGACGGACCACAACCACTGAACCGTAGACGGACCACAACACAACCACTGAACCGTAGACGGACCACAACACAACCACTGAACCGTAGACGGACCACAACACAACCACTGAACCGTAGACGGACCACAACACAACCACTGAACCGTAGACGGACCACAACACAACCACTGAACCGTAGATGGACCACAACACAACCACTGAACCGTAGATGGACCACAACACAACCACTGAACCGTAGATGGACCACAACACGACCACTGAACCGTAGACGGACCACAACACGACCACTGAACCGTAGACGGACCACAACCAGATGATGGGCACCTCTAGGACTGGGTCTAGCTTGAGAGATTTTCACACCGTTGTGGATGATTTTTGTGAAAGTTTCAGTTGTGTGTGCATACCTGAAATTAAGGCTCAGCCCTCAGTTTATTTATTCTTGCGCACAGATAAAACTGAAGAAATACATAATTACTAAACAATTGCAGAACACTCATTTAAAATCAACAACATGTAATACATGACATGAATAGAATACAGAACAGTTGAAACATTACAGAATGTTTTTCATGTAGAAAATGTAAATATTAAAATGTGATTGTAAAAAAAAATATATATATTTAAGAGCTTGAGTTAATATACACTCTGACAGCAGTGGGTGGAGGTACTGGTTGGGCGGAGGGAGGTACTGGTTGGGCGGAGGGAGGTACTGGTTGGGCGGAGGGAGGTACTGGTTGGGCGGAGGGAGGTACTGGTTGGGTGAAGGTACTCCTCTCCTTTTTCCCAGGTGATCCAGCAGACGAAAACAGGCCGTGCTGAGCTGGAGCTCTTCCCACGCTACCTCCTCTTCCTGCGGCAGCAGCCCGCCACACGCACCCCCCAGTCCAACATCTGGGTTAACATGGGTATGACCAGCCTGAGAATGTTCCCCCAGCACCTCCCCAGAGGTAACGTAAGCCTGCAGCAAGAAAGACGGCCTGCTAGGAGCCAACAAACGCTACTACTACTACTGTAGTCCACCCCTAATCATGCTGTTATAATGGACTGGTCCACCCCTAATTATGCTGTTATAATGGACTGGTCCACCCCTAATTATGCTGTTATAATGGACTGGTCCACCCCTAATCATGCTGTTATAATGGACTGGTCCACCCCTAATCATGCTGTTATAATGGACTGGTCCACCCCTAATCATGCTGTTATAATGGACTGGTCCACCCCTAATTATGCTGTTATAATGGACTGGTCCACCCCTAATCATGCTGTTATAATGGACTGGTCCACCCCTAATCATGCTGTTATAATGGACTGGTCCACCCCTAATCATGCTGTTATAATGGACTGGTCCACCCCTAATCATGCCCCTAAAATGGACTGGTCCACCCCTAATCATGCCCCTAAAATGGACTGGTCCGGCCCCTAATCATGCTGTTATAATGGACTGGTCTGGCCCCTAATCATGCCCCTAAAATGGACTGGTCCGGACCCTAATCATGCCCCTAAAATGGACTGGTTCGGCCCCTAATCATGCTGTTATAATGGACTGGTCCGGCCCCTAATCATGCTCCTAAAAAAGGGACTGGTCCTTCCCCTAATCATGCCCCTGAAAGGGACTGGTCCTTCCCCTAATCATGCCCCTGAAAGGGACTGGTCCTTCCCCTAATCATGCCCCTGAAAGGGACTGGTCCTTCCCCTAATCATGCCCCTAAAATGGACTGGTCCTTCCCCTAATCATGCCCCTAAAATGGACTGGTCCTTCCCCTAATCATGCCCCTAAAATGGACTGGTCCTTCCCCTAATCATGCCCCTGAAATGGACTGGTCCGGCCCCTAATCAAGTTCTTAGAATGGACTGCAGGATGAGTCATGGTCCATAGGGGGGTGGATATGGTGCCCACTGACCGTACTAAAAGACACTGAGAGCCTAACGCTTACTCTTCTGTCCGCATAGCCTTGTTGTCACAACAGTGGTGCTATAAAGCTTGACACGCCCTTCGTAAAGCCTACATTTAAAAAAAAAAAGTGTTATAATGATGACATAACAGAAACTGTAAACAACAGCTGATGGCAATGCTAGCCAATTAGCCTAGTTTAACAGATTGTGTTTAATTCAGGTGCGGTAAACCCAGGTTAGCTTATTCCATCTCTTATGTCATGGGGCAGTGTGATGTGGGCCACACCATGTGGTGTCAAGTCAATGTAAACAAAATTATTATATAGGTTTCTGTTATATTATGAGATTTTCTAGTTAGTCAAGTCTGTAATTTCCAGGCGGTTTATGTGCCTGAACCTCCACTAATGTAGCTCTATGGTAATCAGATTGGGGACGTGCTGCAGAGGCACTGGAGTGGTGCACTATGAGGCATTGGAGTGGTGCACTGAGGCACTATGAGGTATTGGAGTGGTGCACTGAGGCACTATGAGGTATTGGAGTGGTGCACAGAGGCACTATGAGGCATTGGAGTGGTGCACAGAGGCACTATGAGGCATTGGAGTGGTGCACAGAGGCACTATGAGGCATTGGAGTGGTGCACAGAGGCACTATGAGGTATTGGAGTGGTGCACAGAGGCACTATGAGGCACTGGAGTGGTGCACAGAGGCACTATGAGGCACTGGAGTGGTGCACAGAGGCACTATGAGGCACTGGAGTGGTGCACAGAGGCACTATGAGGCACTGGAGTGGTGCACAGAGGCACTATGAGGCACTGGAGTGGTGCACAGAGGCACTATGAGGCACTGGAGTGGTGCACAGAGGCACTATGATGTATTGGAGTGGTGCACTGGAGTGGTGCACAGAGGCATTGGAAAGGTGCACAGAGGCACCATGAGGCATTAGAGTGGTGCACTGGAGTGGTGCTCAGAGGCACTATGAGGCATTGGAGTGGTGCACAGAGGCACTATGAGGCATTGGAGTGGTGCACAGAGGCACTATGAGGCATTGGAGTGGTGCACAGAGGCACTATGAGGCACTGGAGTGGTGCACAGAGGCACTATGATGTATTGGAGTGGTGCACTGGAGTGGTGCACAGAGGCATTGGAAAGGTGCACAGAGGCACCATGAGGCATTAGAGTGGTGCACAGAGGCACCATGAGGCATTAGAGTGGTGATCTAATCGGACCGGTGCTATCAGATATCTGGCCCAGAGGAGTTAGTTTGGCTCCAGTCACAAATACCAGCTGACCAGGCATAGAAATAATCATATATAATATACTGTATGCTATTTAGCAGATGCTTTTATCCAAAGCGACTTAGTCATGCGTGCATACATTTTATGTATGGGTGGCCTCAGCGGGAATCGAACCCACGATCACATTTGCTGCAAGTGCCATAGAATGACTAGACCCAGACATACTGACCAAACAGCAAGGCTGTGCTGCTGGGAGAAATATGCTGTTTACAGCTTTTGATTCATTCTGTTTGCTTTCAAAGTATTGACAAAGTACAACCGATCAATCACAGATTAAGGTTGTCTTTTTTTCTTTTTTTGGGGCTTTAATTTTAAAATCAGTAATAATCCATTCCATTTTTGTTTTTAGTAATTGTTTATTAACTGAACTAATATTGATTTTTGTTGACTTATGATTGAATCAGATTTGAATCTTGTGAGTCACTAATGAGTTGATTTTAATGAATCAGTCTATTAATTAAATGATCTAATCTAAAACACACTTTCTTGCTGCTTCCTTACAACTAATCCTCCGCGAACTGAACTATTCTCTCTCGTAATAATGTGTTGATTTAACTCTCACAGGCTGTGTGCGTCTGTGTGTGCGTCTGTGTGTGCGTCTGTGTGTGCGTCTGTGTGAGAGTCTGTGTGAGAGTCTGTGTGAGAGTCTGTGTGTGAGTCTGTGTTTTTGTGTCTGTGTGAGTCTGTGTGTGAGTGTTTCTGTTACAAGACTTTGGGAGCTCATAGTCCACTAAAGGCTGGAGTGTTTTCCCCTCCTCTCGCCCTCCTCTTTCTCCCCTCCTCCTCTCGCCCCCCTCTTTCTCCCCTCCTCCTCCCCTCCTCTTTCTCCCCTCCTCCTCCCCTCCTCTTTCTCCCCTCCTCCTCTCGCCCTCCTCTTTCTCCCCTCCTCCTCTCGCCCTCCTCCTTTCGCCCCCCTCTTCTCCTCCTCTCGCCCCCCTCTTTCTCTCCTCATTGTCCCCCTCTCTCTCGCCTCTTTCGCTCCCCTCCTCTCGCCCTCCTCTTTCTCCCCTCCTCCTTTCGCCCCCCTCTTCTCCTCCTCTCGCCCCCCTCTTTCTCTCCTCATTGTCCCCCTCTCTCTCTCGCCTCTCTCGCTCCCCTCCTCTCGCCCTCCTCTTTCTCCCCTCCTCCTCCTCTCGCCCCCCTCTTTCTCTCCTCTCTCTCCCCCCTCCTCCCATTTCTCTCTCTCTCCCCCTCCAGGTAACGTGCCCTCCCCCAACGCTCCTCTGAAGCGTGTCCTGGCCTATACAGGCTGTTTCAGCCGCGTGGGCACCATCAAGGACATCCACCTGTACCTGTCTCGGAGGCTACGCATCAAAGACGAGGACATGAGGTTGTGGCTCTATAACAGTGAGGTGTGTATTCTTGAGCAACTATCACATGTCCGCAACTATCACATGTCCGCAACTATCACATGTCCACAACTATATTATAAGTGATATTACGGTGACATGAGAAAATATAAATTAATATAAACGTGCGGATGTTGACCTCTCCTCATCCAAACCTCCCCCCAGAACTATCTGGCACTGTTCTCCTCCTCCCCCCCAGAACTATCTGACCCTGTTCTCCTCCCCCCCAGAACTATCTGACCCTGTTCTCCTCCCCCCCAGAACTATCTGACCCTGTTCTCCTCCCCCCCAGAACTATCTGACCCTGTTCTCCTCCTCCCCCCAGAACTATCTGACCCTGTTCTCCTCCTCCCCCCAGAACTATCTGACCCTGCTGGATGATGAGGACCACACTCTGGAGGGCCTGAAGATTCAGGACGAGCAACACTTAGTTATCGAGGGTACGTTCAAAAAGACGACATTTAGTTACCGAGGGTACGACACTTAGTTACCGAGGGTACGACACTTAGTTACCGAGGGTACGACACTTAGTTATCGAGGGTACGACACTTAGTTACCGAGGGTACGACACTTAGTTACCGAGGGTACGACACTTAGTTACCGAGGGTACGACACTTAGTTACCGAGGGTACGACACTTAGTTACCGAGGGTACGACACTTAGTTATCGAGGGTACGACACTTAGTTACCGAGGGTACGTTCAAAAAGACGACACTTAGTTACCGAGGGTACGACACTTAGTTACCGAGGGTACGTTCAAAAAGACGACACTTAGTTACCGAGGGTACGACACTTAGTTACCGAGGGTACGACACTTAGTTACCGAGGGTACGACACTTAGTTACCGAGGGTACGACACTTAGTTACCGAGGGTACGACACTTAGTTACCGAGGGTACGACACTTAGTTATCGAGGGTACGTTCAACGAACGCTATAATTAATTAAAACTTTATCTGACTGCTGAGTGTGTTGAAATGTTTAAAAACCCTGACTGCAAACTTCTGATTATAAAGAGAAGATGAAAGTAGCACGTCTTTGTACTGTAAGTCATTGATGTGTAAAACCTTCATCTTGTGTTTTTTTTAGTTCGGAACAAAGACATGAGCTGGCCAGAAGAGATGTCCTTCATCGCTAACAGCAGTAAAATGGACCGACATAAAGGTACAATGGGACGGTGTAATTAGCCCCTTCTACCAGTACATCGGTACATTTACAACGCAGTTATCAAGAGCTTTCACTATGTAGAATGATCGATTTATCTCTAACCTCTCCCCGATTCTCCCCTAAAACCTTTCAAACGTGTAAATATGTAGTCTAATACTGTGCATGTCTACCCCCCCCCCCGCCCCCCAGTTGCTACGGAGAAGGGTGCCACGGGCCTCAGTAACCTAGGCAACACGTGCTTTATGAACTCTAGTATCCAGTGTGTGAGCAACACCACGCCCCTCACTGACTACTTCATCTCAGGAAGACACCTCTATGAACTCAACAGGTGTGTGTGTGTGTGTGTGTGTGTGTGTGTGTGTGTGTGTGTGTGTGTGTGTGTGTGTGTGTGTGTGTGTGTGTGTGTGTGTGTGTGTGTGTGTGTGTGTTTGTGTTGTGGAAAGTTGAACAGTTTGTTGGATAGCATCACTGACTTTATTTTTCGTGTGTCCAGAACCAATCCCATCGGGATGCGAGGTCACATGGCTAAATGTTACGGAGACCTACTGATGGAGCTGTGGAGTGGAACTCAGAAGAACGTCGCTCCTCTCAAACTCAGGGTGGGTTTTATAAATCCTGGCATGGATCGGCACAACAGTGGATGGGATTTCCTTACTCCCTGTAGTGGACAGTAGCTTGTACTGTGTCCTTAATGTCTCCATATGTGATATGAATGGATTGGCTAATATGTGGTCTCATTCAGTGTTTTCTTTAAGCGCCGGCCGTCGGCTAAATAGCCGATAACAGGCTTGTCAGCCGGCTACTTTTTCCACTTCGTTAATTAACTCGGCTTCTTTTCATTTAAAAGCTTCCGATTTTCACAAGAGTGAACGATATGCATTTTTTAGTGACCTCTTTCTTGATGGTGTAGGCTGTCAGTCACAAAGCCAGCGATTATAAGGAAAGATGCTGGTTGGTCACTCTGCTGTCTGTCCCGCCTCTCGGTGCCTGTGCTATCTTTGTGCGCTCTGGTTGGCTGCAGTCAAATTTATTTTCGTGATCCTATAGGCCTAGACAATATCCAAAACATCTAGCGATACGCTGAATTCATACATTATCAGACATTTGAATTGTAAAGTCATGTCTTTCTACTCAATACCACAACTCATTTTTACCAATATAAGAGGTAAAGTCGTAAAAAGTATTCAATAATTTAGCTGTGTATTTCAGATGGAATCAAAGCATTAAAATAGAGGTTGTTTGGCGTAGTGGTCTAAGGCTCTGCATCACAGTGCTAGCTGTGCCACTAGAGATCCTGGTTCGAGTCCAGGCTCTGTCACGACCGGGAGACCCATGGGTGGCGGTGCACAATTGGTCTAGCATCGTCCGGGTTAGGGGAGGGTTTGGCCCGGAAGGGATGTCCTTGTCCCATCGCCCACTAGCGACTCCTGTGGCGAGCCGGGCGCAGTGCACGCTGACCAGGTCGCCAGGTGTACGGTGTTTCCTCCGACACATTGGTGCGGCTGGCTTTCGGGTTAAGCGGACATTTTTGTCAAGAAGCAATCTTTTCACCATTCGGATCAGCTCTGAAGAAGGTCTGATGTGATTGGTCGTGATATGAATGAATTGACTAATGTGTGTTTGTCTCACTACCGACCCGTGTAGTGGACGATAGCGAAGTACGCCCCACGGTTCAACGGCTTCCAGCAGCAGGACAGTCAGGAGCTTCTGGCCTTCCTATTGGACGGGCTCCATGAGGACCTGAACAGGGTGCATGAGAAACCCTACGTAGAGCTGAAGGACAGCAACGGACGACCCGACTGGGAGGTCGCCTTAGAGGTCAGAGTTCAATCAATAAACCAAACATATGCACAACTTCACACACACACACACACGCGCGCGCGCGCACACAGTCAACCAATACACACACGTACAACCAATCAATCAATCTTTATTTTCCCAGAGAATTTTCCACTGTTAATATGGAAACAATAAATTCAATAAACGAAAAAAGGAAAAGGAAAAACTAGACTGTAGAGTAACATTCACCAATCATACAGCACTACATCATCATCGTCCTTTGGAGCATCTTCTGGCAGCCATCTTGGGTGTCTAGAGACCAGGAGAGAGTCAATGAGTCAGCCCATCCACTAAGCACTTCTTAAGGAGTGGATGACCTGTGAAGTGTGTGTATTGATATACAGTTAATGAACAGTGTGTGTGTGTGCATGTTTATAGGAGTAATTAGCAGCATTAGTGCTGTGTGTGTGTGTGTTTTACGTCTCTCTATGGTTCCGTGTGCGTGTTCCTCGTCAGGCGTGGGAGAACCACTTGCGGAGGAACCGTTCCATCGTGGTGGATCTGTTCCACGGCCAGCTCAAGTCCCAGGTCAAGTGTAAGACGTGTGGTCACATCAGCGCCCGCTTCGACCCCTTCAACTTCCTGTCTTTACCCCTCCCCATGGACAGCTCCATGCACCTGGAGATCACTGGTGAGGACCTGGGGCTCAATACCCTGATGGGGGGGGGGGGGGGTTTGATCTCTGTGGACATGATTTCCGGATGGCGAGTTGGTTTTGGTCTTAATTGACCTGAACCGTTTGCCAGAGGAGTTTTAATTTTATTTTTTTATGATTTTTCCTGCACACTTCCTTACCCTGGTGGCAGCTGCAGGATAGTTAGAGGCCAGGTAGCCTAGTGGTTAGAGGCCAGGTAGCCTAGTGGTTAGAGGCCAGGTAGCCTAGGGGTTAGAGGAGGCAGGTAGCCTAGTGGTTAGAGGAGGCAGGTAGCCTAGTGGTTAGAGGAGGCAGGTAGCCTAGTGGTTAGAGGAGGCAGGTAGCCTAGTGGTTAGAGGAGGCAGGTAGCCTAGTGGTTAGAGGAGGCGGGTAGCCTAGTGGTTAGAGGAGGCGGGTAGCCTAGTGGTTAGAGGAGGCGGGTAGCCTAGTGGTTAAGAGGAGGCGGGTAGCCTAGTGGTTAAGAGGAGGCGGGTAGCCTAGTGGTTAAGAGGAGGCGGGTAGCCTAGTGGTTAAGAGGAGGCAGGGTAGCCTAGTGGTTAAGAGGCGGCAGGGTAGCCTAGTGGTTAAGAGGCGGCAGGGTAGCCTAGTGGTTAAGAGGCGGCAGGGTAGCCTAGTGGTTAAGAGGTGGCAGGGTAGCCTAGTGGTTAAGAGGCGGCAGGGTAGCCTAGTGGTTAAGAGGCGGCAGGGTAGCCTAGTGGTTAAGAGGCGGCAGGGTAGCCTAGTGGTTAAGAGGTGGCAGGGTAGCCTAGTGGTTAAGAGGAGGCGGGTAGCCTAGTGGTTAAGAGGAGGCGGGTAGCCTAGTGGTTAAGAGGAGGCGGGTAGCCTAGTGGTTAAGAGGAGGCGGGTAGCCTAGTGGTTAAGAGGAGGCGGGTAGCCTAGTGGTTAAGAGGAGGCGGGTAGCCTAGTGGTTAAGAGGAGGCGGGTGGTTAAGAGGAGGCGGGTGGTTAAGAGGAGGCGGGTGGCCTTGTAACCAAAAGGTTGCAAGATCGAATCCCCAAGCTGACAAGGTAAAAATATGTCGTTCTGCCCCTGAACAAGGCAGTTAACCCACTCTTCCTAGACCGTCATTGTAAATAACAATTTGTTCTTAACTGACTTGCCTAGTTAAATAAAGATTAAATAAAATTAAAACAAACCTGAGAATGGTGCAGGTCCTTGATAGAAGCCAAGCGGCAGCCAATGGCCCGTTTCCCAGATCTCAATTATTAGCAAATCATTTCCTCAAAGACAATAATGTTCAATGGGAAATATGCATATTTCTATTCACTTCCTGAAGTGACTGCATTTCGTCTGTCTCGTCTGTCTGTCAGTCATTATGCTGGATGGTTCTACCCCTGTACGGTTCGGCCTGAGGCTCAACATGGATGACAAGTACACCGGTCTGAAGAAACAGCTGAGTGAGCTGTGTAGTCTGAAACCAGAACAGATACTACTGGCTGAGGTCCACAGCTCCAACATCAAGGTACACACACACACACACGCACACACACAATAGCCCAATACAGAGAGAAGCTATAGTAGTAATCGTGTTTTTGTGTGCTGTAGAACTTCCCTCAGGATAACCAGAAGGTGCGTCTGTCGGTGAACGGCTTCCTGTGTGCGTTTGAGATCCCTGTGCCATGCTCCCCCACTTCCCTCACCTCTCCAACACAGACAGGTGAGAACCTCCTACACTAGAGGCTGGTAGAATGTAACACGCTGCTTCTAGAGGCTGGTAGAATGTAACGCGCTGCTTCTAGAGGCTGGTAGAATGTAACACGCTGCTTCTAGAGGCTGGTAGAATGTAACACGCTGCTTCTAGAGGCTGGTAGAATGTAACACGCTGCTTCTAGAGGCTGGTAGAATGTAACACGCTGCTTCTAGAGGCTGGTAGAATGTAACACGCTGCTTCTAGAGGCTGGTAGAATGTAACACGCTGCTTCTAGAGGCTGGTAGAATGTAACGCGCTGCTTCTAGAGGCTGGTAGAATGTAACGCGCTGCTTCTAGAGGCTGGTAGAATGTAACGCGCTGCTTCTAGAGGCTGGTAGAGTGTAACGCGCTGCTTCTAGAGGTGGGTAGAATGTAACACGCTGCTTCTAGAGGTGGGTAGAATGTAACACGCTGCTTCTAGAGGCTGGTAGAATGTAACACGCTGCTTCTAGAGGCTGGTAGAGTAACACGCTGCTTCTAGAGGCTGGTAGAGTGTAACGCGCTGCTTCTAGAGGCTGGTAGAATGTAACGCGCTGCTTCTAGAGGTGGGTAGAATGTAACGCGCTGCTTCTAGAGGCTGGTAGAGTGTAACACGCTGCTTCTAGAGGCGGGTAGAATGTAACACGCTGCTTCTAGAGGCTGGTAGAATGTAACGCGCTGCTTCTAGAGGCTGGTAGAATGTAACGCGCTGCTTCTAGAGGCTGGTAGAGTGTAACGCGCTGCTTCTAGAGGCTGGTAGAATGTAACGCGCTGCTTCTAGAGGCTGGTAGAATGTAACGCGCTGCTTCTAGAGGCTGGTAGAATGTAACGCGCTGCTTCTAGAGGCTGGTAGAATGTAACACGCTGCTTCTAGAGGCTGGTAGAATGTAACGCGCTGCTTCTAGAGGCTGGTAGAATATAACGCGCTGCTTCTAGAGGCTGGTAGAATGTAACGCGCTGCTTCTAGAGGCTGGTAGAATGTAACGCGCTGCTTCTAGAGGCTGGTAGAATGTAACGCGCTGCTTCTAGAGGCTGGTAGAATATAACACGCTGCTTCTAGAGGCTGGTAGAATGTAACACGCTGCTTCTAGAGGCTGGTAGAATGTAACGCGCTGCTTCTAGAGGCTGGTAGAATATAACACGCTGCTTCTAGAGGCTGGTAGAATGTAACACGTGCTGCTTCTAGAGGCTGGTAGAATGTAACGCGTGCTGCTTCTAGAGGCTGGTAGAATGTAACGCGTGCTGCTTCTAGAGGCTGGTAGAATGTAACACGCTGCTTCTAGAGGCTGGTAGAATGTAACGCGTGCTGCTTCTAGAGGTGGGTAGAATGTAACGCGTGCTGCTTCTAGAGGTGGGTAGAATGTAACACGCTGCTTCTAGAGGCTGGTAGAATGTAACACGCTGCTTCTAGAGGCTGGTAGAATGTAACGCGCTGCTTCTAGAGGCTGGTAGAATGTAACGCGCTGCTTCTAGAGGCTGGTAGAATGTAACGCGCTGCTTCTAGAGGCTGGTAGAATGTAACACGCTGCTTCTAGAGGCTGGTAGAATGTAACACGCTGCTTCTAGAGGCTGGTAGAATGTAACACGCTGCTTCTAGAGGCTGGTAGAATGTAACACGCTGCTTCTAGAGGCTGGTAGAATGTAACACGCTGCTTCTAGAGGCTGGTAGAATGTAACGCGCTGCTTCTAGAGGCTGGTAGAATGTAACGCGCTGCTTCTAGAGGCTGGTAGAGTGTAACGCGCTGCTTCTAGAGGCTGGTAGAATGTAACGCGCTGCTTCTAGAGGCTGGTAGAATGTAACACGCTGCTTCTAGAGGCTGGTAGAATGTAACGCGTGCTGCTTCTAGAGGCTGGTAGAATGTAACACGCTGCTTCTAGAGGCTGGTAGAATGTAACGCGCTGCTTCTAGAGGCTGGTAGAATGTAACACGCTGCTTCTAGAGGCTGGTAGAATATAACACGCTGCTTCTAGAGGTGGGTAGAATGTAACACGCTGCTTCTAGAGGTGGGTAGAATGTAACACGCTGCTTCTAGAGGTGGGTAGAATGTAACACGCTGCTTCTAGAGGTGGGTAGAATGTAACACGCTGCTTCTAGAGGTGGGTAGAATGTAACACGCTGCTTCTAGAGGTGGGTAGAATGTAACACGCTGCTTCTAGAGGTGGGTAGAATGTAACACGCTGCTTCTAGAGGTGGGTAGAATGTAACACGCTGCTTCTAGAGGTGGGTAGAATGTAACACGCTGCTTCTAGAGGCGGGTAGAATGTAACACGCTGCTTCTAGAGGTGGGTAGAATGTAACACGCTGCTTCTAGAGGTGGGTAGAATGTAACGCGCTGCTTCTAGAGGTGGGTAGAATGTAACGCGCTGCTTCTAGAGGTGGGTAGAATGTAACGAGCTGCTTCTAGAGGTGGGTAGAATCGTTGGACCCTATTGTGGCTGAAGTGACGAGTGTCTTACAGACAGAAACACTTTGGAAAAAGGCATTAATTAAAACGGGTTGAGAAACTTTTTGACTATCTCTCCTTATGACCTTAACCCTACCATACTCCTCACGGTCACATGATAAACCAACTCACTGTTTCCAGAAGGGCTCTCTGACATGTCCGTCTGTAACACCTCTCCAGACATCACCCCTGTGCCCATGGCTAACGGGGTGGCGGTGGCAGCTAAAGCCCATCCTGATGGTAAGCCTGGTCTGATCTCCAACGGCATGCCCAGCACCGTGGTGCACTGCAGAGAGACCACAGAGAGAAGCCTGCCCAACGGAGGGCTGGGGGTGGCCAACGGACACGTGTCCCCCGTCCAGGACAGTCCCTTCATCGGGTACATCATCGCCATGCACAGGAAGATGGTGGGTACCACAGAATAAATGAATAAGAATAGAATGTTTTATATACATTTTTTTTAAACTCTCACTGGGCAGTTTATTAGGTACACCCATCTATTACTGTGTAGGACCCCCCTTTTGCCTCCAGAACATCCTGAATTCTTCGTCGCATTCTACAAGGTTGTCTGAAACGTTTCACAGGGATGTTGGTCCATGTTGACGCGATGACATCACGCAGTTGCTGCAGATTAGATGGTGGTACATTCATGCTGTCAACAGCCCGTTCCATCTCATCCCTTTATGTTCTATTGGGTTGAGGTCTGGGGACTGACCAGGACACTCAGTAAACTGAACTCGCTGTCATGTTCCAGGTGATGTTTTTCACCTCCTCAATTGCCCAGTGTTGGTGATGGCGTGCCCACTGGAGCCGATTCTTCTTGTTTTTAGCTGATAGGACTGGAACCCGGTGTGGTCGTCTGCTGCAATAGCCCATCCGTGACGAAGACCGACAAGTTGTACTGCACTGTTATTTATCTGTTTGTGGCCCGCCTGTTAGCTTGCACGATTCTTGCCATTCTCCTTCGACATCTCTCATCAATGAGCTGTTTTCACCAACAGGACTGCAGCGGACTGGATGTTTTTTGTTTGCAGCACCGTTCTCTGTAAACCCTAGACACAGTTGTGCGTGAAAAGCCCAGGAGGCTGGCAGTTTCTGAGATACTGGATCTGGCACGCCTGGCACCGACGATCATACTACGCTCAGTCGCTTAGGTGACTCGTTTTGCCCGTTCTAATGTTCAATTGAACAGTAACTGAATGTCTCGATGCCTTTCTGCTTTATGTAACAAGCCAGAGCTACGTGACTCTTCCTGTTTCCTTCACAAGGTCCGTTGCTGCTGTTCTGGGATTGATTTGCACTTTTTGCACCAAAGTACGTTCATCTCTAGGAGACAGAACGTGTCTCCTTCCTGAGTGGTATGACGGCTGCGTGGTCCCATGGTATTTATACTTGCGTACTATTGTTTGTACAGATGAACGTGGTACCTTCAGGCGTTTGGAAATTGCTCCCAAGGATGAACCAGACTTGTGGAGGTCTACAATTTTTTTTCTGAGGTCTTGGCTGATTTTCTTTTGATTTTCCCATGATGTCAAGCAAAGAGGCACTGAGTTTGAAGGTTGGCCTTGAAATACATCCACAGGTACACCTCCAATTGACTCAAATTATGTCAATTAGCCTATTGGAAGCTTCTAATGCCATGACATCCTTTTCTGGAATTTTCCCAGCTGTTTAAAGGCACAGTCAACTTCGTGTATGTAAACTTCTGACCCACTGGAATTGTGATACAGTGAAATAATCTGTCTGTAAACAATTGTTGGAAAAATTACTTGTGTCATGCACAAAGTAGATGTCCTAACCGACTTGCCAAAAGTATAGTTTGTTAACAAGAAATCTGTGGAGTGGTTGAAAACAAGTTTTAATGTGTATGTGAACTTCCGACTTCAACTGTGTGTGTGTGTGTGTGTGTGTGTGTGTGTGTGTGTGTGTGTGTGTGTGTGTGTGTGTGTGTGTGTGTGTGTGTGTGTGTGTGTATATATATACATACATACATACATACATACATACATACATACATACATACATACATACATACATACATACATACATACATACATACATACATACATACATACATACATACAGTACCAGTCAAAGATTTGGACACACCTACTCGTTCAAAGGGTTTTTCTTTATTTTTACTATTTTCTACATTGTAGAATAATAGTGAAACATCGAAACTATGAAATAACACATATGGAATCATGTAGTAACCAAAACAGTGTTAAAACTTCTTATGGCTGCAATCCCGTCACCGGGATCGATATGACAGCAGCCAGTGACAGTGCAGGGCGCCAAATTCAAAAACCAGAAATCTCATAATTAACATTCCTCAGACATTCATGTGTCTTATATCATTTTAAAGGTAATCTTGTTGTTAATCCCACCAAAGTGTCTGATTTTCAAATAGGCTAAGCACTACAAACGATTATGTTAGGTCACCACAAAACCACAATAAGCACAGCCATTTTTCCAGCGAAAGATAGCTTTCACAAAAAACAGAAATAGAGATAAAATTAATCACTAACCTTTGATTATCTTCATCAGATGACACTCATAGGACTTCATGTTACACAATACATGCATGTTTTGTTTGATAAAGTTTACATTTACATTTAAGTCATTTAATGTAAGTTCATATTTATATCAAAAAATCTGAGTTTACATTGGCGCGTTAGATTCACTAGTTCCAAAAACATCAAGTGATTGTGCATAGCCACATCGTTTCAACAGAAATACTCATCATAAATGTAGATGATAATACAAGTTATACACATGGAATTATAGATATACCTCTCCTTAATGCAACCGCTGTGTCAGATTTCAAAAAAACTTTACGGAAAAATAAACCATGCAATAATCTGAGACGGAGCTCAGAACAATAGACAAATTAGCCGCCATGTTGGACTCAACAGAAACCAGAAAATACACTGCTCAAAAAAATAAAGGGAACACTAAAATAACACATCCTAGATCTGAATGAATGAAATATTCTTATTAAATACTTTTTTCTTTACATAGTTGAATGTGCTGACAACAAAATCACACATTATCAATGGAAATCAAATTTATCAACCCATGGAGGTCTGGATTTGGAGTCACACTCAAAATTAAAGTGGAAAAGCACACTACAGGCTGATCCAACTTTGATGTAATGTCCTTAAAACAAGTCAAAATGAGGCTCAGTAGTGTGTGTGGCCTCCACGTGCCTGTATGACCTCCCTACAACGCCTGGGCATGCTCCTGATGAGGTGGCGGATGGTCTCCTGTGGGATCTCCACCCAGACCTGGACTAAAGCATCCGCCAACTCCTGGACAGTCTGTGGTGCAACGTGGCGTTGGTGGATGGAGCGAGACATGATGTCCCAGATGTGCTCAATTGGATTCAGGTCTGGGGAACGGGCGGGCCAGTCCATAGCATCAATGCCTTCCTCTTGCAGGAACTGCTGACACACTCTAGCCACATGAGGTCTAGCATTGTCTTGCATTAGGAGGAACCCAGGGCCAACCGCACCAGCATATGGTCTCACAAGGGGTCTTAGGATGTCATCTCGGTACCTAATGGCAGTCAGGCTACCTCTGGCGAGCCCATGTAGGGCTGTGTGGCCCCCCAAAGAAATGCCACCCCACACCATGACTGACCCACCGCCAAACCGGTCATGCTGGAGGATGTTGCAGGCAGCAGAACGTTCTCCACGGCGTCTCCAGGCTGTCACGTCTGTCACGTGCTCAGTGTGAACCTGCTTTCATCTGTGAAGAGCCAGTGGCAAATTTGCCAATCTTAGTGTTCTCTTTCAAATGCCAAACGTCCTGCACGGTGTTGGGCTGTAAGCACAACCCCCACCTGTGGACGTCGGGCCCTCATACCACCCTCATGGAGTCTGTTTCTGACCGTTTGAGCAGACACATGCACATTTGTGGCCTGCTGGAGGTCATTTTGCAGGGCTCTGGCAGTGCTCCTCCTTGCACAAAGGCAGAGGTAGCGGTCCTGCTGCTGGGTTGTTGCCCTCCTACGGCCTCCTCCACGTCTCCTGATGTACTGTTCTGTCTCCTGGTAGCGACTCCATGCTCTGGACACTACGCTGACAGACACAGCAAACCTTCTTGCCACAGCTCGCATTGATGTGCCATCCTGGATGAGCTGCACTACCTGAGCCACTTGTGTGGGTTGTAGACTCCGTCTCATGCTACCACTAGAGTGAAAGCACCGCCAACATTCAAAAGTGACCAAAACATCAGCCAGGAAGCATAGGAAGAAAATCCATCCATATCTCTCTATTTTCAATGAGAGCTTGGTTGAAAATCTGGCACCCCCAGAAAATATCCAAACAGGAAGTGGAACTTCTCAGGTTTTTGCCTGCCATATGAGTTCTGTTATACTCACAGACATAATTCAAACAGTTTTAGAAACTTCAGTGTTTTCTATCCAATACTAATAATAATATGCATATATTAGCAACTATGACATAGGAGCAGGCTGTTTACTCTGGGCACCTCTGTGCACCTTTCATCCAAGCTACTCAATACTGCCCCTTCAGCCATAAGAAGTTAAACAAATCAAAATATAGTTGAGTTTCTTCGAAGCAGCCACCCTTTGCCTTGACAGCTTTGCACACTCTTGGCATTCTCTCAACCAGCTTCATGAGGTAGTCACCTGGAATGCATTTCACATAAAATGTTATTGATCACATACACATGTTTAGCAGATGTTATTGCGGGTGTAGCGAAATGCTTGTGTTTCTAGCTCCGACAGTGCAGCACTATCTAACCTGGAATGCATTTCAATTAACAGGTGTGCCTTGTTAATTAAAAGTTAGTTTGTGGAATTTCTTCATTCCTTAATGCGTTTGAGCCAATCAGTTGTGTTGTGACAAGGTAGGGGTGGTATACAGAAGATGGCCCTATTTGGTAGAAGACCAAGTCCATATTATGGCAAGAACAGCTCAAATAATAAGAAACGACAGTCTGACCTTAATGTCTTAATCTGGAAAATGTCATGAACTTTGAAAGTTTCTTCAAGTGCAGTCGCAACAACCATCAAGCGCTATGATGAAACTGGCTCTCATGAGGACCGACACAGGAAAGGAAGACCCAGAGTTACCTCTGCTGCAGAGGATAAATTCATTAGTTATCAGCCACAGAAATCGTCAATTAACTGCCCCTCAAATTGCAGCCCAAATAAAGTAACATACACATCTCAACATCAACTGTTCAGAGGAGACTGTGTGAATCAGGCCTTCATGGTCGATTTGCTACAAAGAAACCACTACTGAAGGACACCAATAATAAGAAGAGACTTGCTTTGGCCAAAAAACACGAGCAATGGACATTAGACCGGGGGAAATCTGTCCTTTGGTCTGATGAGTCCAAATTTGAGATTTTCGGTTCCATCTGCCGTGTCTTTGTGAGACACAGAGTAGGTGAACGGATGATCTCCGCATGTGTGGTTCCCTCCGTGAAGCATGGAGGAGGAGGAGGTGTGATGGTGTTGGGATGCTTTGCTGGTGACACTCAGTGATTTTATTTAGAATTCAAGGCACACTTAACCAGCATGGCTACCACAGCATTCTGCAGCGATATGCCATCCCATCTGGTTTGCACTTAGTCCCACTATCATTTGTTTTTCAACAGGACAATGACCCAACACACCTCCAGGCCGTGTAAGGGCTATTTGACCAAGAAGGAGAGTGATGGAGTGCTGCATCAGATGACCTGGCCTCCACAATCACCCGACCTCAACCCAATTGAGATGGTTTGGGATGAGTTGGACCGCAGAGTGAAGGAAAAACAGCCAACAAGTGCTCAGCGTATGTGGGAACTCATTGAAAACTGTTGGAAATCATTCCAGGTGAAGCTGGTTGAGAGAATGCCAAGAATGTGCAAAGCTGTCATCAAGGCAAAGGGTGGCTACTTTGAAGAATCTCAAATATAAAATATATTTGGTTTTGTTGAACACTTTTTTTTTTTTTTTTATTCCATATGTGTTATTTCATAGTTTTGATGTCTTCACTATTATTCTACAATGTAGAAAATAGTCAAAAATAAAGAAAAACCCTTGAATAAGTAGGTGTTCTAAAATATATATATATATATAGTGTGTGCTGCTATTGTGGACAACAGGCACTTCTCCGAGTTTGTGGACAACAGGCACTCTCCGAGTTTGTGGACAACAGGCACTCTCCGAGTTTGTGGACAACAGGCACTCTCCGAGTTTGTGGACAACAGGCACTCTCCGAGTTTGTGGACAACAGGCACTCTCCGAGTTTG
>NC_052329.1:6160544-6172183 GCF_016432855.1 Salvelinus namaycush | reverse complement strand
GCCCATTCTCAACATGCTTACAATTAGTTGGGGGAATTCTGGCCCATTCCTCGTGACAGAGCTGGTGTAACTGAATCAGGTTTGTAGGCCTTCTTGCTCGCACACGCTTTTTCAGTTCTGCCCACAAATTTTCTACAGGATTGAGGTCAGGGCTTTGTGATGGCCACTCCAATACCTTGACTTTGTTGTCCTTTTGCCACAACTTTGGAAGTTTGCTTGGGGTCATTGTTCATTTGGAAGACCCATTTGCGACCAAGCTTTAATTTCCTGACTGATGTCTTGAGATGTTGCTTCAATATAACCACATAATTTTCCTACGTCATGATGCCATCTATTTTGTGAAGTGCACCAGTCCCTCCTGCAGCAAAGCACCCCCACAACATGATGCTGCCACCCCCGTGCTTCAAGGTTGGGATGTTGTTCTTCGGCTTGCAAGCCTCCCCCTTTTCCTAAACATAACGATGGTCATTATGGCCAAACAGTATATTTTTGTTTCATCAGACCAGAGGACATTTCTCCAAAAAGTACGATCTTTGTCCCCATGTGCAGTTGCAAACCGTAGTCTGGCTTTTTTATGGCAGTTTTGGAGCAGTGGCTTCTTCCTTGCTGAGGCTGAGCGGCCTTTCAGGTTATGTCGATATAGGACTCGTTTTACTGGGGATATAGATGCTTTTGTACCTGTTTCCTCCAGCATCTTCACAAGGTCCTTTGCTGTTGTTCTGTGATTGATTTGCACTTTTCGCACCAAAGTATGTTCATCTCGAGGAGAAAGATCGCGTCTCCTTCCTGAGCGGTATGACGGCTGCGTGGTCCCATGGTGTTTATACTTGTGTACTATTGTTTGCACAGATGAACGTGGTACCTTCAGGCGTTTGGAAATTGCTCCCAAGGATGAACCAGACCTGTGGAGGTCTACAATTATTTTCTGAGGTCTTGGCTGATTTCTTTTGATTTTTCATGATGTCAAGCAAAGAGGCACTGAGTTGAAGGTAGGCGTTGAAATACTCCACAGGTACACCTCCAATTGACTCAAATGAGGTCAATTAGCCTATCAGAAGCTCTAAAGCAATGACATCATTTTCTGGAATTTTCCAAGCTGTTTAAAGGCACAGTCAACTTAGTGTATGTAAACTTCTGACCCACTGGAATTGTGAAACAGTGAATTATAAGTGAAATAATCTGTCTGTAAACAATTGCTGGGAAAATTACTTGTGTCATGCAGAAGTAGATGTCCTAACCGACTTGCCAAAACTGTAGTTTGTTAACAAGAAATGTGTAGAGTGGTTGAAAAACTAGTTTTAATGACTCCAACCTAAGTGTATGTAAACTTCTGACTTCAACTGTAGATATTTACTTTCTCCTTATGACAATCTGCATGATTTACAAGCTACAACCTTCTCAAAGTCCATAATATTCTCATGTACCTATCAGACCTATCAGAGAAACTGTTGTAGTACCTTGACTACATTAAGACCTGGACTACATTAAGACCTGGACTACATAAAGACCTGGACTATATTAAGACCTGGACTACATAAAGACCTGGACTACATTAAGACCTGGACTACATAAAGACCTGGACTACATTAAGACCTGGACTACATAAAGACCTGGACTATATTAGGACCTGGACTACATTAAGACCTGGACTACATAAAGACCTGGACTACATTAGGACCTGGACTACATTAAGACCTGGACTATATTAGGACCTCGACTACATTAGGACCTGGACTACATTAAGACCTGGACTATATTAGGACCTGGACTACATAAAGACCTGGACTACATTAGGACCTGGACTACATTAAGACCTGGACTACATTAAGACCTGGACTACATAAAGACCTGAACTATATTAGGACCTGGACTACATAAAGACCTGGACTACATAAAGACCTGGACTATATTAGGACCTGGACTACATAAAGACCTGGACTACATTAAGACCTGGACTACATAAAGACCTGGACTACATAAAGATCTGGAATACATTAAGACCTGGACTATATAAAGACCTGGACTATATTAGGACCTGGACTACATTAAGAACTAGACTACATTAAGACCTGGACTATATTAGGAACTGGACTACATTAGGACCTGGACTATTAAGACCTGGACTACATAAATATCTGGACTACATCAGGATCTGGTGGACTACATAAAGATCTGGTGGACTACATTACACACACATCTGTTCTGGGGTAAAACTCCCATAGTGCAGCATACCTTGACAGGTAGCTAGGTTGGCACCAAATTGGCACTGATAACCCTCCATAATGCTGTGACCTGATTTGGCACTGATAACCCTCCATACCTCTGTGACCTGATGTGGCACTGATAACCCTCCATACCTCTGTGACCTGATGTGGCACTGATAACCCTCCATACCTCTGTGACCTGATGTGGCACTGATAACCCTCCATACCTCTGTGACCTGATGTGGCACTGATAACCCTCCATACCTCTGTGACCTGATGTGGCACTGATAACCCTCCATACCTCTGTGACCTGATGTGGCACTGATAACCCTCCATACCTCTGTGACCTGATGTGGCACTGAAACCCTCCATAATGCTGGACCTGATTTGGCACTGATAACCCTCCATACCTCTGACCTGATGTGCAATGATAACCCTCCATACCTCGTGACCTGATGTGGCACTGTAAACTCCATACCTCTGTGACCTGATGTGGCACTGATAACCCTCCATACCTCTGTGACCTGATGTGGCACTGATAACCCTCCATAATGCTGTGACCTGATTTGGCACTGATAACCCTCCATACCTCTGTGACCTGATGTGGCACTGATAACCCTCCATACCTCTGTGACCTGATGTGGCACTGATAACCCTCCATACCTCTGTGACCTGATGTGGCACTGATAACCCTCCATACCTCTGTGACCTGATGTGGCACTGATAACCCTCCATACCTCTGTGACCTGATGTGGCACTGATAACCCTCCATAATGCTGTGACCTGATGTGGCATTGATAACCCTCCATACCTCTGTGACCTGATGTGGCATTGATAACCCTCCATACCTCTGTGACCTGATGTGGCACTGATAACCCTCCATACCTCTGTGACCTGATGTGGCATTGATAACCCTCCATACCTCTGTGACCTGATGTGGCACGGATAACCCTCCATACCTCTGTGACCTGATGTGGCACTGATAACCCTCCATAACTCTGTGACCTGATGTGGCACTGATAACCCTCCATACCTGTGACCTGATGTGGCACGGAAACCCTCCATACCTCTGTGACCTGATGTGGCATGATAACCTCCATAACTCTGTGACCTGATGTGGCACTGATAACCCTCCATACCTCTGTGACCTGATGTGGCACTGATAACCCTCCATACCTCTGTGACCTGATGTGGCACTGATAACCCTCCATAATGCTGTGACCTGATGTGGCACTGATAACCCTCCATACCTCTGTGACCTGATGTGGCACTGATAACCCTCCATACCTCTGTGACCTGATGTGGCACGGATAACCCTTCATAATGCTGTTACACATCTGTACAACAATTCCTTGGCAAAGGTGACACAAAACATAATCTTTAGACCCCCCCCCCCACACGCACACACACGTATACACACATATGCACACACACTCCACGCCCCACACACACACAGCAACCTCACACCATCACACACACCTCTGAGTTCATCTAAGGGTTGAAAAACCAAACCAGGCAAACAGAGAACTTACCCCTAGTGCTTCCATGGCTGGTTGTCATGGTCTTAAACACCACACACCTAATTAATTCACACAGTTCCATATTTAGCCCTGCGAGGCTACGGTGATGAGAGTTCTATAACAAAATAGCGTGTGTGTGTGTGTGTGTGTGTGTGTGTGTGTGTGTGTGTGTGTGTGTGTGTGTGTGTGTGTGTGTGTGTGTGTGTGTGTGTGTGTGTGTGTGTCATTGTCATTGTTACAGTCATAACTTCTGCACTGCTCAGAGAACATGTCTGTTTAGCGGCCTTTCTGCCTCTTTCCTTTGGGTCCTGTTTCCTGTTCACTTTCAGCCTATTTCCTATTCCCATTTGGTGCCTGTATCATGTTACCCTTGGTGTCTGTTTCCTGTTCCGCTTTGGTGCCTTGTTATCTGTTTCCTTTGTTGCCTCTTTCCTGTTCCCCTTTGGTGCCTGTTTCCTTTTCCCTTTCAGCCTGTTTCTGTTCCCCTTTGGTGCCTCTTTTCTGTTCCCCTTTGGTTCCTGTCCCCTGTTCCCTTTCAGCCTGTTTCTGTTCCCCTTTGGTGCCTCTTTCCTGTTCCCCTTTGGTGCCTGTATTCTGTTTCCTTTGGTGCCTGTTTTATGTTCCCTTTTGGTGCCTCTTTCCTGTTCCCCTTTGGTGCCTGTATCCTGTTTCCTTTGGTGCATGTTTTCTGTTCCCTTTGGCGCATGTTTTTTGTTCCCCTTTGGTGCCTGTATCCTGTTTCCTTTGGTGCATGTTTTCTGTTCCCTTTGGCGCATGTTTTTTGTTCTCCTTTGGTGCCTGTTTTCTATTCCCTTTGTTGCCTGTTTCCTGTTCCCCTTTGGTGCCTGTATCATGTTCCCTTTGGTGTCTGTTTCCTGTTCCCTTTTGGTGCCTGTATCATGTTCCCTTTGTTGCCTGTTTCCTGTTCCCATTTGGTGCCTGTATCTTGTTCCCTTTGTTGCGTGTTTCCTGTTCCCATTTGGTGCCTGTATCTTGTTCCCTTTGTTGCCTGTTTCCTGTTCCCATTTGGTGCCTGTATCATGTTCCCTTTGGTGTCTGTTTCCTGTTCCCTTTTGGTGCCTGTATCATGTTCCCTTTGTTGCCTGTTTCCTGTTCCCATTTGGTGCCTGTATCTTGTTCCCTTTGTTGCCTGTTTCCTGTTCCCTTTGTTGCCTGTTTCCTGTTCCTTTTGGTGCCTGTTTCCTGTTCCCTTTGGTGTCTGTTTCCTGTTCCCTTTTGGTGCCTGTATCATGTTCCCTTTGTTGCCTGTTTCCTGTTCCCATTTGGTGCCTGTATCTTGTTCCCTTGTTGCCTGTTTCCTGTTCCCTTTGTTGCCTGTTTCCTGTTCCCTTTGGTGCCTGTTTCCTGTTCCCTTTGGTGTCTGTTTCCTGTTCCCTTTTGGTGCCTGTATCATGTTCCCTTTGTTGCCTGTTTCCTGTTCCCTTTGTTGCCTGTTTCCTGTTCCCTTTGGTGCCTGTTTCCTGTTCCCTTTGGTGCCTGTTTCCTGTTCCCTTTTGGTGCCTGTATCATGTTCCCTTTGTTGCCTGTGTCCTGTTCCCATTTGGTGCCTGTATCATGTTCCCTTTGTTGCCTGTGTCCTGTTCCCATTTGGTGCCTGTTTCCTGTTCCCTTTGTTGCCTGTTTCCTGTTCCCTTTGGGGCCTGTATCATGTTCCCTTTGTTGCCTGTTTCCTGTTCCCTTTGGTGCCTGTTTCCTGTTCCCTTTGTGGCCTGTTTCCTGTTCCCTTTGGTGCCTGTTTTCCTGTTACCATTTGGTGCCTGTTTCTTGTTCCCCTTTGGGCCATGTTTTCTGTTCCCTTTGTTGCATGTTTCCTGTTCCCCTTTGGTGCCTGTTTCCCGTTCCCCTTTGGTGCCTGTTTCCTGTTCCCATTTGGTGCCTGTATCATGTTCCCTTTGTTGCCTGTTTCCTGTTCCCTTTGGTGCCTGTTTCCTGTTCCCTTTGGGGCCTGTTTCCTGTTTCCTTTGGGGCCTGTATCATGTTCCCTTTGTTGCCTGTTTCCTGTTCCCTTTGGTGCCTGTTTCCTGTTCCCTTTGGGGCCTGTTTCCTGTTCCCTTTGGTGCCTGTTTCCTGTTCCCATTTGGTGCCTGTATCATGTTCCCTTTGTTGCCTGTTTCCTGTTCCCTTTGGTGCCTGTTTCCTGTCCCCATTTGGTGGCTGTTTCCTCTTCCTCTTGTGGCCTGTTTCCTGTTCCCTTAGAGGACCTGTTCTGTTTTCCCTTTGGGGAATAATGGTATTGAACTCAGCTGTACTTTGGGCACACTTATGCCTGTCATGGCGGCGAGGTGTATAATGTCCAATTAGTCTGACAGAAATAGCAGAGCAAATAAATCATGTTCTTTGCAACTGTAGAGAGGACAGAACCGAGACGGGACGCATGGTGGAGAGAGGTTGTGGCCCAAATGGCACCCCATTTCCTATATAGTGCACTAGTTTTGACCAGAGCCCCTTTCAAAAGTAGTGAACTATATAGGGAATAGGGCGCCATGTAGGACGCAACCCAGAGCGAGTCTGTCAGGTGGACCGAACCAAATTGCCCCTCCAACGGGGGACGCAAGGCTCCCACGGACCATGTGCTTCATTAATATTCATATTTCAGGGAGCGAGAGAGAAAGTGCACTCAACACACTTTTCCTCCACGTACTGTAGCGTACCATTATTTCTGACACCAGCAGCTTGGTTCAACATAACCCCTGCTGGGCCAGGCTGGATCTGAACGCCTGAGGCTTGCTAATCACCTAGTCACAGGTACTATTCCATGGGAGTCATAACCATGTTGGTCTCACTGTATAGTAGGACAGTTCGTTATTCATGACCATGTTGGTCTCACTGTATAGTAGGACAGTTCGTTATTCATGACCATGTTGGGTTCACTGTATCGTAGGACAGTTCGTTATTCATGACCATGTTGGTCTCACTGTATAGTAGGACAGTTCGTTATTCATGACCATGTTGGTCTCACTGTATAGTAGGACAGTTCGTTATTCATGACCATGTTGGTCTCACTGTATAGTAGGACAGTTCGTTATTCATGACCATGTTGGTCTCACTGTATCGTAGGACAGTTCGTTATTCATGACCATGTTGGTCTCACTGTATAGTAGGACAGTTAGTTATTCATGACCATGTTGGTCTCACTGTATAGTAGGACAGTTCGTTATTCATGACCATGTTGGTCTCACTGTATAGTAGGACAGTTCGTTATTCATGACCATGTTGGGTTCACTGTATCGTAGGACAGTTCGTTATTCATGACCATGTTGGTCTCACTGTATCGTAGGACAGTTCGTTATTCATGACCATGTTGGTCTCACTGTATAGTAGGACAGTTAGTTATTCATGACCATGTTGGTCTCACTGTATTGTAGGACAGTTCGTTATTCATGACCATGTTGGTCTCACTGTATAGTAGGACAGTTCGTTATTCATGACCATGTTGGTCTCCACTGTATCGTAGGAACAGTTCGTTATTCATGACCAGTTGGTCTCACTGTAAGTAGGACAGTTCGTTATTCATGCCATGTTGGTCTCACTGTATAGTAGGACAGTTCGTTATTCATGACCATGTTGGTCTCACTGTATAGTAGGACAGTTGTATTCATGACATGTTGGTCTCACTGTATCGTAGGACAGTTGTTATTCATGACCATGTGGGTTCACTGTATAGTGGACAGTGAATTCGTTATTCATGACCATGTTGGTCTCACTGTATGTAGGACAGTAGTTATTCATGACCATGTTGGTCTCACTGTATGTAGGACAGTTCGTTATTCATGACCATGTGGTCTCACTGTATAGTAGGACAGTTCGTTATTCATGACCATGTTTGTCTCACTGTATAGTATGACAGTTCGTTATTCTGACCATGTTGGTCTCACTGTATGTAGGACAGTTCGTTATTCATGACCATGTGGTCTCACTGTATCGTAGGACAGTTCGTTATTCATGACCATGTGGTCTCACTGTATAGTAGGACAGTTCGTTATTCATGACCATTTTGGTCTCACTGTAAGTAGGACAGTTCGTTATTCATGACCATGTGGTCTCACTGTATAGTAGGACAGTTCGTATTCATGACCATGTTGGTCTCACTGTATAGTAGGAACAGTTCGTTATTCATGACATGTTGGTCTCACTGTATAGTAGGACAGTTCGTTATTCATGACCATGTTGGGTTCACTGTATAGTAGGACAGTTCGTTATTCATGACCATGTTGGTCTCACTGTATAGTAGGACAGTTAGTTATTCATGACCATGTTGGGTTCACTGTATCGTAGGACAGTTAGTTATTCATGACCATGTTGGGTTCACTGTATAGTAGGACAGTTCGTTATTCATGACCATGTTGGTCTCACTGTATCGTAGGACAGTTCGTTATTCATGACCATGTTGGTCTCACTGTATAGTAGGACAGTTCGTTATTCATGACCATGTTGGTCTCACTGTATAGTAGGACAGTTCGTTTCATGACCATGTTGGTCTCACTGTAGTAGGACAGTTCGTTATTCTACCATGTTGGTCTCACTGTATCGTAGGACAGTTCGTATTCATGACCATGTTGGTCTCACTGTATAGTAGGACAGTCGTTATTCATGACCATTGTTGTCTCACTGTATAGTAGGACAGTTCGTATTCATGACCATGTTGGTCTCACGTATAGTAGGACAGTTCGTTATTATGACCATGTTGGTCTCAATGTCTAGTAGGACAGTTCGTTATTCATGACCATGTTGGTCTCACTGATAGTAGGACAGTTCGTTATTCATGACCATGTGGGTCACTGTATGTAGGACAGTTAGTTATCATGACCATGTTGGTCTCACTGTATAGTAGGACAGTTCGTTATTCATGACCATGTGGTCTCACGTATAGTAGGACAGTTCTTATTCATGACCATGTTGGTCCACTGTATAGTAGGACAGTTAGTTTTCATGACCTGTTGGTCTCACTGTATAGTAGGACAGTTCGTTATTCATGACCATGTTGGTCTCACTGTATAGTAGGACAGTTGTTATTCATGACCATGTTGGTCCCACTGTAAGTAGGACAGTTCGTACTCATGACCATGTTGGTTCTCACATGTATCGTAGGACAGTTTGTTATTCAGACCATGTTGGGTCACTGTATAGTAGGACAGTTCGTTATTCATGACCATGTTGGTCCCACTGTATAGTAGGCAGTAGTTATTCATGACCATGTTGGTCTCACTGTATAGTAGGACAGTTCGTTATTCATGACCATGTTGGTCTCACTGTATCGTAGGACAGTTCGTTATTCATGACCATGTTGTCTCACTGTAGTAGGACAGTTCGTTATCATGACCAGTTGGTCTCACTGTTCGTAGGACAGATTGTTATTCATGACCATGTTGGCTCACTGTATAGTAGGACAGTTCGTTATTCATGACCATGTGGTTCACTGTTGTAGGACAGTTGTTATTCATGACCATGTTGGTCTCACTGTATGAGGACAGTTGTTATTCATGACCATGTTGGGTTCACTGTTATCGTAGGACAGTTAGTTTTCATGACCATGTTGGTCTCACTGTATAGTAGGACAGTAGTTTTCATGACCATGTTGGTCTCACTGTATAGTAGGACAGTTAGTTATTCATGACCATGTTGGTCTCACTGTATAGTAGGACAGTTAGTTATTCATGACCATGTTGGTCTCACTGTATAGTAGGACAGTTAGTTGTTCATGACCATGTTGGTCTCACTGTATAGTAGGACAGTTAGTTATTCATGACCATGTTGGGTTCACTGTATAGTAGGACAGTTAGTTGTTCATGACCATGTTGGGTTCACGTGTATAGTAGGACAGTCGTTATTCATGACCATGTGGGTCAATTATAGTAGGACAGTCGTTTATCATGACCATGTTGGTCCACTGTATAGTAGGACAGTTGTTATTCATGACCATGTTGGTCTCACTGTAAGTAGGACAGTTCGTTATTCATGACCATGTTGGTCTCACTGTATAGTAGTGCAGTTCGTTTCAAACATGTGGTTCACTGATAGTAGGACAGTCGTTTTTCATGACCATGTTTGTCTCACTGTTATAGTAGGACAGTTCGTATTCATGACCATGTTGGTCTCACTGTATCGTAGGACAGTTCGTTATTCCGGACCATGTTGGCTCACTGTATAGTAGGAAAGGTCGTTATTCATGACCATGTTGGTCTCACTGTATAGTAGGACAGTTCGTTATTCATGACCATGTGGTTCACTGTATAGTAGGACAGTTCGTTATCATGACCATGTGGGTCTCACGTATAAGAGGACAGTTCGTTATTCAGACATGTTGTTACTGTATAGTAGGACAGTTCGTTTTATTCATGACATGTTGGTCTCCTGTATAGTAGGACAGTTCGTTTTCATGAACCATGTTGGGTTCACTGTATGTAGGACATTCGTTATTCTGACCATGTTGGTCTCACTGTATAGTAGGGACAGTCGTTATTCATGACATGTTGGTCTCACTGTATAGTAGGACAGTTCGTTATTCATGACATGTTGGTCATCACTGATAGTAGGAAAGTCGTTATTCATGACCATGTTTGGTTGAACGTATAGTAGGACAGTTCGTTATCATGACAATGTTGTCTCACTGTATAGTAGGGACAGTTCGTTATTCATGACCATGTTGGTCTCAGAAGGTACCCAAAACATTTGACCCAAGTTAAACAATTTAAAGGCAATGCTACCAAATACTAATTGAGTGTATGTGACCTTCTGACCCACTGGGAATGTGATGAAAGAAATAAAAGCTTAAATAAATCATTCTCTCAACTATTATTGGGACATTTCACATTCTTAAAATGTAGTAAAAATGAAAGTAAAGTAAGTAAACATCATACTTAATTTACAATTAAGACCTGAAGCTAGTTCAATTGGACACCTCCCTCTACAGCCATCAAATTAAACTCTGGACTTCTGAGCTGAATCAATATTGGAGTGTGTATATACTCGCATATGTGCCTTCAGGAAGTATTCGTAACCCTTGACTTATTCCTCATTTTGTCTATTCTTAAAATAAAGTGGTGATCCTAACTGACCTAAGACAGGGATTTTTTACTAGGATTAAATGTCAGGAATTGTGAAAAACTGAATTGAAATATATTTGGCTAAGTTGAATGTAAACTTCCGACTTCAACTGCACATCACAAACCACCCCCTATTCCCTTTATAGTGCACTACTTTTGACCAAGTATAGTAGTGAACAGCTACAGTATACCTCATGATGCTGTGAGTAGTAAACAGCTACAGTGGTACCTCATGATGCTGTGAGTAGTAAACAACTACAGTATACCTCATGATGCTGTGAGTAGTAAACAGCTACAGTATACCTCATGATGCTGTGAGTAGTAAACAACTACAGTATACCTCATGATGCTGTGAGTAGTAAACAACTACAGTATACCTCATGATGCTGTGAGTAGTAAACAACTACAGTATACCTCATGATGCTGTGAGTAGTAAACAGCTACAGTGGTACCTCATGATGCTGTGAGTAGTAAACAACTACAGTATACCTCATGATGCTGTGAGTAGTAAACAACTACAGTATACCTCATGATGCTGTGAGTAGTAAACAACTACAGTATACCTCATGATGCTGTGAGTAGTAAACAACTACAGTATACCTCATGATGCTGTGAGTAGTAAACAGCTACAGTATACCTCATGATGCTGTGAGTAGTAAACAACTACAGTATACCTCATGATGCTGTGAGTAGTAAACAACTACAGTATACCTCATGATGTTGTGAGTAGTAAACAGCTACAGTGGTACCTCATGATGCTGTGCAGCTAGACAAGCTGTCTGTCAGGATTGATTAGAGGACTCTGATGGATATCTGTGTTTCACTGTCTAAACCCATGAAGAAGAGCTTGT
>NC_052329.1:6140544-6155544 GCF_016432855.1 Salvelinus namaycush | reverse complement strand
GCGTCCCTCCCCAGGCGGTTACACATACAACGTGGATCATCATCCTCATCGTCAACATCTTCTTTCTGTTTTACTGCACTCGGTGGTGGGAACAACACCCTCCCACTTCTACATGTGATGTATCCATCCATCACTATAAATCCTAAACTGTACTGTAATTTACTCTGACAACATCCATGTAATTACAATTATCTGTCCAGAATGAGAATGTGCTGTGAATGTGTTGGACAATACAGATTGATATCTGTCCAGAATGGCACCCTACATATTGATATCTGGGGCGGCAGGGTATACTAGTAGTTAGAGCGTTGGACTAGTAACTGAAAGGTTGCAAGTTCAAATCCCTGAGCTGACAAGGTACAAATCTGTCGTTCTGCCCCTGAACAGGCAGTTAACCCACTGTTCCTAGGCTGTCATTGAAAAATAGAATTTGTTCTTAACTGACTTGCCAAGTTAAATAAAGAT
Source organism: Salvelinus namaycush (assembly GCF_016432855.1). NCBI lineage: Eukaryota > Metazoa > Chordata > Actinopteri > Salmoniformes > Salmonidae > Salvelinus > Salvelinus namaycush. Next base: position 6,155,079 of record NC_052329.1, on the reverse strand, counting down.
AAAATAAATAAATATCTGTCCAGAATGGCACCCTACAGATTGATATCTGTCCAGAATGGCCTACAGATTGATATCTGTCCAGAATGATACCCTACAGATTGATATCTGTCCAGAATGGCAACCTACAGATTGATATCTGTCCAGAATGGCAACCTACAGATTGATATCTGTCCAGAATGGCACCCTACAGATTGATATCTGTCCAGAATGATAACCTACAGATTGATATCTGTCCAGAATGGCCACCTACAGATTGATATCTGTCCAAAATGGCACCCTACAGATTGATATCTGTCCAGAATGGCCACCCTACAGATTGATATCTGTCCAGAATGATACCCTACAGATTGATATCTGTCCAGAATGGCCACCTACAGATTGATATATGTCCAGAATGATACCCTACGGATTGATATCTGTCCAGAATGATACCCTACAGCTTGATATCTGTCCAGAATGATACCCTACAGTATGATATCTGTCAGGAATGATACCCTACAGATTGATACCTGTCCAGAATGATACCCTACAGCTTGATATCTGTCCAGAATGATACCCTACAGTATGATATCTGTCCAGAATGATACCCTACAGATTGATATCTGTCCAGAATGATACCCAACAGATTGATATCTGTCCAGAATGATACCCTACAGATTGATATCTGTCCAGAATGGCAGCCTACAGATTGATATCTGTCCAGAATGATACCCTACAGATTGATATCTGTCCAGAATGATACCCTACAGATTGATATCTGTCCAGAATGATACCCTACAGATCGATATCTGTCCAGAATGATACCCTACAGATAGATATCTGTCCAGAATGATACCCTACAGATTGATATCTGTCTCACTGTGCCCTGATAGTGTTGTAACACATTACTAATGGGCCTATAGGTGAGTTGATCAGTTGATTGACAGGTGTAGGTCTAGTAAACTTTCCTCCTGTGTGGATGTGTTTTATAGTTAGGCAATGTATAATTTGACAATATAGTTATGGTATTTAGTATGGATGGGCCGTAGATGAGGTTTCCATTGCTTAGCTGTTGTGTGCCAGCTACAGCATCATACTGTATATTCAGTTTGAGACCAGCATTTGAAGTCATCCTTGGTTGTGGATTGAAAGCATGTATTGTGTGGCTTTAATATGTATACTACCGTTCAAAAGTTCGGGGTCACTTAGCAATGTCCTTGTATTTGAAAGAAAAGCAACAACAAAAAATTGTCCATTAAAATAACATCAAATTGATCAGAAACACAGTGTAGACATTGTTAATGTTGTAAATGACTATTGTAGCCGGAAACGGCAGATTTTTAATGGAATATCTTCATAGGTGTACAGAGGCTCATTATCAGCAACCATCACTCCTGTGTTCCAATGGCACGTTGTGTTAGCTAATCCAAATGTATCATTTTAAAAGGCTAATTGATCATTAGAAAACCCTTTTGCAAAACTGTTGTTCTGATTAAAGAAGCAATAAAACTGGCCTTCTTTAAACTAGTTGAGTATCTGGAGCATCAGCATTTGTCTTCAACTGGCAGCTTCATTAAATAGTACCCGCAAAACACCAGTCTCAACGTCAACAGTGAAGAGGCAAATCTTGGATGCTGACCTTCTAGGCAGAGTTGCAAAGAAAAAGCCATATCTCAGACTGGCCAATAAAAAGAAAAGATTAAGATGAGCAAAAGAACACAGACACTGGACAGAGGAACTCTGCCTAGAAGGCCAGCATCCCAGAGTCGCCTCTTCACTGTTGACGTTGAGACTGGTGTTTTGTGGGTACTATTTAATGAAGCTGCCAGTTGAGGACTTGTGAGGTGTCTGTTTCTCAAACTAGACACTAATGTACTTGTCCTCTTGCTCAGTTGTGCACCGGGGTCTCCCACTCCTCTTTCTATTCTGGTTAGAGCCAGTTTGCGCTGTTCTGTAAAGGGAGTAGTACACAGCGTTGTACGAGATCTTCAGTTTCTTGGCAATTTCTCGCATGGAATAGCCTTCATTTCTCATAACAAGAATAGACTGACGAGTTTCAGAAGAAAGGTCTTTGTTTCTGGCCATTTTGAGCCTGTAATCGAACCCGCAAATGCTAATGCTCCAGATACTCAACTAGTTTAAAGAAGGACAGTTTTATTGCTTCTTTAATCAGAACAACAGTTTTCAGCTGTGCTAACAGAATTGCAAAATGGTTTTCTAATGATCAATTAGCCTTTTAAAATGAGAAACTTGGATTAGTTAACACAACGTGCCATTGGAACAGGAGTGATGGTTGCTGATAATGGGCCTCTGTACGCCTATGTACATATATCCATTAAAAATCCAGCTACAATAGTCATTTACAACATTAACAATGTCTAAACTGTGGACAAAAATTGACAAAAAAAATGTTTTTCTTTAAAAACAAGGACATTTCTAAGTGACCCAAACTTTTGAACGGTAGTGTATATTTTAATTTCGTAAAACTGTCAAGATGTTCATGGATTTGAATCCAAAGACAATTTAGTTGAGCTGAGACAATTTTCTTTACATGTAAATTAGTTTTACTTGTAGGCCTAATGTAAGAAAGAGTGATACCCAGTCAGTTGTACAACTGAATGCCTTCAACTGAAATGTGTCTTCCCTCTGAATCAGAGAGGTGCAGGGGACTGCCTTAAATCGACATCCACATCTTTACCGCCCGGGGAACAGTGGGTTAACTGACTTGCTCAGGGGCAGAACGACAGATTTGTACCTTGTCAGCTCGGGGATTCGATCCAGCAACCTTTCGGTGACTGGCCCAACTCTATAAACACTAGGTACATGCCGCCCAGTATATCTACTGTAAATCATTTAAACAATTGACGATCAGATGGTGGAACTCCTCCACTCATTCTGTGCATTAATCAAAAGTGAAAGGGCAAACGTGTAATGTCAAAAGACCTCTGAAGTTTTTAATTTCCACCTCAAAATCTCCGACCTGAATCTCAACATAGAGTTTATTTTCTATTTCGTTGTGGGATCAGTTAGCATATCCTCTAATGTCGCATTATACATCAGTTAGCATAGCATCTATTGTTGATTTATACATCAGTTAGCATAGCATCTATTGTTACTTTATATATCAGTTAGCATAGCATCTATTGTTGCTTTATATATCAGTTAGCATAGCATCTATTCTTTCTTTATACATCAGTTAGCATAGCATCTATTGTCACTTTATATATCAGTTAGCATAGCATATATTGTTGCTTTATATATCAGTTAGCATAGCATATATTGTTGTTTTATATATCAGTTAGCATAGCATCTATTGTTACTTTATATATCAGTTAGCATAGTATTTATTGTTGCTTTATACATCAGTTAGCATAGCATCTATTGTTGCTTTATACATCAGTTAGCATAGCATATGTTGTTGCTTTATATATCAGTTAGCATAGCATATATTGTTGCTTTATATATCAGTTAGCATAGCATCTGTTGTTGGTTAATATATCAGTTAGCATAGCATCGGTTGTTGGTTCATATATCAGTTAGCATAGCATTTATTGTTGCTTTATACATCAGTTAGCATAGCATCTATTGTTGCTTTATACATCAGTTAGCATAGCATATGTTGTTGCTTTATATATCAGTTAGCATAGCATATATTGTTGCTTTATATATCAGTTAGCATAGCATCTGTTGTTGGTTAATATATCAGTTAGCATAGCATCTGTTGTTGTCCGCTAGGTCTGTGCATGTATTATTGATCATCATTTTCTATGTTGGATGTGCGCTCACAATCAAATCGTTTTTTTGTCCAACAATTTATTCTGCCTAAATCTTGCCTTGAACATATAATAAAACAACTGACCCCTGACCCCCGACCCCCCTACAAATATGTATATTTACAGCATTATAATCCAGTACCACGGAAGAATTCACAGGAGACAAGCTATAGCTGCATGTAGCCTACTTAAAATAGCACCCAGTGGACCTGCAGTCTAAGGCAGGGGTTCTCAAACGTCTCCTCGAGGACCCCCAGCCGTTCCATGTATTTAAACTATTCCACAGCTACCCCACCTGATTCAACTTCTCAACTAATCATCAAGCCGTTAAATAGGTGAATCCGGTGAATTAGTTCAGTGCTACAACAATATTGTGAAACGTGTGTGTGTCCTCGATGAGAGGTCTGAGAACCACTGAGAACCATCAGGTGTAATGTAGGTAGTAGTACTGAACCACGGAGAACCATCAGGTGTAATGTAGGTAGTAATGCTGAACCACAGAGAACCATCAGGTGTAATGTAGGTAGTAATGCTGAACCACGGAGAACCATCAGGTGTAATGTAGGTAGTAGGGCTGAACCACGGAGAACCATCAGGTGTAATGTAGGTAGTAGTACTGAACCACGGAGAACCATCAGGTGTAATGTAGGTAGTAGGGCTGAACCACAGAGAACCATCAGGTGTAATGTAGGTTATAGTGCTGAACCACGGAGAACCATCAGGTGTAATGTAGGTAGTAGTACTGAACCACGGAGAACCATCAGGTGTAATGTAGGTAGTAGGGCTGAACCACGGAGAACCATCAGGTGTAATGTAGGTAGTAGTGCTGAACCACGGAGAACCATCAGGTGTAATGTAGGTTATAGTGCTGAACCACGGAGAACCATCAGGTGTAATGTAGGTAGTAATGCTGAACCACGGAGAACCATCAGGTGTAATGTAGGTAGTAGTACTGAACCACGGAGAACCATCAGGTGTAATGTAGGTAGTAGTACTGAACCACGGAGAACCATCAGGTGTAATGTAGGTAGTAATGCTGAACCACGGAGAACCATCAGGTGTAATGTAGGTAGTAGTGCTGAACCACGGAGAACCATCAGGTGTAATGTAGGTAGTAGTGCTGAACCACGGAGAACCATCAGGTGTAATGTAGGTAGTAGTGCTGAACCACGGAGAACCATCAGGTGTAATGTAGGTAGTAGTGCTGAACCACGGAGAACCATCAGGTGTAATGTAGGTAGTAGGGCTGAATCACGGAGAACCATCAGGTGTAATGTAGGTAGTAGTGCTGAACCACGGAGAACCATCAGGTGTAATGTAGGTAGTAGTGCTGAACCACGGAGAACCATCAGGTGTAATGTAGGTAGTAGTGCTGAACCACAGAGAACCATCAGGTGTAATGTAGGTAGTAGTGCTGAACCACGGAGAACCATCAGGTGTAATGTAGGTAGTAGTGCTGAACCACAGAGAACCATCAGGTGTAATGTAGGTAGTAGTAGATGGCCTACGGTACTGTATATTGCATACAAACATCGCTTCCAGTTGGCCACTTGTGGCGGATCTAAATATTTCTTTAGCCATTCAAATCCTCTTGCTGCAGGATTAATTTACTCCTGTGAGAAAACGGGTCAAAATAAGATCTGACATCTGTATATAGTTTACTACTTCTTAAATAGGGAATAGGGTGCCATTTGGTAGTGCACTATATATAGGGAATAGGGTGCTGTTTGAGACAAAACCACTGTGGCCTGGCTGTGATGACGGCTGAACTGTCAAGGCTGATCAATCTGAAGAACTTGGGTTCTGTGTCCCAAATGGCACCCTAATGACTAAATAGTTCATAGGTCTCCGGTCAAATGTAGTGCACCATAGAAGCAATAGGCTGGCATTTTGGACCCATGCCTTGTTTCTCTGTCTGCAGGGCTCTGGGGCCATGAACAAATCTGATGATTGTTGGTCTATGAAGGAACTATCAGACAGACTGTCATGGATATCAGTCTAGACAAGTCCAAATTACATGTTGCAGCACAGGGCTGAGAAGCATCAAAGCGAAAGAGACACTGTTTTTTGTTTTTTTCACTGCCTCCCAAATTAGACCCCTTTTCCCCTATATATAGTACACTGCTTTTGAACAGGGCCGGTAGAGTTCTGGTCATATGTAGTACACTATGTAGGGAGTAGGCTACCATTTGGGACACATACTGGGTTTAGATAGGGAAGGCTGGGAGGCTGTCTGAGTGGGAGCGCAATAAAAGCTCCCGAAGTTGTTGAATTGAAGATGTGGGAGCAACAGAACCCCAAGCAGCAATAGTCAATAGTCATATCCCCTCTAGAGGGATACATTAAAGCTGTGAATACATCATTAAATAAGGGGGAAAATAACAATAGTCATATCCCCTCTAGAGGGATACATTAAAGCTGTGAATACATCATTAAATAAGGGGGAAAATAACAATAGTCATATCCCCTCTAGAGGGATACATTAAAGCTGTGAATACATCATTAAATAAGGGGGAAAATAACAATAGTCATATCCCCTCTAGAGGGATACATTAAAGCTGTGAATACATCATTAAATAAGGGGGAAAATAACAATAGTCATATCCCCTCTAGAGGGATACATTAAAGCTGTGAATACATAATTAAATAAGGGGGGAAAATAACAATAGTCATATCCCCTCTAGAGGGATACATTAAAGCTGTGAATACATCATTAAATAAGGGGGAAAATAACAATAGTCATATCCCCTCTAGAGGGATACATTAAAGCTGTGAATACATCATTAAATAAGGGGGAAAATAACAATAGTCATATCCCCTCTAGAGGGATACATTAAAGCTGTGAATACATAATTAAATAAGGGGGAAAATAACAATAGTCATATCCCCTCTAGAGGGATACATTAAAGCTGTGAATACATCATTGAATAAGGGGGGAAAATAACAATAGTCATATCCCCTCTAGAGGGATACATTAAAGCTGTGAATACATAATTGAATAAGGGGGGGAAATAACAATAGTCATATCCCCTCTAGAGGGATACATTAAAGCTGTGAATACATCATTGAATAAGGGGGGAAAATAACAATAGTCATATCCCCTCTAGAGGGATACATTAAAGCTGTGAATACATCATTGAATAAGGGGGGAAAATAACAATAGTCATATCCCCTCTAGAGGGATACATTAAAGCTGTGAATACATAATTAAATATAGGGGGAAAATAACAATAGTCATATCCCCTCTAGAGGGATACATTAAAGCTGTGAATACATAATTGAATATAGGGGGAAAATAACAATAGTCATATCCCCTCTAGAGGGATACATTAAAGCTGTGAATACATAATTGAATATAGGGGGAAAATAACAATAGTCATATCCCCTCTAGAGGGATACATTAAAGCTGTGAATACATCATTGAATAAAGGGGGAAAATAACTAATACTTTAGTCCATTGCAAACAACAACAGAACCCTCTGTAAGACCTATTAGTTTGAGTTACCGAGAATAAATACTGAACTACTTCCTGTTTCTCCTGGGTGGAGAGACTAAACACTGAACTACTTCCTGTTTCTCCTGGGTGGAGAGAATAAACACTGAACTACTTCCTGTTTCTCCTGGGTGGAGAGACTAAACACTGAACTACTTCCTGTTTCTCCTGGGTGGAGAGACTAAACACTGAACTACTTCCTGTTTCTCCTGGGTGGAGAGACTAAACACTGAACTACTTCCTGTTTCTCCTGGGTGGAGAGAATAAACACTGAACTACTTCCTGTTTCTCCTGGGTGGAGAGACTAAACACTGAACTACTTCCTGTTTCTCCTGGGTGGAGAGACTAAACACTGAACTACTTCCTGTTTCTCCTGGGTGGAGAGACTAAACACTGAACTACTTCCTGTTTCTCCTGGGTGGAGAGACTAAACACTGAACTACTTCCTGTTTCTCCTGGGTGGAGAGACTAAACACTGAACTACTTCCTGTTTCTCCTGGGTGGAGAGACTAAACACTGAACTACTTCCTGTTTCTCCTGGGTGGAGAGAATAAACACTGAACTACTTCCTGTTTCTCCTGGGTGGAGAGAATAAACACTGAACTACTTCCTGTTTCTCCTGGGTGGAGAGAATAAACACTGAACTACTTCCTGTTTCTCCTGGGTGGAGAGAGCGTTATAGAGGGCAGAGCTGACTGGTTCTGTAGGCACGTCCAATTTAAAAGCCTCAAATACCTCAGTGGTCCAACTATCATACTCAGCGTAACCTCAGTGAGGCTCGTTTAAATTATTAATAGAGGAGCTGAGTACAGCAGAAGGCTACAGCGTACCTACAGCCCTTTCCTAAATGGCACCCTATCCCCCTATGGGCCCTGGTGAAAAGTAGTGCACTACACAGGGAATAGGGTGCTATAGGCCCTGGTGAAAAGTAGTGCACTACACACGGAATAGGGTGCTATACGCCCTGGTGAAAAGTAGTGCACTATACAGGGAATAGGGTGCTATAGGCCCTGGTGAAAAGTAGTGCACTACACACGGAATAGGGTGCTATTTGGGACGTAGATAACCTAATTTGTCAAATAAACAAAAACACTTTGAACTCTCAGAGAGCGATATGTGGACATGTTTATGATGGCTTCACAGCATAACCTTTAAAGTAGCATATTTCAGACAGAAACTATCCTCGACAGCTGTGTTCTGGCTTTATCAGCACTCTGCTGTGGTTTATTTTCAAATGGGAGATTTGAAAGCTCAGATTTTTAGCTCAGCACTAAACCACATTACATGAGTCGCGTTCCAAATTGCACCCTATTCCATCACAGTGCTTCTGACCAGGACCCAGGAGCACTGTGTTCCCTACGTAGTGCATTAATTGTGGCCAGGGCCCATAGTGCACTATAAAGGGAACAGGGTTCCATTTGAATGTAAGACATGGTGACTCATTGGACAGAGAGAGAGAGAGAAACAGATAGAAAGAGAGATAGAAACACAGAGAGAGAGAGAGAGAGAGAGAGAGAGAGAGAGAGAAATAGAGAACAGAGAGACACAGACTGAGAGACAGACTGAGACAGACAGACAGACAGACTGCAGGTTCCATTTACATTTTACATTTAAGTCATTTAGCAGACGCTCTTATCCAGAGCGACTTACAAATTGGAAAGTTCATACATATTCATCCTGGTCCCCCCGTGGGAATTGAACCCACAACCCTGGCGTTGCAAGCGCCATGCTCTACCAACTGAGCCACACGGGACCACGTGTGACCACGTGTGGCTCACAAGCCTTATGCCTTCAAAATAATGAAAACCAGTCAGTATCTGGTGTGACGACCATTTGCCTCATGCAGAACATGAGAATTAAGTTACGAGTATGGAAACTTTCTGGAATCCCCCCCCCCCCCCGTCTTCCACATTAGACCAGACTGAGAGACAGACTGCAGGTCCCATCTGACCAGGACTCAGTGGATCACCTCTGCTTGTAGGACATGGAGGTCAAAGCACAGGAGGCTGTAGGAGTACCAGACCTCAGTGGAGGGCTGGGGGTCAGGGAGGTGGAGTGGCCGGAGGACTGGAGGACTGGAGGACTGGAGGACTGGAGGACTGGAGGACTGGAGGACTGGAGGACCGGAGGCAGAGTTTGACTGCTGAACTCCAGGTCCTCAGTTAGGGAGGGGAGTAAGGAGGGAGGAACTAGGGAGGGAGCTAGGGAGGGAAGAAGGTAAGGAGGGAGTCTAGGTAGGGAACTAGGGAGGGAGCTAGGGAGGGAAGTAAGTAAGGAGGAGGCTACGTAGGGACCTAGGGAGGGAAGGAAGTAAGCTGGGATCTAAGAAAGGAGGGAAGTAAGGAGGGAGCTAAGGAGGAAGCTAGGGAGCAAGCTAGGGAGGGAGGGAGCTAAGGAGGAAGCTAGGGAGGAAGCTAGGGAGGGAGCTAGGGAGGGAGCTAGGGAGGAAGCTAGGGAGGAAGATAAGGAGGAAGCTACAGTAGGAAGGGAGATAAAGCCCACTCCTATTCACCAGCCAGAGGGGTCAGGTGTGAGGGAACAGCCCTGGAGGGGCCTGGCAGACAGGGACACACACACACACACACACACACACACACACACACACACACACACACACACACACACACACACACACACACACACACACACACACACACACACACACACACACACACACACACACACACACACACACACACACACACATACACACAGAGAGAGAGAGACATACACACACACACAGAAAAAGACACACACACAAAGACAGACACACAGGCACACACACAGATACACACACACACACACGCACATGCACACGCACACGCAGACGCACACACAGACTCTCACACACACACAAAGACAGACATACACATTATAATTTAGTACCAAGAATTTGAAACTATAAAATCTAATATTTATTGGGTGAAAAGCTAAAATGTGCTGTTTTTGCCAGATATGTGTCCTCCTGCCACAACCTGAGGGACAGACAGATATGTGTCCTCCTGTCACAACCTGAGGGACAGCCAGATATGTGTACTCCTGCCACAACCTGAGGGACAGGCAGATATGTGTCCTCCTGTCACAACCTGAGGGACAGACAGATATGTGTCCTGCCACAACCTGAGGGACAGACAGATATGTGTCCTCCTGCCACAACCCGAGGGACAGACAGATATGTGTCCTCCTGCCACAACCTGAGGGACAGCCAGATATGTGTCCTCCTGTCACAACCTGAGGGACAGCCAGATATGTGTCCTCCTGCCACAACCTGAGGGACAGACAGATATGTGTCCTCCTGCCACAACCTGAGGGACAGACAGATATGTGTCCTCCTGTCACAACCTGAGGGACAGCCAGATATGTGTCCTCCTGTCACAACCTGAGGGACAGCCAGATATGTGTCCTCCTGCCACAACCTGAGGGACAGACAGATATGTGTCCTCCTGCCACAACCTGAGGGACAGACAGATATGTGTCCTCCTGTCACAACCTGAGGGACAGCCAGATATGTGTCCCCCTGTCACAACCTGAGGGACAGCCAGATATGTGTCCCCCTGTCACAACCTGAGGGACAGCCAGATATGTGTCCTCCTGTCACAACCTGAGGGACAGACATATATGTGTCCTGCCACAACCTGAGGGACAGACAGATATGTGTCCCCCTGTCACAACCTGAGGGACAGCCAGATATGTGTCCCCCTGTCACAACCTGAGGGACAGACAGATATGTGTCCTCCTGCCACAACCTGAGGGACAGGCAGATATGTGTCCTCCTGTCACATCCTGAGGGACAGACAGATATGTGTCCTGTCACATCCTGAGGGACAGCCAGATATGTGTCCTCCTGCCACAACCTGAGGGACAGACAGATATGTGTCCTCCTGTCACAACCTGAAGGACAACCAGTGAAAAGTGCAATGCAATGTTAATAATATTTCACCATTTAGTTGTGTTTTTCATACCATGTCATTATTGATGCCTTATTGCTGTTGGGCCCACCATTTCTTGACAATGTAAGTAACTGAATTTGCCATGTCAATAAAGTTTGCTGAATTGAGCTGAATTGAACTGAGAGCAGAGAGAGCAAGCAGAGACCAGAGAGTCAGAGAGAGAGAGAGTGAGAGAATAGAGAGAACAGAGAGAGCAGAGAGAGACACAGGGCAGAGAGAGAGAGAGAACAGAGGGAGAGAACAGAGAGAGAGCAGAGAGAGAGAGAGAGCAGAGAGAGAGAGAACAGAGAGCGAGCAAGGAGAGAGACAGAGCAGAGAGAGAGAGAGAGAGAGAGAGAGAGAGAGAGAGAGAGAGAGAGAGAGAGAGAGAGAGATAGAACACAGAGAGAGAGACAGAGCCGAGAGACAGAGAGCAGAGAGGAAGAGAGACAGAGCTGAGAGAGGGAGATAACAGAGAGAGAGAGCAGAAAGAGAGAAAGAGCAGAGAGAGCGAGAGCAGAGAGAGCAGAGAGATTGAGATAACAGAGAGAGAGAGAGAGAGAGCAGAGAGAGAGCAGAGAAAGAGGGAGGGAGAGCAGAGAGAGCGAGAGAGAGAGAGAGAGGGAGAGAGATCAGATAGAGAGAGGGAGGGAGTGCAGAGGCAGAGAGAGCGAGAGAGAGATAGAGAGAGAGGGAGGGAGAAAGAGGGGGGTAGAGCAGAGAGCGGGAGAGAGATAGAGAGGGAGAGGGAGAGAGGAGAGTGGAGTGGAGAAAAAATATCAATTCCAAAATCTGGTTCAAAAGTGGATGGAAACTGAATGCTAAAAAAGTAGAGCTTTGATTCATCACTGTGCCAGAGGGAGAGAGAGAGAGATGCCGGGGAGGGAGAGAGAGAGAGATGCCGGGGAGGGAGAGAGAGAGAGATGCCGGGGAGGGAGAGAGAGAGAGAGAGATAGATGCCGGGGAGGGAGAGAGAGAGAGATGCCGGGGAGGGAGGGAGAGAGATAGATGCCGGGGAGGGAGAGAGAGAGAGATGCCGGGGAGGGAGGGAGAGAGATAGATGCCGGGGAGGGAGAGAGAGAGAGATGCCGGGGAGGGAGGGAGAGAGATAGATGCCGGGGAGGGAGAGAGAGAGATGCTGGGGAGGGAGAGAGAGAGAGATGCCGGGGAGGGAGGGAGAGAGAGATGCGGGGGAGGGAGAGAGAGAGAGATGCCGGGGAGGGAGGGAGAGAGAGAGAGATGCTGGGGAGGGAGGAAGAGAGATAGATGACGGGGAGGGAGAGAGAGAGAGAGATATGCCGGGGAGGGAGAGAGAGAGAGATGCCGGGGAGGGAGAGAGAGAGATGCTGGGGAGGGAGGAAGAGAGATAGATGACGGGGAGGGAGAGAGGGAGAGAGATATGCCGGGGAGGGAGAGAGAGAGAGATGCCGGGGAGGGAGAGAGAGAGATGCCGGGGAGGGAGAGAGAGAGAGATGCCGGGGAGGGAGAGAGAGAGAGATGCCGGGGAGGGAGAGAGAGAGAGATGCCGGGGAGGGAGGGAGAGAGATAGATGCCGGGGAGGGAGAGAGAGAGAGATGCCGGGGAGGGAGAGAGAGAGATGCTGGGGAGGGAGGAAGAGAGATAGATGACGGGGAGGGAGAGAGAGAGAGAGATATGCCGGGGAGGGAGAGAGAGAGAGATGGCGGGGAGGGAGAGAGAGAGAGATGCCGGGGAGGGAGAGAGAGAGAGATGACGGGGAGGGAGAGAGAGAGAGATGCCGGGGAGGGAGAGAGAGAGAGATGCCGGGGAGGGAGAGAGAGATAGATGACGGGGAGGGAGAGAGAGAGAGAGATATGCCGGGGAGGGAGAGAGAGAGAGATGCTGGGGAGGGAGAGAGAGAGAGATGCCGGGGAGGGAGGGAGAGAGATAGATGCCGGGGAGGGAGAGAGAGAGAGATGCCGGGGAGGGAGGGAGAGAGATAGATGCCGGGGAGGGAGAGAGAGAGAGATGCCGGGGAGGGAGGGAGAGAGATAGATGCCGGGGAGGGAGAGAGAGAGAGATGCCGGGGAGGGAGGGAGAGAGATAGATGCCGGGGAGGGAGAGAGAGAGAGATGCCGGGGAGGGAGAGAGAGAGAGATTCCGGGGAGGGAGAGAGAGAGAGATGCTGGGGAGGGAGGAAGAGAGATAGATGACGGGGAGGGAGAGAGAGAGAGAGATATGCCGGGGAGGGAGAGAGAGAGAGATGCTGGGGAGGGAGAGAGAGAGAGATGCTGGGGAGGGAGGAAGAGAGATAGATGACGGGGAGGGAGAGAGAGAGAGAGATATGCCGGGGAGGGAGAGAGAGAGAGATGCCGGGGAGGGAGAGAGAGAGAGATGCCGGGGAGGGAGGGAGAGAGATAGATGCCGGGGAGGGAGAGAGAGAGAGATGCCGGGGAGGGAGGGAGAGAGATAGATGCCGGGGAGGGAGAGAGAGAGAGATGCTGGGGAGGGAGAGAGAGAGAGATGCCGGGGAGGGAGAGAGAGAGAGAGAGATGCTGGGGAGGGAGAGAGAGAGAGATGCCGGGGAGGGAGAGAGAGAGATGCTGGGGAGGGAGGAAGAGAGATAGATGACGGGGAGGGAGAGAGAGATATACCGGGGAGGGAGAGAGAGATAGATGACGGGGAGGGAGAGAGAGAGAGATGACGGGGAGGGAGAGAGAGAGAGATGACGGGGAGGGAGAGAGAGAGAGATGACGGGGAGGGAGGGAGAGAGAGAGAGATGCCGGGGAGGGAGAGAGAGAGATGCTGGGGAGGGAGAGAGAGAGATGCCGGGGAGGGAGAGAGAGAGAGAGTAATTCCGTGTGGTACTGTGGTGTGGCGGTGTATTGAACAGAATGACTCTCATCAAATATTGGAAAAAGCAAAGGGAACAACAAAAGCAAAGCAGAGGGAGGTGGAAGGAGAGAGGCTAAGCAGACAGATGAATGACCTTCATGGGTCCTTGCTGCTGAGAGAGTTGGAGTAGTCCTCGCAGGAAGAATGTGTGCTAATTGTTCACAGAGTAATGGACTGAAAGAAGAACCACAGTCCCCTGGATAAATAACATCATGAAGGAGGATCGTTAGACTAGACACTGCTGCCTGTACACTCAGACTGCATCCTAAATGGTACTCTATTCCCTAGGTATTGCACCGTAAGGATCTAGTGTAAAATAATAGGGAATAGTGTGTCATTTGAGACACATTCAGAGCGCCAGGGTGGAGCAGCAGCGGTTTAAGCAACTGCATCTCAGTGCAAGAGGCATCACAGCAGTCCCTGGTTTGATTCCCGGGCTGTATGACATCCGGCCGTGATTGTGGAGTCCCATAGGGCGGCCCAGCGTCATGCGGGTTTGCCCGGGGGG
>NC_052329.1:6035544-6138044 GCF_016432855.1 Salvelinus namaycush | reverse complement strand
ACATCTCCATACTCCTCCATACACCTCCATATACCTCCATACACCTCCATACACCTCCATACACCTCCATACACCTCCATACTCCTCCGTACACCTCCATACTCCTCCATACACCTTCATACACCTCCATACACCTCCATACACCTCCATACACCTCCATATACCTCCATACACCTCCATACCTCTCCATACACCTCCATACACCTTCATACACCTTCATACACCTCCATACACCTTCATACACCTCCATACACCTCCATACACCTTCATACACCTCCATACACCTCCATACACCTTCATACACCTCCATAGTCCTCCATACACCTCCATACACCTCCATACACCTGCATACACCTCCATACACCTCCATATACCTCCATACACCTCCATACACCTCCATACACCTCCATACGCCTCCATATACCTGCATACACCTCCATACACCTTCATACAGCTCCATATACCTCCATACACCTCCATATACCTCCATACACCTTCATACACCTCCATATACCTCCATACCACTCCATATACCTCCATACTCCTCCATACACCTCCATACACCTCCATACACGTTCATACTCCTCCATACACCTCCATATACCTCCATACACCTTCATACTCCTCCATACACCTCCATACACCTCCATACACCTCCATACACCTGCATACACCTGCATACACCTTCATACACCTCCATACACCTTCATACACCTCCATATCAATCAATCAATCAAGTTTATTTTATATAGCCCTTCGTACATCAGCTAATATCTCGAAGTGCTGTACAGAAACCCAGCCTAAAACCCCAAACAGCAAGCAATGCAGGTGTAGAAGCACGGTGGCTAGGAAAAACTCCCTAGAAAGGCCAAAACCTAGGAAGAAACCTAGAGAGGAACCAGGCTATGAGGGGTGGCCAGTCCTCTTCTGGCTGTGCCGGGTGGAGATTATAACAGAACTATGCCAAGATGTTCAAAATGTTCATAAGTGACAAGCATGGTCAATAATCATGAATAATTTTCAGTTGGCTTTTCATAGCCGATCATTAAGAGTTGAAAACAGCAGGTCTGGGACAGGTGGCGGTTCCATAACCGCAGGCAGAACAGTTGAAACTGGAATAGCAGCAAGGCCAGGTGGACTGGGGACAGCAAGGAGTCATCATGCCCGGTAGTCCTGACGTATGGTCCTAGGGCTCAGGTCCTCCGAGAGAGAGAAAGAAAGAGAGAAGGAGAAAATTAGAGAGAGCCAAGATTTTCAAAATGTTCATAAATGACAAGCATGGTCAAATAATAATCAGGAATAAATGTCAGGAATAAATGTCAGTTGGCTTTTCATAGCCGATTCATAGCCGATCCATAGTCCTCCATACACCTGCATACACCTGCATACACCTCCATACACCTCCATAGTCCTCCATAGTCCTCCATATACTGTATATTTGCCACTGTTAACAAGTGGAACAGGGAATGACATCGTTTTATGTAATTTAGCAGACGCTCTTATCCAGTGTTAAGTGCCTTGCTCAAGGGTACATCGGCAGAGTTTACACCTAGTCGGCTCATGAGTTCAAACCAGCGACCTTTTTGGTTACTGGCCCAGCGCTCTGAACCACTAGGCTACCTGAAGGGTTGTATTTCATAAAAAGGTGAAAGTGAATGCTTATGGCACAGAGTGGAAGCTTTCTCATGACTGGGAGTAACTGCCCACAGACACCTAAAAGAAAGGCAGGGGATCCGAAAACCAGTCCGTATCTGGTGTGACCACCACTTACCTCGTGCAGCGCGACACATCTCCTTCACGTAGAGTTGATCAGGCTGTTGATTGCGGCCTGTGGAATGTTGTCCCACTGCTCTTCAATGGCTGTGCGAAGTTGCCTGATATTGGCGGGGAACTCGAACACGCTGTTGTACACACGTCAATCCAGAGCATCCCAAACATGCTCAATGGGTGACATGTCTGGTGAGTTTGCAGGGCCATGGAAGAACCTAGGACATGTTCAGCTTCCAGAAAATAGTGAATAAAAAACATGGTTATCATACTGAACAAAAGAGGTGATGGTGGAAAGGCCATGACGATGGATGACATCACAGTAGGCTTCAGGATGTGTTTGTTGTCCTTTAGCTTTATGCCTGCCCATACCGTCGCCCCACTACCACCACGGGGGCACTCTGTTCGCAACGTTGACATCACCAAACCGCTCACCCACACCACGCCATACACGCTGTCTGACAACTGCCCGGTTGAAACCGGGGATTCATCCGTGAAGAACACACTTCTCCAGCGTGCCGGTGGCCATCGAAGGTGAGCATTTGTCCACTGAAGTCGGTTACGACGCTAAACTGCAGTCAGGTGAGCTTCCCTGAGACGAAGAAATTCTTCCGTTGCGCAGTTTGATGGCAGTTTCATCAGCTCTCTGGGTGGCTGGTCTCAGACGATAACGCAGGTGAAGAATCCGGATGTGGAGGTCCTGGGCAGGTGTGGTTACATGTGGTCTGCGGTGGTGAGGCCAGTTGGACGTACTGCCAATTTCTACAAAACAACGTTGGAGGCGGCTTATGATAGAGAAAATAACATTACATTCTCCGGCAACAGCTCTGGAGGACATACCTGCAGTCAGCATGCCAATTGCGCACTCCCTCAAAACTTGAGACATCTGTGTCATTGTGTTGTGTGACAAAACTGCACATTTTAAACAACAGCCTTTTATTACCCACAGCACAAGGTGCACCTGTGTAATGAACATTCGATTTAATCAGCTTCTTGATATGCCACACCTGTCAGGGTCATCTTCTCTAAAGCAGGACAACATTATTAACAAAGGGTCGTCTTCTCTAAAGCAGGACAACATTATTAACAAAGGGTCGTCTTCTCTAAAGCAGGACAACATTATTAACAAAGGGTCGTCTTCTCTAAAGCAGGACAA
The DNA here is from genome assembly GCF_016432855.1 of Salvelinus namaycush. Lineage (NCBI taxonomy): Eukaryota > Metazoa > Chordata > Actinopteri > Salmoniformes > Salmonidae > Salvelinus > Salvelinus namaycush. The sequence continues at coordinate 6,135,121 of NC_052329.1, read as the reverse complement.
CATTATTAACAAAGGGTCGTCTTCTCTAAAGCAGGACAACATTATGAACTAAGGGTCGTCTTCTCTAAAAAACAACACCATTGTGAACTAAGGGTCGTCTTCTCTAAAGCAGGACAACATTATGAACTAAGGGTCGTATTCCCTAAAGCAGGTCAACACCATTATGCTACTGATGATTTATCAAACTGCTGTTCCATAATTAATGTGAAAGCAGACAGCTCAGAAGGGATTTGAGAATGACACTTTGTGTAAAATGTGAAAAAGATTCATCAACTTGGGCTGTAAAGCACTCCCTAGAGGTCAAACCCATCACTGGGACATGGAACTGGAGGATGGGAGTGTGTCTGGGAAGATAAGACGTTGATATGCCAGAAGAATGATTAATTGTGTGTGTGTGTGTGTGTGTGTGTGTGTGTGTGTGTGTGTGTGTGTGTGTGTGTGTGTGTGTGTGTGTGTGTGTGTGTGTGTGTGTGTGTGTGTGTGTGTGTGTGTGTGTGTGTGTGTGTGTGTGTTCTGCCACCAAATATTTGTATGGACTACATTAGTAGAAGGGTTAGTCACACATGGAAAGCTGTTCTGCCATTCTCCCTGCTCATAGTGACCTTCAGAACATCTCCCTCTCTCTCTCTCTCTCTCTCTCTCCCTCTATTTGTTCTATCCTCTAAGATTAAAAGGTGCTATCTAGAACCTACATAAATGAACCTTTTGAAGAACCCTTTTGGTCCCAGGTAGAACCATTTCCACAGAGGGTTCCACATGGAACCCAAAAAGGGTTCTACCTGGGACCAAAAATGGTTCTTCTATGGGGACAGCCAAACCCCTTTGGTCCCTTTTTACTAATAGTTTATTGCTCTGAGACAGCGGCTGTAGGCACGCCCGTCTTCCTGCCTACCTGACATGACAAATCAAAGTGAAGCAGGCTGACCTCACAGTTCATTCAATTATACATTTAACTCGGCCCAATACCGTTTCCATAAATAGTGTTGAAACTAATTTTTTATCCGGCGAGGGAGATTTTATTCATTAGACGTGACATGTACTTTTGGTAAGAGTTGAGTTGTATTATCGGTGCTGTGCAGCTTGGAGTCCTGTGAGGCTTGTGCTCGGAGAACAAGGACAGAGACAGAGCTGTGTAACCTCTAGTCCTGGTTTCATTACATTGCATCGTAACACATTACAGGCCAACACTATCACTCAAACACCCGGCTGGAATCACCTGACTACCGTATAGAACAGACGGACGAGCAACAGGCAGGGTTTACAACAACACACACACACACACACACACACACACACACACACACACACACACACACACACACACACACACACAAATGCGAACGGAAATGAACTAGTTTATACAGATTAATGGGGAAATCTGTCCAAAAATGGATGTACCAATCACAGATTGCTCCTTTAAATGAAATTATTATGGTGAGATGAAGATGATGTTATTATTGTTATGATTATTGTTGTTATTGTTGTTATTAGTGTTGTTATTGTTGATGTTATTGTTATGATTATTGTTGTTATTAGTGTTGTTATTAGTGTTGTTATTGTCGATATTATTGTTATGATTATTGTTGTTATTAGTGTTGTTATTGTCGATATTATTGTTATGATTATTGTTGTTATTGTTGTTATTAGTGTTGTTATTGTTGATGTTATTGTTATGATTATTGTTGTTATTAGTGTTGTTATTGTTGTTATTAGTGTTGTTATTGTCGATATTATTGTTATGATTATTGTTGTTATTATTGTTGTTATTATTGTTGTTGTTATTGTTATTATTGTTATTATAGTTGTTATTGTTGTTGTTATTATTGTTATTATTGTTGTTGTTATTATTGTTATTATAGTTGTTATTATTGTTATTATAGTTATTATTATTGGTATTATTGTTGTTATTATTGTTATTATTGTTATTATAGTTGTTGTTATTATTGTTATTATTGTTATTATTGTTGTTATTATTGTTATTATAGTTGTTGTTCTTGTTATTATTGTTATTATAGTTGTTATTATTGTTATTATTATTGTTGTTGTCATTGTTATTATTGTTATTATAGTTGTTGTTCTTGTTATTATTGTTATTATAGTTGTTATTATTATTGTTATTATTGTTATTGTTATTATTATTGTTATTGTTATTATTATTATTATTATTGTTATTATTATTGTTATTATTGTTATTGTTGTTATTATTGTTATGATTACTATTATTATTGTTATTATTGTTGTTATTATTGTTATTATAGTTGTTATTATTGTTATTATTGTTATTATTGTTGTTATTATTGTTATGATTACTATTATTGTTGTTGTTATTATTGTTATTATTGTTATGATTACTATTAGTATTGTTATTATTGTTGTTATTGTTGTTATTATTGTTATTATTGTTGTTATTATTGTTATGATTACTATTATTATTGTTGTTATTATTGTTATTATAGTTGTTATTATTGTTATTATTGTTATGGTTATTGTTGTTATTATTGTTGTTATTTTTTTTATTATTGTTATTATAGTTGTTATTACTATATGCAGTTTTTTTTACAGTAAGGCTATTTCCACAGCTGTTCTATTTAAAACAGCATATTTACTGATTAGCTCACTTCAAACAGCCACTACTGTAAACCATGTTTGGAATATGCACAAATCAAAATGCGTGTGTCATTTGATTTAGCTGTTTAAGTCTGGACCATATAATTCTGGTCTTTACAGGTAGATGTTCTCTGGGGTGTAACTGGTGGAGATCTGAAGTCACACAGAGGTGATGAGAGGAGCGAGAGAGAGAGAGAGGAGGAGAGTGGACTGAGCAGCCTTCCCCTCGGGAGGAGGCAGATAAGGACTTTAGGAAGGTTGAATCCTGGACTGCTTTAAACAGGGAGGAACTCTGGTTGAATCCTGGACTGCTTTAAACAGGGAGGAACTCTGGTTGAGTCCTGGACTGCTTTAAACAGGGAGGAACTCTGGTTGAGTCCTGGACTGCTTTAAACAGGGAGGAACTCTGGTTGAGTTCTGGACTGCTTTAAACAGGGAGGAACTCTGGTTGAATCCTGGACTGCTTTAAACAGGGAGGAACTCTGGTTGAGTCCTGGACTGCTTTAAACAGGGAGGAACTCTGGATGAGTCCTGGACTGCTTTAAACAGGGAGGAACTCTGGATGAGTCCTGGACTGATTTAAACAGGGAGGAACTCTGGATGAGTCCTGGACTGCTTTAAACAGGGAGGAACTCTGGTTGAATCCTGGACTGCTTTTAACAGGGAGGAACTCTGGATGAGTCCTGGACTGCTTTAAACAGGGAGGAACTCTGGATGAGTCCTGGACTGCTTTAAACAGGGAGGAACTCTGGTTGAATCCTGGACTGCTTTAAACAGGGAGGAACTCTGGTTGAATCCTGGACTGCTTTTAACAGGGAGGAACTCTGGTTGAATCCTGGACTGCTTTAAACAGGGAGGAACTCTGGCTGAGTCCTGGACTGCTTTAAACAGGGAGGAACTCTGGTTGAATCCTGGACTGCTTTAAACAGGGAGGAACTCTGGCTGAGTCCTGGACTGCTTTAAACAGGGAGGAACTCTGGTTGCGTCCCAAATGGCACCCTACCAAAATGGGATCCTATGGAACTCTAGTCAAAAGTAGTCTACTATGTAGGGAATAAGGTGTCATTTGGGATGTAAACATCTCTGGCCTTCATATGCAGGGTAGTACTGTCTGTCTGTCTCTGTCTGTCTGCCATGGGTGCAGTCTAGCAGGCCCAGCTAATGTCAAGCAGTTTCCTGTAACACAAGGCCATTTGATTCACAGTACAGTGAGATATAAGGAGAGACACCAGGAAATCACTCTGAAATGTCAAAATATTCCCAAGCACTTCAACAAAGCCAGAGAATCCTGTGAAGCACATAACCTTATCAACATGGGGCGATACTGTTGGTTCAGACAGACATATGTGTTGAGTCTGCGTCAGGGGTGTTGAGCTTGGAATGATAGAGGATACTTGAAAATCTTTTTAGACTTGTTTTGATATATATTTGCCTATGTTGTGGGCAAGTATGGGCCTTGGTCAAAAGTAGTGCACTACGTGGGGAATAGGGTGCCATTTGGGGGGAATAGGGTGCCATTTGGGACTCAGTTGGTTTGTATTGTCTTTATCTGCAATCTGTGATGCTACATTTGACATTTTAGTCATTTAGCAGATCTTATCCGGGGAACAGTGGGTTAACTGCCTTGTTCAGGGGAACAGTGGGTTAACTGCCTTGTTCAGGGCCCGGGGAACAGTGGGTTAACTGCCTTGATCAGGGCCCGGGGAACAGTGGGTTAACTGCCTTGTTCAGGGCCCGGGGAACAGTGGGTTAACTGCCTTGTTCAGGGCCCGGGGAACAGTGGGTTAACTGCCTTTCTCAGGGCCCGGGGAACAGTGGGGTTAACTGCCTTGCTCAGGGCCCGGGGAACAGTGGGTTAACTGCCTTGCTCAGGGCCCGGGGAACAGTGGGGTTAACTGCCTTGTTCAGGGCCCGGGGAACAGTGGGTTAACTGCCTTGATCAGGGGCAGAACGACAGATTATTTTACCTTGTCAGCTCAGGGATTTGATCCAGCAACCTTTCAGTTACTGGTCCAACACTCTAACCACTAGACTACCTGCCATCCTGTGTTGTTGTGTTATTCATCTATTTTATCTGATATGTTGTTCGGTTATTATCAAATTGTTATGTGTTGTTGTGTTACTATTATATTGTTATGTGTTGTTGTGTGAGCCAGAGGAGGACAGGATATTGCCCCTGGCTTTTATATTATAAAGTTATACAATAACTAACCGTTCTATCAAAGCAGTGTTCTGACTGGAGGAAACAGCGTCTTGGAGCTCCAGACAGAGGTTAGGTTAGCTGAGCTCTGTGTCTCTGTCAATTAAATTAGTGGTCTGAATCTCTTTCTATTGGAAACATCTTGTTAGATCTTCTATTGGAAAATCCACTTTGTGTTGAACGTTCCGTTCAGATGTTCAACCATGCATTCGTCCCAAGTGACACCCTGTTTCTTTTACAAGGGCACTACTTTAGAACACAGTCGTACGCAGGCATTGTAAAAGTAGTGCACTATAAAGTAAATAGGATCTCAATTGGTTTTGCCTTTAGCAGCAGCAGACAGCCGGGGAGATTTGATTTGGGGTCGAACGGTAATGTCTGTCTGGGCTTCTATGGATAAATGGCTGATGGAGGTAGAAAGGAAACGTGTGGTAAAAGACATTACAAATCAAGCCCAGAGTTCAGGCTGTATGGATTGGATAGCAGAAACTACTGAAATCTAGGCTGGGTTGCGGTTTGTGTGTGGTGTCTTGGCGAAATAACTATAGAGTGATTCCTCACGAAACCAGGACAAAGGAATACCATGATTTGGGGGATTTTCACAAAATATAATCAATAGAATGATCCTTTGGAGGAAGGATTGTTGACATATATTTGGCATTTGTATCTAAAAGCATAACTGAGAAATAACTTATCAAAGATGGCATATTTATCACATTTTGGCCTACCCAGCCTTCCTTCAATACTCCATAATGTTTCATCTGTAGGTGTCTCGTTTAATACTCCATAATGTTTCATCTGTAGATGCCTCCTTTAATATAATGTTTCATCTGTAGATGCCTCCTTTAAAACTCCATAATGTTTCATCTGTAGGTGCCTCCTTTAATACTCCATAATGTTTCATCTGTAGGTGCCTCCTTTAATACTCCATAATGTTTCATCTGTAGGTGCCTCCTTTAATACTCCATAATGTTTCATCTGTAGGTGCCTCCTTTAATACTCCATAATGTTTCATCTGTAGATGTCTCCTTCAATACTCCATAATGTTTCATCTGTAGATGCCTCCTTCAATACTCCATAATGTTTCATCTGTAGATGCCTCCTTCAATACTCCATAATGTTTCATCTGTAGATGCCTCCTTCAATACTCCATAATGTTTCATCTGTAGATGCCTCCTTCAATACTCCATAATGTTTCATCTGTAGATGCCTCCTTCAATACTCCATAATGTTTCATCTGTAGATGCCTCCTTCAATACTCCATAATGTTTCATCTGTAGGTGGCTCCTTTAATACTCTATAATGTTTCATCTGTAGGTGCCTTCTTTAATAATCCATAATGTTTCATCTGTAGATGCCTCCTTCAATACTCCATAATGTTTCATCTGTAGATGCCTCCTTCAATACTCCATAATGTTTCATCTGTAGGTGGCTCCTTTAATACTCTATAATGTTTCATCTGTAGGTGCCTTCTTTAATACTCCATAATGTTTCATCTGTAGGTGCCTCCTTTAATACTCTATAATGTTTCATCTGTAGGTGTCCCCTTTAATACTCCATAATGTTTCATCTGTAGATGCATCCTTCAATACTCCATAATGTTTCATCTGTAGATGCCTCCTTCAATACTCCATAATGTTTCATCTGTAGGTGGCTCTTTTAATACTCTATAATGTTTCATCTGTAGGTGCCTTCTTTAATACTCCATAATGTTTCATCTGTAGGTGCCTCCTTTAATACTCCATAATGTTTCATCTGTAGGTGCCTCCTTTAATTCTCCATAATGTTTCATCTGTAGATGCCTCCTTTAATTCTCCATAATGTTTCATCTGTAGGTGCCTCCTTTAATACTCCATAATGTTTCATCTGTAGGTGTTACAAAGCCAATGTTGGTGTCATATGAACCTTTACTGCTTGCTCTGTAATATGAGTATAATTTTGATTTCAATAAACATTTTCTTAAATTAATTTATGAATATTGAAAATATATAAAATGTCATGGGGCAAATGTTTTGGTGTTTAGAATTGTTCTAATGTGAACTGTAATGCAGTTGATTGGTGATGATGACATTGGGGTTGTGTTGGGGTTAACATCCATAGAAACATTATACTCTAATGTTTAACTCAACATAGGGTGAAATACACATATCCTAAATCTAGGCTGATTTAGCTGGGAGACATGAGGAGATCGTTCCTCCATGGTATCTTCCCCCCCCCCATGCATTTCCATGGCAATTCCATTGTTTTGGTCAGGTTTCAATTGATCTCTTCTTTACCTCATCTATAGGTTGAAGCTGATCTCCCCTGACTGCATCTAAGAATATAAGATATAAGAAAGCTCAAGAAATAAATAAATATTTATATATATATATATATATATATATACACAGTGCTTTCGGAAAGTATTCAGACCGATTTACTTTTTCCACATTTTGTTACGTTACAGCCTTATTCTGAAATGGATTAAATAAAAACATGTCCTCACCAATCCACGCACAGTAACCCATAATGACAAAGCAAAAACTGTTTTTTAGAGATTTTTTATAAATGTTTTAAAAAAATAAAAACCTGAAATACCTTATTTACATAAGTATTCAGACTCTTTGCTATGAGACTCGAAATTGAGGTCAGGTGCATCCTGTTTCCATTGATCATTCTTGAGATGTTTCTACAACATGATTGGAGTCCACCTGTGGTAAATTCAATTGATTTTACATGATTTGGAAAGGCACACACCTGTCTATATAAGGTCCCATAGTTGACAGTGCATGTCAGAGTAAAAAACAAGCCATGAGATGGAAGGAATTGTCTGTAGACCTCCGAGACAGTCAGAGTAGGGGAAGGAAAACACAGACTGAGTCAGAGAGAGAGCAATGTCTTGTGGGAGTCACTAAATATTTATATGGGAATAGTCTGTTTTATTGAGGTAATATATTCAGCAGTGTCACTGACTGTGAAATGCTCTGGGACCTGACCCCTGGTCTTAGCTCCAGTTGTATCACTGACTGTGAAATGCTCTGGGCCCTGACCCCTGTTCTTAGCTCCAGTTGTATCACTGACTGTGAAATGCTCTGGGCCCTGACCCCTGGTATTAGCTCCAGTTGTATCACTGACTGTGAAATGCTCTGGGCCCTGACCCCTGGTCTTAGCTCCAGTTGTATCACTGACAGTGAAATACTCTGGGCCCTGACCCCTGGTCTTAGCTCCAGTTGTATCACTGACTGTGAAATGCTCTGGGCCCTGACCCCTGTTCTAGCTCCAGTTGTATCACTGACTGTGAAATACTCTGGGCCCTGACCCCTGGTCTTAGCTCCAGTTGTATCACTGACTGTGAAATGCTCTGGGCCCTGACCCCTGGTCTTAGCTCCAGTTGTATCACTGACTGTGAAATGCTCTGGGCCCTGACCCCTGGTCTTAGCTCCAGTTGTATCACTGACTGTGAAATGCTCTGGGCCCTGACCCCTGGTCTTAGCTCCAGTTGTATCACTGACTGTGAAATGCTCTGGGCCCTGACCCCTGGTCTTAGCTCCAGTTGTATCACTGACTGTGAAATGCTCTGGGCCCTGACCCCTGGTCTTAGCTCCAGTTGTATCACTGACTGTGAAATGCTCTGGGCCCTGACCCCTGTTCTAGCTCCAGTTGTATCACTGACTGTGAAATACTCTGGGCCCTGACCCCTGGTCTTAGCTCCAGTTGTATCACTGACTGTGAAATGCTCTGGGCCCTGACCCCTGGTCTTAGCTCCAGTTGTATCACTGACTGTGAAATGCTCTGGGCCCTGACCCCTGGTCTTAGCTCCAGTTGTATCACTGACAGTGAAATACTCTGGGCCCTGACCCCTGGTCTTAGCTCCAGTTGTATCACTGACTGTGAAATGCTCTGGGCCCTGACCCCTGTTCTTAGCTCCAGTTGTATCACTGACTGTGAAATGCTCTGGGCCCTGACCCCTGGTCTTAGCTCCAGTTGTATCACTGACTGTGAAATGCTCTGGGCCCTGACCCCTGTTCTTAGCTCCAGTTGTATCACTGACTGTGAAATGCTCTGGGCCCTGACCCCTGGTCTTAGCTCCAGTTGTATCACTGACTGTGAAATGCTCTGGGAACTGACCCCTGGTCTTAGCTCCAGTTGTATCACTGACTGTGAAATGCTCTGGGCCCTGACCCCTGGTCTTAGCTCCAGTTGTATCACACTGTGAAATGCTCTGGGCCCTGACCCCTGGTCTTAGCTCCAGTTGTATCACTGACTGTGAAATGCTCTGGGAACTGACCCCTGGTCTTAGCTCCAGTTGTATCACTGACTGTGAAATGCTCTGGGCCCTGACCCCTGGTCTTAGCTCCAGTTGTATCACTGACTGTGAAATGCTCTGGGAACTGACCCCTGGTCTTAGCTCCAGTTGTATCACTGACTGTGAAATGCTCTGGGCCCTGACCCCTGGTCTTAGCTCCAGTTGTATCACTGACTGTGAAATGCTCTGGGAACTGACCCCTGGTCTTAGCTCCAGTTGTATCACTGACTGTGAAATGCTCTGGGAACTGACCCCTGTTCTTAGCTCCAGTCTCATCAATAATTAAAAGATGTTACATTATTCAGGCAGCACCATTTCATGCCAACCACCCTTTCCCCTACCATTGTGTTGTTACTTGAATTCAGAATTTGACAGGCCTTTACATGCGTGTCCTTTACGTGTGTGTGTGTGCGTGCGTGCGTGCGTGCGTGCGTGCGTGCGTGCGTACGTGCGTGCGTGCGTGCGTGTGTGTGTGTGAGTGAGTTTGTCGGAGCCGGATATGATTAAGTGTTCTCAGACACAGGGGTTAGTTGCAGCCAGTGTTCCCGGGGGGGAACATATTGGTGTGACACAGAAAGAGGAAGTGCTGTGACCTCCCACTGTGCCCAGCAGAGGGACTGAGGCCAGGCAGGCCACACTGAGCTGAGCTGGAGAACAAAGCAGCCAAAGACCAGTATTCCACCACATAGAGAATAGAGTACCATTTAGGACACAGCCAAACTCTCTCTGGTTGGTTAAACTAATCACCATGGGGACCTCTCCCCTCCCCTCCTTTCCTCTCCTCTCCTTTCCTCTCCTCTCCCCTCCTCTCCTTTCCTCTCCTCTTCTCTCCCCTCCTCTCAGCCCTACTTCAGAAACTATGCCTGGCATTGAGAGGAATTGGCTCCAAACTGGGCTCTGAACAGACATGCATGCATGCACCCATACACACACCACACACACACAAACACAAACACATATGCACACACAATTAGACACACACACACACACACACACACACACACACACACACACACACACACACACACACACACACACACACACACACACACACACACACACACACACACACACACACACACACACACACACACAACCTGGTCTGCCCTGCCACTGAGTGCTGGATGCTGGCTGAGAAGCTCACATGAAGGAGTCGAAGCTAATTGCCTGGTCAACAGCCCCAAAATACCAAATACACCATCCTCCATCACTCAACACCTAGAACTTTTGGATAGAACCTAGAACCTTATCACCTAGAACCTCCGAATAGAACCTGATCACCAATAACCTCTGGATAGAACCTAGAACCTTATCACCTAGAACTTCTGGGTAGAACCTAGAACCGTATTACCTAGAACATCTGGATAGAACCTAGAACCTATTTACCTAGAAACTCTGGGTTTAACCTTATCACCTAGAACATATGGGTAGAACCTTATCACCTAGAACCTCTGGATATAACCTATACCATTATCACCTAGAACCTTATCACCGAGAACCTCTGGGTAGAACCGTATCACCTAGAACCTCTGGATAGAACCGTATCACCTAGAACCTCTGGATATAACCTATAACCGTATCGCCTAGAACCTCTGCCTCGAACAACTCAATCTTACAGAAGTCATACGAAGCTCACCTGTTAATATGTTCTGTGTCGTGAATGGTACTGCAGTGAGAATTAACTGTGTTCTTCAGATATACGAGTTATTCCATCCACAAACTGTCCATAATGTCTATACATCCCATCACGGACTCTGTATATTTATGTGTATACATATATGTGTATACATATATATAGTATAAATATACCATATATATATATATATATATATATATATATATATATATATATATATATATATATATGTGTATATATATATATAAATATACCATATATATATATGTATATATATATACATATATATATATGGTATATTTATACTATATATATGTACTCCGACATTGCTCGTCCTAATATATTTCTATATTTCTTAATTGCGTTATTTTACTTTTAGATGTGTGTGTGTATTGTTGTTTATTGTTAGATACTACTGCACTGTTGGAGTTAGGAACACAAGCATTTCGCTACGCCCGAAATAACATCTGCTAAATATGTGTATGCGACCAATAAAATGTGATTTGATTTGGATTATCTCTGGATGGATTATCTCTTTGACGATATATATCTTGGCTATTAATTAAGTCCACTCCGTTGACTCTGACACCAGGTCCTTTTAGAAATGTCAAATCTTAAAGTTGTGTCAGAAATGGCGACCCTTTTCCCGTCACCCTCTTCGATATGCTGAAAAGCAGTGGACTAAATAAACAATAGGGTGCCATTATTTGGTATTTATCCAAAGCCTGACATTTTCTAGATAGATCTCGTGATATTCTTCCCATGTGCCTGTAAACAGGAGAATCTGATCACAGTCTGACTTTGTCAACACTATTAAATATCAGAGAGCAGAGATTAATGACCATTTCTTCCATGTACGGAAAGAACGGGGGGAGGGGAGTCGGGATGGGGATTTGGGGGGAGTCGGACGGACGGACGGACGGACGGGGGTAGGGAGGGAGTCGGACGGACGGACGGAAAGGGGGGGGGGGGTCGGACGGGGGGGTTGGAGGGGGTGGTATAACCAAAAAGGATTAACAAGTGTCAAAAACAATACATTTTCTATTAGAACGTAGTGTGGCAAACACACACTGTGGTGTAACTTTCTCTGCGTGTTTGGTTTAACGTGTTGTTTTAGGTTGATCAGATCATAGATATATTTCTGTTTTCAGATGAATGATTTGTGCAGTTTAAATACCAGAGAGAGAGAAAGATGTTTTTAACTCCATTATCACAACAACTAACACTATCAATATCTGATCATCACAGCGAATAGACAACTTGAGACCGTTCTATCTGATTGGTTTAAAGGCTGCTGTAGCGAATCAGATCGTGTTCTTCATGTTTGCTTCCTGCCAGTGGGTTAATGTGTTGTTTCCTCCCTCATGCTTCCAGTGGGTGCAACCACTAAAACCAAAGTCAAAGGTGAGTTATCTCTTGTGTCTTTCTGCATGATGTGTATTGGACACCAGTTCCCAATGAACCATGTTTCATATCAGCCCTACCAGTTCCCAATAAACCATGTTTCATATCAGTCCTACCAGTTCCCAATGAACCATGTTTCATATCAGTCCTACCAGTTCCCAATGAACCATGTTTCATATCAGTCCTACCAGTTCCCAATAAACTATGTTTCATATCAGTCCTACCAGTTCCCAATAAACCATGTTTCATATCAGCTCTACCAGTTCCCAATGAACCATGTTTCATATCAGTCCTACCAGTTCCCAATGAACCATGTTTCATATCAGTCCTACCAGTTCCCAATAAACTATGTTTCATATCAGTCCTACCAGTTCCCAATAAACCATGTTTCATATCAGCTCTACCAGTTCCCAATGAACTATGTTTCATATCAGTCCTACCAGTTCCCAATAAACCATGTTTCATATCAGCTCTACCAGTTCCCAATGAACCATGTTTCATATCAGTCCTACCAGTTCCTAATAAACTATGTTTCATATCAGTCCTACCAGTTCCTAATAAACTATGTTTCATATCAGTCCTACCATTTCCCAATGAACCATGTTAGACCAGAGACCAGGCCGGGGCCAGTGGTTAATTAACATAGAGACACATTTGCACCCTGTTCCATTTAATACACTACATTTGACCAGGGCCCATGGTGAGAGCTGGCTGGTGTCTGGTACATGGTGAGAGCTGGCTGGTGTCTGGTACATGGTGAGAGCTGGCTGGTGTCTGGTACATGGTGAGAGCTGGCTGGTGTCTGGTACATGGTGAGAGCTGGCTGGTGTCTGGTACATGGTGAGAGCTGGCTGGTGTCTGGTACATGGTGAGAGCTGGCTGGTGTCTGGTACATGGTGAGAGCTGGCTGGTGTCTGGTACATGGTGAGAGCTGGCTGGTGTCTGGCCCATGGTGGGAGCTGGCTGGTGGCTGGCCCATGGTGGGAGCTGGCTGGTGTCTGGCCCATGGTGAGAGCTGACTGGTGTCTGGTACATGGTGAGAGCTGGCTGGTGTCTGGCCCATGGTGAGAGCTGACTGGTGTCTGGCCCATGGTGAGAGCTGACTGGTGTCTGGCCCATGGTGAGAGCTGGCTGGTGTCTGGTACATGGTGAGAGCTGACTGGTGTCTGGCCCATGGTGAGAGCTGGCTGGTGTCTGGCCCATGGTGAGAGCTGGCTGGTGTCTGGCCCATGGTGAGAGCTGACTGGTGTCTGGCCCATGGTGAGAGCTGGCTGGTGTCTGGCCCATGGTGAGAGCTGGCTGGTGTCTGGTACATGGTGAGAGTTGACTGGTGTCTGGTACATGGTGAGAGCTGACTGGTGTCTGGCCCATGGTGAGAGCTGACTGGTGTCTGGTACATGGTGAGAGCTGGCTGGTGTCTGGTTCATGGTGAGAGCTGACTGGTGTCTGGTACATGGTGAGAGCTGGCTGGTGTCTGGTACATGGTGAGAGCTGACTGGTGTCTGGTACATGGTGAGAGCTGACTGGTGTCTGGCCCATGGTGAGAGCTGGCTGGTGTCTGGTTCATGGTGAGAGCTGACTGGTGTCTGGCCCATGGTGAGAGCTGACTGGTGTCTGGTACATGGTGAGAGCTGACTGGTGTCTGGTACATGGTGAGAGCTGGCTGGTGTCTGGTACAGGGTGAGAGCTGACTGGTGTCTGGCCCATGGTGAGAGCTGGCTGGTGTCTGGTACATGGTGAGAGCTGACTGGTGTCTGGCCCATGGTGAGAGCTGGCTGGTGTCTGGTACATGGTGAGAGCTGACTGGTGTCTGGCCCATGGTGAGAGCTGGCTGGTGTCTGGTACATGGTGAGAGCTGACTGGTGTCTGGTACATGGTGAGAGCTGACTGGTGTCTGGTACATGGTGAGAGCTGGCTGGTGTCTGGTACATGGTGAGAGCTGGCTGGTGTCTGGTACATGGTGAGAGCTGACTGGTGTCTGGTACATGGTGAGAGCTGGCTGGTGTCTGGTACATGGTGGGGGCTGGCTGGTGTCTGGTAAATGGTGAGAGCTGACTGGTGTCTGGTACATGGTGAGAGCTGACTGGTGTCTGGTACATGGTGAGAGCTGGCTGGTGTCTGGTACATGGTGAGAGCTGGCTGGTGTCTGGTACATGGTGGCGCCTGACTGGTGTCTGGTACATGGTGAGAGCTGGCTGGTGTCTGGTACATGGTGAGAGCTGGCTGGTGTCTGGTACATGGTGAGAGCTGACTGGTGTCTTGTACATGGTGAGAGCTGGCTGGTGTCTGGTACATGGTGGGGGCTGGCTGGTGTCTGGTACATGATGAGAGCTGACTGGTGTCTGGTACATGGTGAGAGCTGGCTGGTGTCTGGTACATGGTGAGAGCTGGCTGGTGTCTGGTACATGGTGGGGGCTGGCTGGTGTCTGGTGAATGGTGGGGGCTGGCTGGTGTCTGGTACATGGTGGGGGCTGGCTGGTGTCTGGTACATGGTGGGAGCTGACTGGTGTCTGGTACATGGTGAGAGCTGGCTGGTGTCTGGTACATGGTGAGAGCTGGCTGGTGTCTGGTACATGGTGGGGGCTGGCTGGTGTCTGGTGAATGGTGGGGGCTGGCTGGTGTCTGGTACATGGTGGGGGCTGGCTGGTGTCTGGTACATGGTGGGAGCTGACTGGTGTCTGGTACATGGTGAGAGCTGGCTGGTGTCTGGTACATGGTGAGAGCTGACTGGTGTCTGGTGAATGGTGAGAGCTGGCTGGTGTCTGGTACATGGTGAGAGCTGGCTGGTGTCTGGCCCATGGTGAGAGCTGGCTGGTGTCTTGACCATGGTGAGAGCTGGCTGGTGTCTGGCCCATGGTGAGAGCTGACTGGTGTCTGGCCCATGGTGAGAGCTGGCTGGTGTCTGGCCCATGGTGAGAGCTGGCTGGTGTCTGGTACAGGGTGAGAGCTGACTGGTGTCTGGCCCATGGTGAGAGCTGACTGGTGTCTGGTACATGGTGAGAGCTGACTGGTGTCTGGTACATGGTGAGAGCTGACTGGTGTCTGGCCCATGGTGAGAGCTGACTGGTGTCTGGTACATGGTGAGAGCTGGCTGGTGTCTGGTTCATGGTGAGAGCTGACTGGTGTCTGGTACATGGTGAGAGCTGGCTGGTGTCTGGTACATGGTGAGAGCTGACTGGTGTCTGGCCCATGGTGAGAGCTGGCTGGTGTCTGGTTCATGGTGAGAGCTGACTGGTGTCTGGCCCATGGTGAGAGCTGACTGGTGTCTGGTACATGGTGAGAGCTGACTGGTGTCTGGTACATGGTGAGAGCTGGCTGGTGTCTGGTACAGGGTGAGAGCTGACTGGTGTCTGGCCCATGGTGAGAGCTGGCTGGTGTCTGGTACATGGTGAGAGCTGACTGGTTTCTGGCCCGTGGTGAGAGCTGGCTGGTGTCAGGTACATGGTGAGAGCTGACGGGTGTCTGGCCCATGGTGAGAGCTGGCTGGTGTCTGGTACATGGTGAGAGCTGACTGGTGTCTGGTACATGGTGAGAGCTGACTGGTGTCTGGTACATGGTGAGAGCTGACTGTTGTCTGGTACATGGTGAGAGCTGACTGGTGTCTGGTACATGGTGAGAGCTGGCTGGTGTCTGGCCCATGGTGAGAGCTGACTGGTGTCTGGTACATGGTGAGAGCTGACTGGTGTCTGGTACATGGTGAGAGCTGGCTGGTGTCTGGCCCATGGTGAGAGCTGACTGGTGTCTGGTACATGGTGAGAGCTGGCTGGTGTCTGGTACATGGTGAGAGCTGACTGGTGTCTGGTACATGGTGAGAGCTGACTGGTGTCTGGCCCATGGTGAGAGCTGGCTGGTGTCTGGTACATGGTGAGAGCTGGCTGGTGTCTGGTACATGGTGAGAGCTGACTGGTGTCTGGCCCATGGTGAGAGCTGGCTGGTGTCTGGCCCATGGTGAGAGCTGGCTGGTGTCTGGTACATGGTGAGAGCTGGCTGGTGTCTGGTACATGGTGAGAGCTGGCTGGTGTCTGGTACATGGTGGGGGCTGGCTGGTGTCTGGTACATGGTGAGAGCTGGCTGGTGTCTGGTACATGGTGGGGGCTGGCTGGTGTCTGGCCCATGGTGGGGGCTGGCTGGTGTCTGGTACATGGTGAGAGCTGGCTGGTGTCTGGTACATGGTGAGAGCTGGCTGGTGTCTGGTACATGGTGAGAGCTGGCTGGTGTCTGGTACATGGTGAGAGCTGGCTGGTGTCTGGTACATGGTGAGAGCTGGCTGGTGTCTGGTACATGGTGAGAGCTGGCTGGTGTCTGGTACATGGTGGGAGCTGGGTGGTGTCTGGCCCATGGTGAGAGCTGGCTGGTGTCTGGTACATGGTGAGAGCTGGCTGGTGTCTGGTACATGGTGAGAGCTGACTGGTGTCTGGTACATGGTGAGAGCTGGCTGGTGTCTGGTACATGGTGAGAGCTGGCTGGTGTCTGGTACATGGTGAGAGCTGGCTGGTGTCTGGTACATGGTGAGAGCTGGCTGGTGTCTGGTACATGATGGGGGCTGGCTGGTGTCTGGTGAATGGTGGGGGCTGGCTGGTGTCTGGTACATGGTGGGGGCTGGCTGGTGTCTGGTACATGGTGGGAGCTGGCTGGTGTCTGGTACATGGTGAGAGCTGGCTGGTGTCTGGTACATGGTGAGAGCTGACTGGTGTCTGGTGAATGGTGAGAGCTGGCTGGTGTCTGGTACATGGTGAGAGCTGGCTGGTGTCTGGTACATGGTGAGAGCTGGCTGGTGTCTGGTACATGGTGAGAGCTGACTGGTGTCTGGTACATGGTGAGAGCTGGCTGGTGTCTGGTACATGGTGGGGGCTGGCTGGTGTCTGGTAAATGGTGAGAGCTGACTGGTGTCTGGTACATGGTGAGAGCTGGCTGGTTTCTGGTACATGGTGGCGCCTGACTGGTGTCTGGTACATGGTGAGAGCTGGCTGGTGTCTGGTACATGGTGAGAGCTGACTGGTGTCTGGTACATGGTGGGGGCTGACTGGTGTCTGGTACATGGTCAGAGCTGGCTGGTGTCTGGTACATGGTGAGAGCTGGCTGGTGTCTGGTACATGGTGAGAGCTGGCTGGTGTCTGGTACATGGTGAGAGCTGGCTGGTGTCTGGTACATGGTGAGAGCTGGCTGGTGTCTGGTACATGGTGAGAGCTGGCTGGTGTCTGGTACATGGTGAGAGCTGGCTGGTGTCTGGTACATGGTGAGAGCTGGCTGGTGTCTGGTACATGGTGAGAGCTGACTGGTGTCTGGTACATGGTGAGAGCTGGCTGGTGTCTGGTACATGGTGGGGGCTGGCTGGTGTCTGGTACATGGTGAGAGCTGGCTGGTGTCTGGTGCATGGTGATAACTGGCTGGTGTCTGGTACATGGTGGCGCCTGACTGGTGTCTGGTACATGGTGAGAGCTGGCTGGTGTCTGGTACATGGTGAGAGCTGGCTGGTGTCTGGTACATGGTGGGGGCTGGCTTGTGTCTTGTACATGGTGAGAGCTGGCTGGTGTCTGGTACATGGTGGGGGCTGGCTGGTGTCTGGTACATGGTGAGAGCTGACTGGTGTCTGGTACATGGTGGGGGCTGGCTGGTGTCTGGTGAATGGTGGGGGCTGACTGGTGTCTGGTGAATGGTGGGGGATGGCTGGTGTCTGGTACATGGTGGGGGCTGGCTGGTGTCTGGTACATGGTGGGGGCTGGCTGGTGTCTTGTACATGGTGGGGCCTGACTGGTGTCTGGTGAATGGTGGGGGCTGACTGGTGTCTGGTACATGGTGGGGGCTGGCTGGTGTCTTGTACATGGTGGGGGCTGGCTGGTGTCTGGTGCATGGTGGGGGCTGGCTGGTGTCTGGTACATGGTGGGGGCTGACTGGTGTCTGGTACATGGTGGGGCCTGGCTGGTGTCTGGTGCATGGTGGGGGCTGGCTGGTGTCTGGTACATGGTGGGGCCTGACTGGTGTCTGGTACATGGTGGGGCCTGGCTGGTGTCTGGTGCATGGTGGGGGCTGGCTGGTGTCTGGTGCATGGTGGGGGCTGGCTGGTGTCTGGTACATGGTGGGGGCTGACTGGTGTCTGGTACATGGTGAGAGCTGGCTGGTGTCTGGTACATGGTGGGGCCTGACTGGTGTCTGGTACATGGTGGGGGCTGACTGGTGTCTGGTACATGGTGGGGGCTGGCTGGTGTCTGGTACATGGTGGGGGCTGACTGGTGTCTGGTACATGGTGGGGGCTGGCTGGTGTCTGGTACATGGTGGGGCCTGACTGGTGTCTGGTACATGGTGGTGGCTGACCGGTGTCTGGTACATGGTGGGGGCTGGCTGGTGTCTGGTACATGGTGGGGGCTGACTAGTGTCTGGTACATGGTGGGGGCTGGCTGGTGTCTGGTACATGGTGGGGGCTGACTGGTGTCTGGTACATGGTGGGGGCCTGGCTGGTGTCTGGTACATGGTGGGGCCTGACTGGTGTCTGGTACATGGTGGGGGCTGACTGGTGTCTGGTACATGGTGGGGGCTGACTGGTGTCTGGTACATGGTGGGGGGCTGGCTGGTGTCTGGTACATGGTGGGAGCTGGCTGGTGTCTGGTACATGGTGGGGGCTGGCTGGTGTCTGGTTCATGGTGGGGGCTGACTGGTGTCTGGTACATGGTGGGGGCTGAATGGTGTCTGGTACATGGTGGGGGCTGACTGGTGTCTGGTACATGGTGGGTGCTGGCTGGTGTCTGGTACATGGTGGGGGCTGGCTGGTGTTTGGTACATGGTGGGGGCTGACTGGTGTCTGGTACATGGTGGGAGCTGACTGGTGTCTGGTACATGGTGGGGGCTGGTTGGTGTCTGGTACATGGTGGTACATGGTGGTACATGGTGGTACATGGTGAGGGCTAACTGGTGTCTGGTACATGGTGGGGGCTGGTTGGTGTCTGGTACATGGTGGTACATGGTGGGGGCTGACTGGTGTCTGGTACATGGTGGTACATGGTGGTACATGGTGGGGGCTGACTGGTGTCTGGTACATGTTGGTACATGGTGGTACATGGTGGCACATGGTTCTAGAACCCAACCTGGAACAACTGATACATTCTCTTTTGGGGACATTCACTATGTTTTGAGAGTCTTGAAGGTTCCAGGCTTTGTTACATATGGCACCCTATTACCTACAGAGCCCTATGGGCCTTGGTCAAAAGTAGTGCACTATGTAGGGAATAGGATGCCAGTCGGGATGCACAGCTTGTCTACCTGCCAACTCCTACAGTCCTCACACTTCTCTTGAATTAACATTTTGGAAAGATCTCCCATCCTAATTACTCATTGGCTAATTAAAAATAGTTGTGTTTCCCACATACCCTAGCAGTTCACGGATGTATATTAACGTGTGTGTGTGTTTTGTATTAACGCCTGGCTTTGGTTGAAGTCTCGTCAGAGCTCAGTTCGGCTAGCTGATAATTTATACCTCCAACATGTAGGCTGGGATTAAAATGATTTGTGGGAATTCTCAGTGAACTTGACATTGATATACAGGATGAATTTCACTCCTCTGATTCACACATGAAGGCGACTTCACAAATGGTACCCTATTCCCTATACACAGGGTGGACAAAACATTAAGAACACCTTACTAGTATTGAGTTCTTGACACAAACCTGTGCGCCTGGCAGCTACTACCATACCCGATTGCCCATTCATCCTCTGAATGGCACACATACACAATCCATGTCTCAACTGTCTCAAGGGTTAAAAATCCTTCTTTAAACTGTCTCCTCCTCCTTCATCTACACTGATTTGAAGTGGATTTAACAAGTGACATCAATAAGGGATCGTTTCACCTGGATTCACCTGGTCAGTCTGTCATGGAAAGAGCAGGTGTTCTTAATGTTTGTAAACTCACTGTATAGTGCACTACTTTTGAACAGGGCCCATTGAGCTCAAAGGATTCTGGTCAAAAGTAGTGCACTACATAGGGGATAGGGTCCCATAGGGTTCTGGTCAAAAGTAGTGCACTACATAGGGGATAGGGTCCCATAGGGTTCTGGTCAAAAGTAGTGCACTACATAGGGGATAGGGTGCTTTTTGGTAGACAGACACGATTCTCGTGACCGCGTTACCGTGGACTAGCTTATTTGGTTCTGTGTACCAAGATGATCAATGACACAGCAAGTAATCCTGAAGGTGGAGTCCATATTTATCATCTCTCTATCTGTCTACCCCTCTCTCTATCTGTCTACCTCTCTATCTCTCTGTCTGTCTACCCCTCTCTCTATCTGTCTACCTCTCTATCTCTCTGTCTGTCTACCCCTCTCTCTATCTGTCTACCTCTCTCTCTATCTGTCTACCTCTCTCTCTATCTGTCTACCTCTCTCTATCTGTCTACCTCTCTCTCTATCTGTCTACCCCTCTCTCTCTATCTGTCTACCTCTCTCTCTATCTGTCTACCTCTCTATCTCTCTGTCTGTCTACCCCTCTCTCTATCTGTCTACCTCTCTCTCCCTGTCTGTCTACCTCTCTATCTCTCTGTCTACCTCTCTGTCTACCTCTCTTTCTATCTGTCTACCTCTCTATCTCTCTGTCTACCTCTCTATCTCTCTGTCTACCTTTCTGTCTACCTCTCTCTATCTGTCTACCTCTCTATCTCTCTGTCTACCATTCTATCTCTCTGTCTACCTTTCTGTCTACCTCTCTCTATCTGTCCACCTCTCTGTCTACCTCTCTATCTCTCTGTCTACCTCTCTCTCTATCTGTCTACCTCTCTATCTCTCTGTCTACCTCTCTATCTCTCTGTCTACCTCTCTCTCTCCCTGTCTGTCTACCCCTCTCTCTACCTGTCTACCTCTCTCTCTCCCTGTCTGTCTACCCCTCTATCTCTCTGTCTACCTCTCTCTCTATCTGTCTACCTCTCCCCCTCTATCCTTCTGTCTACATCTCTCTCATGCTCTCTCTCTCTCTCTGTCTACCTCTTTATCTCTCTGTCTACCTCTCTCGCTCTCTATCCATCTGTCTACATCTATCTCATGCTTTCTCTATCTGTCTACCTCTCTCTCTCTCTCTCTCTCTCTATCCATATGTCTACCCCTCTCTCTCTATATATATATCCTTCTGTCTACCTCTCTCTCCCCCTATTCATCTGTCTACCTCTCTCTCTCTCTATCCTTCTGTCTACCTCTCTCTCTCTCTCTATCCATATGTCTACCCCTCTCTCTCTATATATCCTTCTGTCTACCTCTCTCTCCCCCTATTCATCTGTCTACCTCTCTCTCTCTCTATCCTTCTGTCTACCTCTCTCTCCCCCTATTCATCTATCTACCTCTCTCTCTCTCTTTCTTCTGTCTACCTCTCTATCCATCGGTCTACCTCTCTCTCTCTCTCTCTCTCTATCTGTCCACCTCTCTCTCTATATCTTTCTGTCTAACTCTCTCTCTCTTCCTATCCATCTCTCTACCTCTCGCTCTCTCTCCATCTGTCTACCTCTCCCCCTCTATCCTTCTGTCTACCTCTCTCTCTCATCTGTCTACCGCTCTCTCTCATCTGTCTACATCTCTCACTCCATCTGTCTACTTCTCTGTTTACCTCTCTCTCCATCTGTCTACCTTTCTGCCTACCTCTCTCTCTCCATCTGTCTACCACTCGCTCCATTTGTCTACCTCTCTCTCCATCTGTCTACCTCTCTCCATCTGTCCTCCTGTCTCTCTCTCTCTCTCTCTCTCTGTGTGTGTAGACAGACAGCTCTTTAAATAATACTCAGACAGAATATGTCTGTCTGCCATTACCATTCATTCCCAGCTGATGGGCATGGCACCACTCTAAAGGAAATCTATACTTACGGTAATTGAAAAAATGTGCTGCGTAGATCACTGAGTCAAGCATCCAAGTGTCCAGCTAGACGCTTTATTATTCGAAGCCTTTAGCAGACAGAGGAATAGTATAGTGTATGTGTATGTGTGTGTGTTTGTGTGTTTGCATACACTGTTAAAATGAATCCCTGTTACACTGTTACATGGGCACAATGTTACTCTGTTACACTGTTACATGGGTACAATGTTACTCTGTTACACTGTTACAATGGTAATATGGTACACTTTTACACTGCTACAATGTTACTCTGTTACACTGTACCTCTGATACAGTATTATACTGTTACAATGGTAATATGTTACACTTTTACACTGCTACAATGTTACTCTGTTACACTGTACCTCTGATACAGTATTACACTGTTACAATGGTAATATGTTACACTTTTACACTGCTACAATGTTACTCTGTTACACTGTTACAATGGTAATATGTTACACTTTTACACTGCTACAATGTTACTCTGTTACACTGTTACAATGGTAATATGTTACACTTTTACACTGCTACAATGTTACCCTGTTACACTGTACCTCTGATACAGTATTACACTGTTACAATGGTAATATGTTACACTTTTACACTGCTACAATGTTACTCTGTTACACTGTTACAATGGTAATATGTTACACTTTTACACTGCTACAATGTTACTCTGTTACACTGTACCTCTGATACAGATTTCACAAAAGTTCTGAACCTTTCTATGCTCATAGAATCTACAGGTTGTAAATTAAAGATATTGTATTATTAAGCGATTGACCATGACTTTTAAATCATCCAGTAGTGCTATTTGCAGAGTTAGCTCCAGGTAAATGTTTAAATTATTCAGCCATTCCTGACCTTGCGACCAAAAACAAGCTACATATGAACAGTAGCAAAACAAATGATCTAATGATTCTGTCTCTTTACTCCCCCATCTGGGGTGGTTGTATCTCCCATATATAAATATCATTCTATTGGTTCCAAGAATTTTTGTATAATCATTTAAATTGAAAAATTCTTAGTTTTGAATCCAGAGTTGTTTTGTTTGTCAGTTCAGAAACCATGGGCCATGATATTGCTACATTGAAAATCTCTTCCCAACTATTTTGCAATCTACATGGCCCAGCTGTCAATTATTTTGGGGTCCTTTAATGAAACTTGTGTACTTTGGTCTTTAATGCCGACAGACAAATTCCTTACTTCCTCCCCCCTTCCACTTGCCTCTTTTATTTATTCTCAGGTTTTTTTTTTTACCAATTAATATATTTGAGTTTAACCATAACATTTGTTGTAATATTTGTTCTGTATTTTCTGGTGAATTGAAACTGAAATTACAACCAACTTTCTACAGTTTGTTTTAAAAATAGCGATATTTTGGAGATTATTTCATTTTCAAATAACAGAAAGGGAGAGGTTGTAATCTGAATAAAGTGAGAGGTTGTAATCTGAATAAAGGGAGAGGTTGTAATCTGAATAAAGGGAGAGGTTGTAATCTGAATAAAGGGAGAGGTTGTAATCTGAATAAAGGGAGAGGTTGTAATCTGAATAAAGTGAGAGGTTGTAATCTGAATAAAGGGAGAGGTTGTAATCTGAATAAAGGGAGAGGTTGTAATCTGAATAAAGGGAGAGGTTGTAATCTGAATAAAGGGAGAGGTTGTAATCTGAATAAAGGGAGAGGTTGTAATCTGAATAAATGGAGAGGTTGTAATCTGAATAAAGGGAGAGGTTGTAATCTGAATAAAGGGAGAGGTTGTAATCTGAATAAAGGGAGAGGTTGTAATCTGAATAAAGGGAGAGGTTGTAATCTGAATAAAGGGAGAGGTTGTAATCTGAATAAAGTGAGAGGTTGTAATCTGAATAAAGGGAGAGGTTGTAATCTGAATAAAGGGAGAGGTTGTAATCTGAATAAAGGGAGAGGTTGTAATCTGAATAAAGGGAGAGGTTGTAATCTGAATAAAGTGAGAGGTTGTAATCTGAATAAAGGGAGAGGTTGTAATCTGAATAAAGGGAGAGGTTGTAATCTGAATAAAGGGAGAGGTTGTAATCTGAATAAAGTGAGAGGTTGTAATCTGAATAAAGGGAGAGGTTGTAATCTGAATAAAGTGAGAGGTTGTAATCTGAATAAAGTGAGAGGTTGTAATCTGAATAAAGGGAGAGGTTGTAATCTGAATAAAGGGAGAGGTTGTAATCTGAATAAAGGGAGAGGTTGTAATCTGAATAAAGGGAGAGGTTGTAATCTGAATAAAGGGAGAGGTTGTAATCTGAATAAAGGGAGAGGTTGTAATCTGAATAAAGGGAGAGGTTGCAATCTGAATAAAGGGGAAATGCCTTTCTTGAACATGAGGTGAGACATTCTTACTAATCTGCTAGAGAAGCAGTTCGGATTTAAGTACAACTTTTGTATGACTGAAGCCTTTAGTGGGAGGTCTAATGCTTTAATATTTAATAGTTTCTGCCCTCCAAATTCATATTCATTATATAAATAGGCCCGTTTAATTTTGTCTGGCTTGCGGTTCCAAATAAAATGGAATATTTTTTGCTCATATAATTTAAAAACCAAGTCGCTAGGTGTAGGCAAAACCATAACAAATAGGTAAACTGGGATATGACTAAAGAGTTAGTCAGGGTAAACTGGGATATGACTAAAGAGTTAATCAGGGTAAACTGGGATATGACTAAAGAGTTAATCAGGGTAAACTGGGATATGACTAAAGAGTTAATCAGGGTAAACTGGGATATGACTAAAGAGTTAATCAGGGTAAACTGAGATATGACTAAAGAGTTAATCAGGGTAAACTGGGATATGACTAAAGAGTTAATCAGGGTAAACTGGGATATGACTAATGAGTTAATCAGGGTAAACTGAGATATGACTAAAGAGTTAATCAGGGTAAACTGGGATATGACTAAAGAGTTAATCAGGGTAAACTGGGATATGACTAAAGAGTTAATCAGGGTAAACTGAGATATGACTAAAGAGTTAATCAGGGTAAACTGGGATATGACTAAAGAGTTAATCAGGGTAAACTGGGATATGACTAAAGAGTTAATCAGGGTAAACTGGGATATGACTAAAGAGTTAATCAGGGTAAACTGGGATATGACTAAAGAGTTAATCAGGGTGATTTTTCCACAAATAGAGAGGTACTTTCCTTTCCACGGTAGCAAGATCGTATCTATTTTTGCTAACGTTCTATTAAAATGTATTGTAATAATTTCTATCTTTCGGGAAATGAATGCTGAGAATGTACACTTCAATGTCAGACCATTTTGTTGATAAACTACACGGTAATGTAAAAGTTAAACTTTTTTTGTGACCCAATACGTCATAATATGGTTTTAATCCAGAGAGGTTAGAAAACGTATCTAGATCCTCTATGATGTTGTGGAGGGATTCTAATTCTAAAAGTATCTGGATCCTCTATGAGGCTGTGGAGGGATTCTAATTCTAAAAGTATCTAGATCCTCTATGAGGCTGTGGAGGGATTCTAATTCTACAAGTATCTAGATCCTCTATGATGTTGTGGAGAGATTCTAATTCTAAAAGTATCTAGATCCTCTATGAGTCTGTGGAGGGATTCTAATTCTAAAAGTATCTAGATCCTCTATGAGGCTGTGGAGCGATTCTAATTCTAAAAGTATCTAGATCCTCTATGATGTTGTGGAGGGATTCTAATTCTAAAAGTATCTAGATCCTCTATGATGTTGTGGAGAGATTCTAATTCTAAAAGTTTCTAGATCCTCTATGAGGCCGTGGAGGGATTCTAATTCTAAAAGTATCTAGATCCTCTATGATGTTGTGGAGGGATTCTAATTCTAAAAGTATCTAGATCCTCTATGATGTTGTGGAGAGATTCTAATTCTAAAAGTATCTAGATCCTCTATGATGTTGTGGAGGGATTCTAATTCTAAAAGTATCTAGATCCTCTATGAGGCTGTGGAGGGATTCTAATTCTAAAAGTATCTAGATCCTCTATGAGGCTGTGGAGGGATTCTAATTCTACAAGTATCTAGATCCTCTATGAGGCCGTGGAGGGATTATAATTCTAAAAGTATCTACATCCTCTATGAGGCTGTGGAGGGATTCTAATTCTACAAGTATCTAGATCCTCTATGAGGCTGTGGAGGGATTCTAATCCTAAAAGTATCTAGATCCTCTATGAGGCTGTGGAGGGATTATAATTCTAAAAGTATCTAGATCCTCTATGAGGCTGTGGAGGGATTCTAATTCTAAAAGTATCTACATCCTCTATGAGGCTGTGGAGGGATTCTAATTCTAAAAGTATCTAGATCCTCTATGAGGCTGTGGAGGGATTCTAATTCTAAAAGTATCTAGATCCTCTATGAGGCTGTGGAGGGATTCTAATTCTAAAAGTATCTACATCCTCTATGAGGCTGTGGAGGGATTCTAATTCTAAAAGTATCTAGATCCTCTATAAGGCTGTGGAGGGATTCTAATTCTAAAAGTATCCAGATCCTCTATGAGGCTGTGGAGGGATTCTAATTCTAAAAGTATCTAGATCCTCTATGATGCTGTGGAGGGATTCTAATTCTAAAAGTATCTAGATCCTCTATGAGGCTGTGGAGGGATTCTAATTCTAAAAGTATCTAGATACTCTATGAGGCTGTGGAGGGATTCTAATTCTAAAAGTATCTAGATCCTCTATGAGGCTGTGGAGGGATTCTAATTCTAAAAGTATCTAGATCCTCTATGAGGCTGTGGAGGGATTCTAATTCTAAAAGTATCTAGATCCTCTATGAGGCTGTGGAGGGATTCTAATTCTAAAAGTATCTAGATCCTCTATGAGGCTGTGGAGGGATTCTAATTGTGGATTTAAAAGAAAACATGAATCATCAGCGTACAATGACACCTTTGTTTTTAATCCCTGGATATCTAGGACCTTGTTAACTTCTACTTCCTCCCAATCCCGGATCCAGGAGCACCCCCATCAGTAAAAAAGCTGACTAGCATAGCCGAGCATAGCGTCACAAGTAAATACTAGCATCTAAATATCATTAAATCACAAGTCCAAGACACCAGATGAAAGATACACATCTTGTGAATCCAGCCATCATTTCTGATTTTTAAAATGTTTTACAGGGAAGACACAATATGTAAATCTATTAGCTAACCACGTTAGCAAAAGACAACTTTTTTTACTCCACCATTTTTTTCCTGCATAGGTAGCTATCACAAATTCGACCAAATAAAGATATAAATAGCCACTAACCAAGAAACAACTTCATCAGATGACAGTCTGATAACATATTTATTGTATAGCATATGTTTTGTTAGAAAAATTTGCATATTTCAGGTATAAATCATAGTTTACTATTGCAGCCACCATCACAACTCTCACCAAAGCAACTAGAATAACTACAGAGACCATCGTGTATTACCTAAATACTCATCATAAAACATTTATGAAAAATACACCGCGTACAGCAAATGAAAGACAAAGATCTTGTGAATCCAGCCAATATTTCAGATTTTTAAAGTGTTTTACAGCGAAAACACAATATAGCATTATATTAGCTTACTACAATAGCCAACCACACAGGAGCATTGATTCATGCACGTTAGCGATAGCGAATAAACCAGCAAAAGATATTACATTTTTGACTAACCTTCTCAAAACTTCATCAGATGACAGTCCTATAACATCATATTACACAATACATATAGAGTTTGTTCGAAAATGTGCATATTTAGCGGCACAAATCGTGGTTATACAATGAGAAAAGTAGCCAGGCTGCCAACAATATGTCGGGCGAAATCTTGGGAGAGGCACCTAGTCTAATCAGTAACTAATCATAAACTTGACTAAAAAATACAGGTTGGACAGCAAATGAAAGATACATTAGTTCTTAATGCAATCGCTGTGTTAGATTTTTAAAATTAACGTTACTACAACATACAGCGTGCGTTAAAGCGAGACCGCACCTAGATTAATGGCAGAATATGAGTTCTACATTTTTCAACAGAACAACGAATTAACATCATATATAGTTCTTACTTTTTGATGAACTCCCATCAGAATCTTGGGCAAGGTGTCCTTAGTCCAAAAGAATCGTTGCTTGGTTGTAGATTGTGCTCTTCAACGTTCGAATTAGCAGTAAACATTAGCCATGTGGCAAAGACGTGTCCGACTCATTAAAACGCAGTACAAATAAATATCCGAAAATCGCAATATACCGATATAAACTGATATAACTCGGTTTAATATAACAACATTATGATGTCTTTAACACCTATATCAAATAAAAACAGAGCCGGATATATCTAAGAGCTATAAAGGGAGCTTTCTATAAAGATAGCCAGAGGTCCTTCCTGCGTCAGAGCGAAGTGAACAAAGGCCGGACCCCATGTTCCCAGGCCATTTATAACCTCTCAGATCTGCCTAGAAACACCATTTCAATTCTCACTATTCGCTGACATCCAGGGGAAGGCGTATGCAGTGCATCTCAACCAATAGAAGACAGGCAGATTTATAAACAGATCTCAGAACAGCCAGCAGAATTCAGCATTCTCACATCCTCATAGGAAAATTGCTCTAGCTCCAGTTCTGTTTTACTCACAGATATAATTCAAACGGTTTTAGAAACTAGAGAGTGTTTTCTATCCAATAGTAATAATAATATGCATATTGTACGAGCAAGAATTGAGTACGAGGCAGTTTAATTTGGGAACGAAATTATTACAACGTGCCAACAGCACCCCCTATTGAGAAAATGATATTATTGTTGGATCTGATTTTAACAGCTAACATTTCGATGGCCATAATAAATAAATATGCCGATAGTGGATAACCTTGTTTTACTCCTCTTGACAGTTTAATACTTTCTGAGAAGTATCTATTATTTACTATTTTACACCTAGGGTTACTACACATAACTTTAACCCATTGTATAAGAGATTCTCCAAAACTGAAATATTCCAGGCATTTATGTATTAATTCCAGTCGTACTTTATCAAAAGCCATTTCAAAGTCAGCTATGAATATCAGGCCTGGTTTCCCAGAGTTTTCATAGTGTTTTATTGTTTCCAGTACTTGTCTTAAACTATCTCCAATGTATCGTCCATGTAAAAAACCTGTTTGATTAGGATGAATAATATCCGACAACACATTTTTTGTTCTAAGCACTATACACTTTGCTAGAATGTTTGCATCACGACACTAAAGTGTAAGGTATTTTTTATGGACTGGATCTTTATATTTACCACCTGGGTCCTATTTCAGTAATAATGAAATCAGACCTTCTTGTTGAGTACCTGATAATCTACAATTTTTATAAGAGTGGTTAAAACATGCTAATAACGGTCCTCTGAGTTTATCAGAAAAGGTTTGATATACCTCAACTGTTATTCCAAACAGCCCTGTTTCAATGTTACTGTTACTCTGTTACACTGTTTCAGTGTTACACAGTTTCAATGTTACACTGTTACTCTGTTTCAATGTTACAATGTTACACTGTTTCAATGTTACTCTGTTTCAGTGTTACAATGTTACACTGTTTCAATGTTACACTGCTACAATGTTACTCTGTTTCAGTGTTACAATGTTACACTGTTACAATGTTACACTGCTACAATGTTACTCTGTTTCAGTGTTACAATGTTACACTGTTACAATGTTACACTGCTACAATGTTACTCTGTTTCAGTGTTACAATGTTACACTGTTACAATGTTACACTGCTACAATGTTACTCTGTTTCAGTGTTACAATGTTACACTGTTTCAATGTTACACTGCTACAATGTTACTCTGTTTCAGTGTTACAATGTTACACTGTTACAATGTTACACTGCTACAATGTTACTCTGTTTCAGTGTTACAATGTTACACTGTTACAATGTTACACTGCTACAATGTTACTCTGTTTCAATGTTACAATGTTACACTGTTTCAATGTAACAGTGTAACTGTTTCAGTGTTACTCTGTGTCAATGTTACACCGTTACACTGTAACAAAGTTTCAATGTTACTCTGTTACACTGTTACTCTGTTACACCGTTACACTGTTTCAATGTTACACTGTTACACTGTTACGCAGTTACACTGTTACACTGTTTCAATGTAACAGTGTAACTGTTTCAGTGTTACTCTGTGTCAATGTTACACCGTTACACCGTTACACTGTTTCAATGTTACTCTGTTACACTGTTACACTGTTACGCAGTTACACTGTTACACTGTTTCAATGTTACTCTGTTACACTGTTACGCAGTTACACTGTTACACTGTTTCAATGTTACTATGTTACACTGTTACGCAGTTACACTGTTACACTGTTTCAATGTTACTCTGTTACACTGTTACGCTGTTACTCTGTTACACTGTTTCAATGTTACTATGTTACACTGTTGCGCTGTTACTCTGTTACTCTGTTACACTGTTACTCTGTTACACTGTTACACTGTTACGGTCACAATGAACAGGTCTTCTAGACCCAAAGGAAACATGAATTGGAGAAAAAAAAATTGTTGAATCAGTAAGCTTCTCTGTATCTAGTTCCATCTAGAACATTCTATTGCAATTCTGTCCCACTTTTTGAAGCTGCTGTACTTCTCTTTATCTAGTTCCATCTAGAACATTCTATTGCAATTCTGTCCCACTTTTTGAAGCTGCTGTACTTCTCTGTATCTAGTTCCATCTAGAACATTCTATTGCAATTCTGTCCCACTTTTTGAAGCTGCTGTACTTCTCTGTATCTAGTTCCATCTAGAACATTCTATTGCAATTCTGTCCCACTTTTTGAAGCTGCTGTACTTCTCTGTATCTAGTTCCATCTAGAACATTCTACAATTCTGTCCCACTTTTTGAAGCTGCTGTACTTCTCTGTATCTAGTTCCATCTAGAACATTCTATTGCATTTCTGTCCCACTTTTTGAAGCTGCTGTACTTCTCTGTATCTAGTTCCATCTAGAACATTCTATTGCAATTCTGTCCCACTTTTTGAAGCTGCTGTACATCTCTGTCACTTCTATCCCCCCCCTCTTTCTCTCCCTCTTTCTCTCCCTCTTTCTCTCCCTCTTTCTCCCCCATATTTCTCCCCCTCTTTCTCTCCCTCTTTCTCTCCCTCTTTCTCTCCCTCTCTCTCTCCCTCTTTCTCTCCCTCTTTCTCTCCCTCTTTCTCTCCCTCTTTCTCTCCCTCTTTCTCTCCCTCTTTCTCTCCCTCTTTCTCCCCCATATTTCTATCCCTCTCTCTCCCCCTCTTTCTCTCCCTCTTTCTCCCCCTCTTTCTCTACCTCTTTCTCTCCCTCTTTCTCCCCCTCTTTCTCTCCACCTTTCTTCTTGTAAAGTAAAACATCTCCCCGTTATTTCTTACCCCAGCGGGGCTCTTTTCTAACAGCTTCCCAAATAGCACCTTTTTCCCTTAATCTTGCGAATATAGGGGGTGCTGTTTCGACTTAGCATAAATCGGTCTTCAGATTAAACGGCTTCCTACTCAATTCTTGCTCGTACAATATGCATATTATTATTATTATTGGATAGAAAACACTCTCTAGTTTCTATAGCCGTTGGAATTTTGTCTCTGAGTGAAACAGAACTCCTTCTACAGCACTTTTCATGACAGGGAGTGAGATTTCAGAAATCTTTGCCCCTGTTCCCAGGTCGGTTGTAAAGTCCCTGTAAATGCTATGAAGAAACAAACACTGCCTACGTCTTCCTCTGGATGTCAGTACGTGGTGACGCTTTGAATGGAGTCGATTGCGCAATCAGGGCCTCTATAAAACACCAAAGACCGGAAGTAGCTTTCTTTTCCTGCCTGCGCCTGACGCACGATGGACATCGGACTTGCCTCTTTCCAACCTGTTGTTTAGCCAGTAATATTTCTCCGGTCATGTTTTTACTCGTTATAGGTGTTAAAAACATCATAAGGTAGTTAATTTGAACCGTTTTATAGCAATTTATATCCGTTTAGGGCGATTTTATGGCATTTCTGTGTGATACACTTTGAGGAGCTGGGCACTTTTCGAGTGCATGGTGAACGTAATTGGCCATTTCGACGGGACAAGAGGACATCTTTCGACCAAAAGACGATTAGACCGGAGAAAGGATTCATTGCCCAAGATTCTGATGGAAGAACAGCTCATAGTAAGAACTATTTATTATGATAAATCGTGTTTCTGTCGAAAAATGTTAAACGCTTATGCCGCCATTTTGTTTGGTGTAGCTTCGCTTGGCGCAACCTGTATTGAAAAGTAAGGATAATTTAAAAAATGTAATTCAGCGATTGCATTAAGAATTAAATTGTCTATCAATCGCTGTCCACCCTGTATTTTTTAGTCAAGTTTATGAGTATTTATGTATAAGACTAGATCACTGTCTAATATGGCGCCCGACATTTTCTGACCAGCTTGCCTACTTTTCTCATTGTCTAACCATGATTTTGGTGGCTAAATATGCACATTTTCGAACAAACTCTATATGTATGTTGTAATATGATGTTACAGGAGTGTCATCTGAAGAATTCTGAGAAGGTTAGTGAAAAAATTTATATATTTTGGCGATGATAACGTTATCGCTCTCTTTGCCGTGAATCAATGCTGGGGTAATGTTTGCACATGTGCTATGGTAATATAACGATTTATTGTGTTTTCGCTGTAAGACACTTAGAAAATCTGAAATATTGTCTGGATTCACAGGATCTGTGTCTTTCAATTAGTGTACGCTGTGTATTTTTAAGAAATGTTTTATGATTAGTAATTAGGTAATACACGTTGCTCTGTGTATTTTTTCTAGTCGAGTTGTGATGGTGGGTGCAATTGTAAACTATGATTTATACCTGAAATATGCACATTTTTCTAACAAAACCTATCCTATACAATAAATATGTTATCAGACTGTCATCTGATGAGGTTTTTTCTTGGTTAGTGGCTATCAATATCTTTATTTGGCCGAATTGGTGATAGCTACTGATGCAGTAAGAAAATGGTGGAGTAAGAAAATTGTTGTCTTTTGCTAACAGTGGTTAGCTAATAGATTTACATATTGTGTCTTCCCTGTAAAACATTTTACAAATCAGAGATGATGGCTTGAATCACAAGATCTGTATCTTTCATTTGGTGTCTTGGACTTGTGATTTCATGAACATTTTATTTTATGATATCCCTGTAACTTTAGGCTAGGCTATGCTAGTCAGCTTTTGTGTTGTGGGGGATCCCGGATCCGGGTTAGGGAGGCGTTAGAGGTTAATATTGCACTACTTTTGACCCGTGCCCATAGTGCACTACCATATAGGGAATAAGGTGCAGTTTGGGACTTATGCTCTCTCCGCCGTTCGGTTCTGTTCTGCTGACTGTTGTCCCCTCCTGCGGTGACTATTTACAGGAGAGGACAGCTTCCCCCTCTCTCTCAATCCCATGTATCTTTCAGGTGAAGGACTGGTAATTTAGGTGTTGTGTAGTAATGGGCTGTGGAATGTATTAACCCTCCTCCATCTAAGGTGTAACCGTCACCACGTCTAGCCTGCTATGAGAAGACACGGTGTAACCATCACCACGTCTAGCCTGCTATGAGAAGACACGGTGTAACCATCACCACGTCTAGCCTGCTATGAGAAGACACGGTGTAACCATCACCACGTCTAGCCTGCTATGAGAAGACATGGTGTAACCGTCACCACGTCTAGCCTGCTATGAGAAGACACGGTGTAACCATCACCACGTCTAGCCTGCTATGAGAAGACACGGTGTAACCATCACCACGTCTAGCCTGCTACGAGAAGACACGGTGTAACCGTCACCACGTCTAGCCTGCTATGAGAAGACTAGCCTACTATGAGAAGACACGGTGTAACCATCACCACGTCTAGCCTGCTATGAGAAGACTAGCCTACTATGAGAAGACACGGTGTAACCATCACCACGTCTAGCCTGCTATGAGAAGACACGGTGTAACCATCACCACGTCTAGCCTGCTATGAGAAGACTAGCCTACTATGAGAAGACACGGTGTAACCATCACCACGTCTAGCCTGATATGAGAAGACACGGTGTAACCATCACCACGTCTAGCCTGCTATGAGAAGACTAGCCTACTATGAGAAGACACGGTGTAACCGTCACCGCGTCTAGCCTGCTATGAGAAGACACGGTGTAACCATCACCACGTCTAGCCTGCTATGAGAAGACACGGTGTAACCGTCACCGCGTCTAGCCTGCTATGAGAAGACACGGTGTAACCATCACCACGTCTAGCCTGCTATGAGAAGACACGGTGTAACCGTCACCGCGTCTAGCCTGCTATGAGAAGACACGGTGTAACCATCACCACGTCTAGCCTGCTACGAGAAGACACGGTGTAACCATCACCACGTCTAGCCTGCTACGAGAAGACACGGTGTAACCATCACCACGTCTAGCCTGCTATGAGAAGACACGGTGTAACCGTCACCACGTCTAGCCTGCTATGAGAAGACACGGTGTAACCGTCACCGCGTCTAGCCTGCTATGAGAAGACACGGTGTAACCATCACCACGTCTAGCCTGCTATGAGAAGACACGGTGTAACCATCACCACGTCTAGCCTGCTATGAGAAGACACGGTGTAACCGTCACCACGTCTAGCCTGCTATGAGAAGACTAGCCTACTATGAGAAGACACGGTGTAACCATCACCACGTCTAGCCTGCTATGAGAAGACACGGTGTAACCATCACCACGTCTAGCCTGCTATGAGAAGACACGGTGTAACCGTCACCGCGTCTAGCCTGCTATGAGAAGACACGGTGTAACCATCACCACGTCTAGCCTGCTATGAGAAGACACGGTGTAACCGTCACCGCGTTTAGCCTGCTATGAGAAGACACGGTGTAACCATCACCACGTCTAGCCTGCTATGAGAAGACACGGTGTAACCGTCACCGGGTCTAGCCTGCTATGAGAAGACACGGTGTAACCATCACCACGTCTAGCCTGCTATGAGAAGACACGGTGTAACCATCACCACGTCTAGCCTGCTATGAGAAGACACGGTGTAACCGTCACCACGTCTAGCCTGCTATGAGAAGACACGGTGTAACCATCACCACGTCTAGCCTGCTATGAGAAGACACGGTGTAACCGTCACCACGTCTAGCCTGCTATGAGAAGACACGGTGTAACCGTCACCACGTCTAGCCTGCTATGAGAAGACACGGTGTAACCGTCACCACGTCTAGCCTGCTACGAGAAGACACGGTGTAACCATCACCACGTCTAGCCTGCTATGAGAAGACACGGTGTAACCATCACTACGTCTAGCCTGCTATGAGAAGACACGGTGTAACCATCACCACGCCTAGCCTGCCTTGAGAAGACATGGTGTAACCGCCACCACGTCTAGCCTGCTATGAGAAGACACGGTGTAACCATCACCACGTCTAGCCTGCTATGAGAAGACTAGCCTACTATGAGAAGACACGGTGTAACCATCACCACGTCTAGCCTGATATGAGAAGACACGGTGTAACCGTCACCACGTCTAGCCTGCTATGAGAAGACTAGCCTACTATGAGAAGACACGGTGTAACCATTACCATGTCTAGCCTGATATGAGAAGACATGGTTTAACCGTCACCACGTCTAGCCTGCTATGAGAAGACACGGTGTAACCATCACCACGTCTAGCCTGCTATGAGAAGACACGGTGTAACCGTCACCACGTCTAGCCTGCTATGAGAAGACACGGTGTAACCATCACCACGCCTAGCCTGCTATGAGAAGACACGGTGTAACCGTCACCACGTCTAGCCTGCTATGAGAAGACACGGTGTAACCATCACCACGTCTAGCCTGCTATGAGAAGACACGGTGTAACCGTCACCACGTCTAGCCTGCTATGAGAAGACATGGTGTAACCGTCACCACGTCTAGCCTGCTATGAGAAGACACGGTGTAACCGTCACCACGTCTAGCCTGCTACGAGAAGACACGGTGTAACCATCACCACGTCTAGCCTGCTATGAGAAGACACGGTGTAACCATCACCACGTCTAGCCTGCTATGAGAAGACACGGTGTAACCATCACCACGCCTAGCCTGCCATGAGAAGACATGGTGTAACCGCCACCACGTCTAGCCTGCTATGAGAAGACACGGTGTAACCATCACCACGTCTAGCCTGCTATGAGAAGACTAGCCTACTATGAGAAGACACGGTGTAACCATCACCACGTCTAGCCTGATATGAGAAGACACGGTGTAACCGTCACCACGTCTAGCCTGCTATGAGAAGACTAGCCTACTATGAGAAGACACGGTGTAACCATTACCATGTCTAGCCTGATATGAGAAGACACGGTGTAACCATCACCACGTCTAGCCTGCTATGAGAAGACACGGTGTAACCATCACCACGTCTAGCCTGCTATGAGAAGACACGGTGTAACCGTCACCACTTCTAGCCTGCTATGAGAAGACACGGTGTAACCATCACCACGTCTAGCCTGCTACGAGAAGACACGGTGTAACCGTCACCACGTCTAGCCTGCTATGAGAAGACACGGTGTAACCGTCACCACGTCTAGCCTGCTATGAGAAGACACGGTGTAACCTTCACCACGTCTAGCCTGCTATGAGACGACACGGTGTAATCGTCACCACGTCTAGCCTGCTATGAGAAGACACGGTGTAACCGTCACCACGTCTAGCCTGCTACGAGAAGACACGGTGTAACCATCACCACGTCTAGCCTGCTATGAGAAGACACGGTGTAACCGT
Source organism: Salvelinus namaycush (assembly GCF_016432855.1). Lineage (NCBI taxonomy): Eukaryota > Metazoa > Chordata > Actinopteri > Salmoniformes > Salmonidae > Salvelinus > Salvelinus namaycush. The sequence goes on along the minus strand of NC_052329.1, from coordinate 6,098,431 downwards.
CACCACGTCTAGCCTGCTATGAGAAGACACGGTGTAACCGTCACCACGTCTAGCCTGCTATGAGAAGACACGGTGTAACCATCACCACGCCTAGCCTGCTATGAGAAGACACGGTGTAACCGTCACCACGTCTAGCCTGCTATGAGAAGACACGGTGTAACCGTCACCACGTCTAGCCTGCTATGAGAAGACACGGTGTAACCATCACCACGCCTAGCCTGCTATGAGAAGACACGGTGTAACCGTCACCACGTCTAGCCTGCTATGAGAAGACACGGTGTAACCGTCACCACGTCTAGCCTGCTATGAGAAGACACGGTGTAACCGTCACCACGTCTAGCCTGCTATGAGAAGACACGGTGTAACCGTCCCCACGTCTAGCCTGCTATGAGAAGACACGGTGTAACCATCACCACGTCTAGCCTGCTATGAGAAGACACGGTGTAACCATCACCACGTCTAGCCTGCTATGAGAAGACACGGTGTAACCGTCACCACGTCTAGCCTGCTATGAGAAGACACGGTGTAACCGTCACCACGTCTAGCCTGCTATGAGAAGACACGGTGTAACCATCACCACGTCTAGCCTGCTATGAGAAGACACGGTGTAACCATCACCACGTCTAGCCTGCTATGAGAAGACACGGTGTAACCATCACCACGTCTAGCCTGCTATGAGAAGACACGGTGTAACCGTCACCACGTCTAGCCTGCTATGAGAAGACACGGTGTAACCATCACCACGTCTAGCCTGCTATGAGAAGACACGGTGTAACCGTCACCACGTCTAGCCTGCTATGAGAAGACACGGTGTAACCATCACCAACCCTAGCCTCCTATGAGAAGACACGGTGTAACCGTCACCACGTCTAGCCTGCTATGAGAAGACACGGTGTAACCATCACCAACCCTAGCCTCCTATGAGAAGACATTGTGTAACATTTTCCACTTCCAGCCCATGTCTGTTATGGTCATACATTAATAATAACTTGAGGCTACCTGGGGTGGCAGGGTACCTGCCGGGGCGGCAGGTGGGGCAGCAGGCAGCCTAGTGGTTAGAGCATTGGACAATTAACCGAAAGTTTGCAAGATCGAATCCCCGAGCTGACAAGGTAAAACTCTGTCGTTCTGCCCCTGAACAGGCAGTAAACCCACTGTTCCCCGGTTGGGCCGTCATTGAAAATAAGAATTTGTTCTTAACTGACTTGCCAAGTTAAATAAAGGTTAAATAAAATAAACTTCCATATGTCTCAGTTCTATTGCTGCAGACGAATGGTCCTTTAGTTTTTCTGTCCATCTCTTCTACAGCCCAGTAACGGGAATACAATAACTTCTACAACCCAGTAACAGGAATACAATAACTTCTACAGCCCTGTAATGGGAATACAATAACTTCTATAGCCCAGTAATGGGAATACAATAACTTCTATAGCCCAGTAATGGGAATACAATAACTTCTATAGCCCAGTAATGGGAATACAAATTATTTTTCAGCCCAGGAATGGGAATACAATAACTTCTATAGCCCAGTAATGGGAATAAAATATATTCTACAGCCCAGTAATGGGATTACATTAACTTCTACTGCCCTGTAATGGGATTACAATAACTTCTACAGCCCAGTAAGGGGATTACAATAACTTTTACAGCCCAGTAATGGGAATACAATAACTGCTATAGCCCAGTAATGGGAATACAATAAGTTCTATAGCCCAGTAATGGGAATACAATAACTTCTATAGACCAGTAACGGGAATACAATAACTTCTATAGCCCAGTAAGTGGAATAAAATATATTCTACAGCCCAGTAATGGGATTACAATAACTTCTATAGCCCAGTAACGGGAATACAATAACTTCTACAGCCCACTTTACTTCTAAGTGAAAATGTTTGATCATTTGTCTTTAAAAGCAGTCACTGTCAGCCAGGTGATTTTCACAACAAATAAAATACATTGGGGGGAAAAAAACTGCTTTACTATCATATGCAACCAGATATGTTTAGTCCATATGTAGTAGCCTGCTATACATGAAACGAACAATGACAACTGACTACATGTTGAACACACCTGTCTCATAGTGATTACGTAATAGCCTTTCTTCATTCCTGCTGAAGAGTACGGCACGTCTCATCTGAAGGACGTCTTAACACACTTAGCTTCTCTGTCTGTTTCATATATTCCCTATGATTTGACTTTAAAATTGAATTTGCTGAGACGCAGGGAAAATCCATAGGTAATTAGGGTGAACGCTTGGAGGTGATTACTGTAGGAATGTAGATCAATGGCTCTCTTAATGACTTGTCAAAAAGCACCATGTGATTGGTCTGAGGTTTATACATTAACAACAGGAGTCGGCTGATGATGAGTGGTCACTTACAACAGTAGTGCAGATATAGAGCGTAAAGGGGCAATCTGTCACGCCCTGACCTTAGAGAGACGTTTTATTTCTCTACTTGGTTAGGTCAGGGTGTGATTTGGGTTGGGCATTCTATGTTGTTTGTTTCTATGTTTTGGCAAGGAAATGGTTCTCAATCAGGGACAGCTGTCTATCGTTGTCTCTGATTGAGAATCATACTTAGGCAGCCTTTTTTCCTTTTGGTAGTTGTGGGTAGTTGTCTTCGTTTGTGCACGTATAGCCTTACGGAGCTTCACGTTCGTTTTTGTTGTTTTATTGTTTTGTTGGCGATATTTGCAAATAAAGAAAAATGTTCGCTCACCACGCTGCACCTTGGTCCCATTCCATACGACGATCGTGACACAATCTGCGATTCATTCATTCATTTTTTTTAAACTTTTAAATGAATGATATAACGTGCCCTCTGTAATTACTGGGAAAACAAAGCATTATTTCTTCTTTTGGCTTTATAATGCTAAACTGTGGATTCGAGGGTATTTTTCATCCATATCGGTTGAACTGTTTAACAATTACAGCACTTTCTGTACATCGTCCCCTCATTCTACGGGAGCAAAGGTATTGGGACAAATTCATTTATATGTTTTCATTAATGTCAAGATTGTCGTAATGAGCGGAGCCAAGGCGCAGCGTGATTGAAGTTCCACATCTTTATTTAGGTGAAACTTTAAACTTTAAACAATAAACCAATAACGAAATGTGAAGAAGCGGTGCACATGCACAAACAAAAAACAATATCCCACAAACACAGGTGGGAAAAAGGGCTACTTAAATATGATCCCTAATTAGAGGCAACGATTACCAGCTGCCTCTAATTGGGAACCATACAAAACACCAACATAGAAAATTTTAACTAGAACACCCCCTAGCCACACCCTGACCTACTACACCATAGAGAAACAAGGGCTCTCTATGGTCAGGGCGTGACAGTACCCCCCCCCTAAAGGTGCGGACTCCGGTCGCAAAACCTGAAACCAAATGGGGGGGTTGGGGGGGTGACTAGTGTCGGTGGCGGCTCCGGTGCAGATCGTATCCCCCCTAGACCCCGGATCCGACCATGGCGCCGGGCTGAACGCCGGGCTGAACGCCAGCGCAGAGGAGGGCTCCGGCCCTGGAGCTGGGTTGGACGCTGTGCCTGGACTGGGCACCGGCGCAGACGAAGGTTCCGGCCATGGTGCCGGGCTGAACGCCGTGCCTGGACTGGGCACCGGCGCAGAGGAATGCTCCTTGGCCTTGGAGCCGGACTGGACGCCTTGCCTGGAAGCTCCGGACCGTTGACCGTCGCTGGAGGTTCCGGACCGTTGACCGTCGCTGGAGGTTCCGGACCGTGGACCGTCACTGGAGGTTCCGGACCGTGTACCGTCACTGGAGGTTCCGGAACGTGGACCGTCGCGGGAGGTTCCGGACCGTGAACCGTCGCTGGAGGTTCCAGACTGTGAACCGTCGTTGGAGGTTCCGGACTGTGAAACGTCGCCGGAAGCTCCGGACTGGGAACCGTCGCCGAAAGCTCTGGACTGGGAACCGTCGCCGGAAGCTCCTGACTGGGAACCGTCGCCGGAAGCTCTGGACTGTGAACTGTCGCCGGAAGCTCTGGACTGGGAACCGTCGCCGGAAGCTCTGGACTGGGAACCGTGGCCGGAAGCTCTGGACTGGGAACCGCCGCCGGAAGCTCTGGACTGGGAACCGTCGCCGGAAGCTCTGGACTGGGAACCGTCGCCGGAAGCTCTGGACTGGGAACCGCCGCCGGAAGCTCTGGACTGGGAACCGTCGCCGGAAGCTCTGGACTGGGAACCGTGGCCGGAAGCTTTGGACTGGGAACCGCCGCCGGAAGCTCTGGACTGGGAACCGTCGCCGGAAGCTCTGGACTGGGAACCGTCGCCGGAAGCTCTAGACTGTGAATGCGCACTGGAGGCCTAGTGCTTGAAGCCGGCACAGGTGGTACCGGACGGGTGACACGCACTTCAGGGCGAGTGCAGAGAGCAGGCACAGGACGTACCGGACTGAAGAGGCGCACTGGAGACCTGGTGCATGGAGCCGGTACAGGTGGTACCGGACGGGTGACACGCACTTCAGGGCGAGTGTAGAGAGCAGGCACAGGACGTACCGGACTGGGGGGGGGGGGGGCATTGGAGACCTGGTGCGTGAGCCGGTACAGGTTGTGCACTGGAGACCTGGTGCGTGAGCCGGTACAGTTTGTGCACTGGAGACCTGGTGCGTGAGCCGGTACAGGTTGTGCACTGGAGACCTGGTGCGTGAGCCGGTACAGGTTGTGCACTGGAGACCTGGTGCGTGAGCCGGTACAGGTTGTGCACTGGAGACCTGGTGCGTGAGCCGGTACAGGTTGTGCACTGGAGACCTGGTGCGTGAGCCGGTACAGTTTGTGCACTGGAGACCTGGTGCGTGAGCCGGTACAGGTTGTGCACTGGAGACCTGGTGCGTGAGCCGGTACAGGTTGTGCACTGGAGACCTGGTGCGTGAGCCGGTACAGGTTGTGCACTGGAGACCTGGTGCGTGAGCCGGTACAGGTTGTGCCAGACTGGAGACCTGGTGCGTGAGCCGGTACAGGTTGTGCACTGGAGACCTGGTGCGTGAGCCGGTACAGGTTGTACCAGACTGGTGACCTGGTGCGTGAGCCGGTACAGGTTGTACCAGACTGGTGACCTGGTGCGTGAGCCGGTACAGGTTGTGCACTGGAGACCTGGTGCGTGAGCCGGTACAGGTTGTGCACTGGAGACCTGGTGCGTGAGCCGGTACAGGTTGTACCAGACTGGAGACCTGGTGCGTGAGCCGGTACAGGTTGTACCAGACTGGAGACCTGGTGCGTGAGCCGGTACAGGTTGTACCAGACTGGAGACCTGGTGCGTGAGCCGGTACAGGTTGTACCAGACTGGAGACCTGGTGCGTGAGCCGGTACAGGTTGTACCAGACTGGTGACCTGGTGCGTGAGCCGGTACAGGTTGTACCAGACTGGAGACCTGGTGCGTGAGCCGGTACAGGTTGTACCAGACTGGAGACCTGGTGCGTGAGCCGGTACAGGTTGTGCACTGGAGACCTGGTGCGTGAGCCGGTACAGGTTGTGCACTGGAGACCTGGTGCGTGAGCCGGTACAGGTTGTGCACTGGAGACCTGGTGCGTGAGCCAGTACAGGTTGTGCACTGGAGACCTGGTGCGTGAGCCGGTACAGGTTGTACCAGACTGGAGACCTGGTGCGTGAGCCGGTACAGTTTGTGCACTGGAGACCTGGTGCGTGAGCCGGTACAGGTTGTGCACTGGAGACCTGGTGCGTGAGCCGGTACAGGTTGTGCACTGGAGACCTGGTGCGTGAGCCGGTACAGGTTGTGCACTGGAGACCTGGTGCGTGAGCCGGTACAGGTTGTGCACTGGAGACCTGGTGCGTGAGCCAGTACAGGTTGTGCACTGGAGACCTGGTGCGTGAGCCGGTACAGGTTGTACCAGACTGGTGACCTGGTGCGTGAGCCGGTACAGGTTGTACCAGACTGGAGACCTGGTGCGTGAGCCGGTACAGGTTGTACCAGACTGGAGACCTGGTGCGTGAGCCGGTACAGGTTGTACCAGACTGGAGACCTGGTGCGTGAGCAGGTACAGGTTGTGCCAGACTGGAGACCTGGTGCGTGAGCCGGTACAGGTTGTGCACTGGAGACCTGGTGCGTGAGCCGGTACAGGTTGTGCACTGGAGACCTGGTGCGTGAGCCGGTACAGTTTTTGCACTGCAGACCCGGTGCGTGAGCCGGTACAGGTTGTACCAGACTGGAGACCTGGTGCGTGAGCCGGTACAGGTTGTACCAGACTGGAGACCTGGTGCGTGAGCCGGTACAGGTTGTACCAGACTGGAGACCTGGTGCGTGAGCCGGTACAGGTTGTGCACTGGAGACCTGGTGCGTGAGCCGGTACAGGTTGTGCACTGGAGACCTGGTGCGTGAGCCGGTACAGGTTGTGCACTGGAGACCTGGTGCGTGAGCCGGTACAGGTTGTGCACTGGAGACCTGGTGCGTGAGCCGGTACAGGTTGTGCACTGGAGACCTGGTGCGTGAGCCGGTACAGGTTGTACCAGACTGGTGACCTGGTGCGTGAGCCGGTACAGGTTGTACCAGACTGGAGACCTGGTGCGTGAGCCGGTACAGGTTGTACCAGACTGGAGACCTGGTGCGTGAGCCGGTACAGGTTGTACCAGACTGGTGACCTGGTGCGTGAGCCGGTACAGGTTGTACCAGACTGGTGACCTGGTGCGTGAGCCGGTACAGGTTGTACCAGACTGGAGACCTGGTGCGTGAGCCGGTACAGGTTGTACCAGACTGGAGACCTGGTGCGTGAGCAGGTACAGGTTGTGCCAGACTGGAGACCTGGTGCGTGAGCCGGTACAGGTTGTGCACTGGAGACCTGGTGCGTGAGCCGGTACAGTTTGTGCACTGGAGACCTGGTGCGTGAGCCGGTACAGGTTGTGCACTGGAGACCTGGTGCGTGAGCCGGTACAGGTTGTGCACTGGAGACCTGGTGCGTGAGCCGGTACAGGTTGTGCACTGGAGACCTGGTGCGTGAGCCGGTACAGGTTGTGCACTGGAGACCTGGTGCGTGAGTCGGTACAGGTTGTACCAGACTGGAGACCTGGTGCGTGAGCCGGTACAGGTTGTGCACTGGAGACCTGGTGCGTGAGCCGGTACAGGTTGTGCACTGGAGACCTGGTGCGTGAGCCGGTACAGGTTGTGCACTGGAGACCTGGTGCGTGAGCCGGTACAGGTTGTGCACTGGAGACCTGGTGCGTGAGCCGGTACAGGTTGTGCACTGGAGACCTGGTGCGTGAGCAGGTACAGGTTGTGCCAGACTGGAGACCTGGTGCGTGAGCCGGTACAGGTTGTGCACTGGAGACCTGGTGCGTGAGCCGGTACAGTTTGTGCACTGGAGACCTGGTGCGTGAGCCGGTACAGTTTGTGCACTGGAGACCTGGTGCGTGAGCCGGTACAGGTTGTACCAGACTGGAGACCTGGTGCGTGAGCCGGTACAGGTTGTACCAGACTGGAGACCTGGTGCGTGAGCCGGTACAGGTTGTACCAGACTGGAGACCTGGTGCGTGAGCCGGTACAGGTTGTGCCAGACTGGAGACCTGGTGCGTGAGCCGGTACAGGTTGTACCAGACTGGAGACCTGGTGTGTGAGCCGGTACAGGTTGTACCAGACTGGAGACCTGGTGCGTGAGCCGGTACAGGTTGTACCAGACTGGAGACCTGGTGCGTGAGCCGGTACAGGTTGTGCACTGGAGACCTGGTGCGTGAGCCGGTACAGGTTGTACCAGACTGGAGACCTGGTGCGTGAGCCGGTACAGGTTGTACCAGACTGGAGACCTGGTGCGTGAGCCGGTACAGGTTGTACCAGACTGGAGACCTGGTGTGTGAGCCGGTACAGGTTGTACCAGACTGGAGACCTGGTGCGTGAGCCGGTACAGGTTGTACCAGACTGGAGACCTGGTGCGTGAGCCGGTACAGGTTGTGCACTGGAGACCTGGTGCGTGAGCCGGTACAGGTTGTACCAGACTGGAGACCTGGTGCGTGAGCCGGTACAGGTTGTACCAGACTGGTGACCTGGTGCGTGAGCCGGTACAGGTTGTACCAGACTGGAGACCTGGTGCGTGAGCCGGTACAGGTTGTACCAGACTGGAGACCTGGTGCGTGAGCCGGTACAGGTTGTACCAGACTGGTGACCTGGTGCGTGAGCCGGTACAGGTTGTACCAGACTGGAGACCTGGTGCGTGAGCAGGTACAGGTTGTACCAGACTGGAGACCTGGTGCGTGAGCCGGTACAGGTTGTACCAGACTGGAGACCTGGTGCGTGAGCCGGTACAGGTTGTACCAGACTGGAGACCTGGTGCGTGAGCCGGTACAGGTTGTACCAGACTGGAGACCTGGTGCGTGAGCCGGTACAGGTTGTACCAGACTGGAGACCTGGTGCGTGAGCCGGTACAGGTTGTACCAGACTGGAGACCTGGTGCGTGAGCCGGTACAGGTTGTACCAGACTGGAGACCTGGTGCGTGAGCCGGTACAGGTTGTACCAGACTGGTAACACGCTCTTCAGGACCAATGCGGTGCCCAACACACCTAACCAACTTCTCTCTCCTTTACTAATTAAAGGAGTAAAAAGTGAAGTATTTGGTCCCATAAAGTATCTGTATTAATTAAAGTATTTGGTCCCATATTCATATCACACAATGACATCAGAATTGTGACTCTACAGTTTTGTTGGATGCGTTTGTTGTTTGTTTTGGTTGTGTTTCAGATTATTTTGTTAATTTGTCAACACTTTTGCTCACCTAAAATGGAGGGACTATGTACAAAAAAGTGCTGTAATTGCTAAACAGTTCAACCGAAATGGATGGGAATACACCCAAATTAAAGCTGACAGTCTGCACTTTAACCTTACAGTCATTGTTTGATTACAAATTCAAAGTGTTGATTTAAAGAGCCAAAAGAAAATCAAAAATACTTCACTGACCCAATAATTACGAATGGCACTGTATAAAACCCATTGATTCTTGAAGAATATAGCATAGACATGACTCATGAGCTTAGTACAACTGTCATTCCCCATCAGAACCAAAAATATATGTTTGTGTTACGCCATTGTTAGAGAACAAATATATTGTAAACAAACACTGTATAGCCTCAAATCTATAATCCTGAAACCGTGGATGACCATCCTTACGCCCACAGCTCGTGAATTTGAGAGTGGCTACGTTTTTTTTCCTGCCTCAGCTGTTTATCAAAACAGAGGTTTGAGGTAGGTGGTCTCTTTGTTGTTCTTTGCTTTAACAGATTGGCCCGTTCAACGTGCTAGAGTAGAAAAGCTACGGCTCCACTGCTATAATTTAATGCAGTACATATAGAGACGTGGTTTGATGAGCCGACTACCCGTATTACCTCATTACAGAATGTAATGCAGTAATAACATCGTTGTTCCCGCCAGGCCATATTAACCTGAGTCGCCGTGTGAAGGAAGAGACTCATCATCTGAAAGCTTATTTCCCCTAATACACATTAATACACAGCCTCTGCGTTTTCAAATGAAACCCTATTGTCTATACCATTGCACTGATTTTTTTTATTTTTTTTTATCTGTGGTCCAAAAAAAATAGAACACTGAGGATTAGGGCACTATTTGGGACGGAGACATAAGTCTAAGTTTTACAACATCTCTGTTTCAGTGGTTATTAATACGTTCTCACCTCAGCTCTTTTCTGAAAATGAACCTAGACATTAAAAACATATTTACTGTTTAAATACTGTAATTGGAAAGTTTGACTAAATGGACACCCCCCCCTCCCCTTCAGCCCATTCAGGTGACAATTAATAGAATGCGTCTGTCTTTTTGATCGCTTAGCCTACTGTAGATATCTGGAATGAGAAATAATATATTTTTTATTGCGTTATCATTTCTCTGACCACAGTAGCCAGTGTTGATTTAGTTCAGATGGATTTTAATTTATTTTAATTTTCTTGGGAAATAAGACAGAAGGCCGAGATTGTTCTAATGAGAACGATAGGGGTTAATTGTTCTCAATGGCGACGCGTGCTTCAGCACCAATAGACTTGATCTAGTGTTCTTTCTCTTGTCACACCTGTAGCTTAGGCTATGCAGCAGCACATAGACGTTTCTTAACAGAAGTTACACAACAGAGCTGCACACTTATTGACTATTCGTAGCCAAGGCGAGGTATGTAACACAAGCAGGCTATTTTAAAACCTAGAGAGAGCAGTGCAAGATGGTGGAAAGAAGAAAAGAGAAGAGAAGACAAAACGAGACGAGACGAGAGGAGAGGAGACGAGAGGAGGAAAGGAAAGGGAAAGGAAAGGGAAAGGAAAGGAAAGGAGGAGAGGAGAGGAAAGGAAAGGAGAAGAGGAGAGGAAAGGAAAGGAAAGGAAAGGAAAGGAAAGGAAAGGAGGAGAGGAGAGGAAAGGAAAGGATAAGATAAGAGGAGAGGAAAGGAAAGGAAAGGAGTTGAGGAGAGGAAAGGGGAAAGGGAGAAAGGGAAGAGGAGAGGGAAGGAGAAAGGGAAGAGAGGAAAGAGAAAAGGGAAGAGGAAAGGGAAAGGAGAAGAGGAGAGGAAAGGAAAGGAGGAGAGGAAAGGGAAGGAGAAGAGGAGAGGAAAGAGGAAAGGGAAGGAGAAGAGGAGAGGAAAGGAAAGGAAAGGAGAAAGGGAAGGGAAAGAGGAGAGGAAAGAGGAAAGGGAAGGAGAAGAGGAGAGAGGAACGGGAAGGAGAAAGGGAAGGAGAAAGGGAAGAGGAGAGGAAAGAGGAAAGGGAAGGAGAAAGGGAAGGGGAAGAGGAGAGGAACGAGGAAAGGGTAAAGGGAAAGGGATGAGGCACAGTGAAGTTTTAATCAACTCTTGAAAGCATTGGCAGCAACGCATTGGCAGCAACGCTTTCAAGAGGCTACAAGTGCAGTAGCAGCAGAAACCCCTCAGGGGAGATGCTGTGATGGGTTAGGGTTAGTGCAGTACTACTCAGTGGAGCAGAACAGTAAATACTACAACTACTCAGTGGAGCAGTACGGTAAATACTACAACTACTCAGTGGAGCAGAACAGTAAATACTACAACTACTCAGTGGAGCAGAACAGTAAATACTACAACTACTCAGTGGAGCAGTACGGTAAATACTACAACTACTCAGTGGAGCAGAACAGTAAATACTACAACTACTCAGTGGAGCAGAACAGTAAATACTACAACTACTCAGTGGAGCAGTACAGTAAATACTACAACTACTCAGTGGAGCAGAACAGTAAATACTACAACTACTCAGTGGAGCAGAACAGTAAATACTACAACTACTCAGTGGAGCAGTACGGTAAATACTACAACTACTCAGTGGAGCAGTACGGTAAATACTACAACTACTCAGTGGAGCAGAACAGTAAATACTACAACTACTCAGTGGAGCAGTACGGTAAATACTACAACTACTCAGTGGAGCAGTACGGTAAATACTACAACTACTCAGTGGAGCAGAACAGTAAATACTACAACTACTCAGTGGAGCAGAACAGTAAATACTACAACTACTCAGTGGAGCAGTACGGTAAATACTACAACTACTCAGTGGAGCAGAACAGTAAATACTACAACTACTCAGTGGAGCAGTACGGTAAATACTACAACTACTCAGTGGAGCAGAACAGTAAATACTACAACTACTCAGTGGAGCAGAACAGTAAATACTACAACTACTCAGTGGAGCAGAACAGTAAATACTACAACTACTCAGTGGAGCAGAACAGTAAATACTACAACTACTCAGTGGAGCAGAACAGTAAATACTACAACTACTCAGTGGAGCAGAACAGTAAATACTACAACTACTCAGTGGAGCAGTACGGTAAATACTACAACTACTCAGTGGAGCAGAACAGTAAATACTACAACTACTCAGTGGAGCAGAACAGTAAATACTACAACTACTCAGTGGAGCAGAACAGTAAATACTACAACTACTCAGTGGAGCAGAACAGTAAATACTACAACTACTCAGTGGAGCAGAACAGTAAATACTACAACTACTCAGTGGAGCAGTACAGTAAATACTACAACTACTCAGTGGAGCAGTACAGTAAATACTACAACTACTCAGTGGAGCAGTACGGTAAATACTACAACTACTCAGTGGAGCAGAACAGTAAATACTACAACTACTCAGTGGAGCAGTACGGTAAATACTACAACTACTCAGTGGAGCAGAACAGTAAATACTACAACTACTCAGTGGAGCAGAACAGTAAATACTACAACTACTCAGTGGAGCAGAACAGTAAATACTACAACTACTCAGTGGAGCAGTACAGTAAATACTACAACTACTCAGTGGAGCAGTACTGTAAATACTACAACTACTCAGTGGAGCAGAACAGTAAATACTACAACTACTCAGTGGAGCAGAACAGTAAATACTACAACTACTCAGTGGAGCAGAACAGTAAATACTACAACTACTCAGTGGAGCAGAACAGTAAATACTACAACTACTCAGTGGAGCAGAACAGTAAATACTACAACTACTCAGTGGAGCAGTACAGTAAATACTACAACTACTCAGTGGAGCAGAACAGTAAATACTACAACTACTCAGTGGAGCAGAACAGTAAATACTACAACTACTCAGTGGATCAGTACAGTAAATACTACAACTACTCAGTGGATCAGTACAGTAAATACTACAACTACTCAGTGGAGCAGAACAGTAAATACTACAACTACTCAGTGGAGCAGAACAGTAAATACTACAACTACTCAGTGGATCAGTACAGTAAATACTACAACTACTCAGTGGAGCAGAACAGTAAATACTACAACTACTCAGTGGAGCAGTACAGTAAATACTACAACTACTCAGTGGAGCAGAACAGTAAATACTACAACTACTCAGTGGATCAGTACAGTAAATACTACAACTACTCAGTGGAGCAGAACAGTAAATACTACAACTACTCAGTGGAGCAGAACAGTAAATACTACAACTACTCAGTGGATCAGTACAGTAAATACTACAACTACTCAGTGGAGCAGAACAGTAAATACTACAACTACTCAGTGGAGCAGTACAGTAAATACTACAACTACTCAGTGGAGCAGAACAGTAAATACTACAACTACTCAGTGGAGCAGAACAGTAAATACTACAACTACTCAGTGGATCAGTACAGTAAATACTACAACTACTCAGTGGAGCAGAACAGTAAATACTACAACTACTCAGTGGAGCAGTACGGTAAATACTACAACTACTCAGTGGAGCAGAACAGTAAATACTACAACTATTCAGTGGAGCAGAACAGTAAATACTACAACTACTCAGTGGAGCAGAACAGTAAATACTACAACTACTCAGTGGAGCAGAACAGTAAATACTACAACTACTCAGTGGAGCAGTACAGTAAATACTACAACTACTCAGTGGAGCAGTACAGTAAATACTACAACTACTCAGTGGATCAGAACAGTAAATACTACAACTACTCAGTGGAGCAGTACAGTAAATACTACAACTACTCAGTGGAGCAGTACGGTAAATACTACAACTACTCAGTGGAGCAGAACAGTAAATACTACAACTACTCAGTGGAGCAGAACAGTAAATACTACAACTACTCAGTGGAGCAGTACGGTAAATACTACAACTACTCAGTGGAGCAGTACGGTAAATACTACAACTACTCAGTGGAGCAGAACAGTAAATACTACAACTACTCAGTGGAGCAGAACAGTAAATACTACAACTACTCAGTGGAGCAGTACGGTAAATACTACAACTACTCAGTGGAGCAGAACAGTAAATACTACAACTACTCAGTGGAGCAGAACAGTAAATACTACAACTACTCAGTGGAGCAGTACGGTAAATACTACAACTACTCAGTGGAGCAGAACAGTAAATACTACAACTACTCAGTGGAGCAGAACAGTAAATACTACAACTACTCAGTGGAGCAGTACGGTAAATACTACAACTACTCAGTGGAGCAGTACGGTAAATACTACAACTACTCAGTGGAGCAGAACAGTAAATACTACAACTACTCAGTGGAGCAGTACGGTAAATACTACAACTACTCAGTGGAGCAGTACGGTAAATACTACAACTACTCAGTGGAGCAGAACAGTAAATACTACAACTACTCAGTGGAGCAGAACAGTAAATACTACAACTACTCAGTGGAGCAGTACGGTAAATACTACAACTACTCAGTGGAGCAGAACAGTAAATACTACAACTACTCAGTGGAGCAGTACGGTAAATACTACAACTACTCAGTGGAGCAGAACAGTAAATACTACAACTACTCAGTGGAGCAGAACAGTAAATACTACAACTACTCAGTGGAGCAGAACAGTAAATACTACAACTACTCAGTGGAGCAGAACAGTAAATACTACAACTACTCAGTGGAGCAGAACAGTAAATACTACAACTACTCAGTGGAGCAGAACAGTAAATACTACAACTACTCAGTGGAGCAGTACGGTAAATACTACAACTACTCAGTGGAGCAGAACAGTAAATACTACAACTACTCAGTGGAGCAGAACAGTAAATACTACAACTACTCAGTGGAGCAGAACAGTAAATACTACAACTACTCAGTGGAGCAGAACAGTAAATACTACAACTACTCAGTGGAGCAGAACAGTAAATACTACAACTACTCAGTGGAGCAGTACAGTAAATACTACAACTACTCAGTGGAGCAGTACAGTAAATACTACAACTACTCAGTGGAGCAGTACGGTAAATACTACAACTACTCAGTGGAGCAGAACAGTAAATACTACAACTACTCAGTGGAGCAGTACGGTAAATACTACAACTACTCAGTGGAGCAGAACAGTAAATACTACAACTACTCAGTGGAGCAGAACAGTAAATACTACAACTACTCAGTGGAGCAGAACAGTAAATACTACAACTACTCAGTGGAGCAGTACAGTAAATACTACAACTACTCAGTGGAGCAGTACTGTAAATACTACAACTACTCAGTGGAGCAGAACAGTAAATACTACAACTACTCAGTGGAGCAGAACAGTAAATACTACAACTACTCAGTGGAGCAGAACAGTAAATACTACAACTACTCAGTGGAGCAGAACAGTAAATACTACAACTACTCAGTGGAGCAGAACAGTAAATACTACAACTACTCAGTGGAGCAGTACAGTAAATACTACAACTACTCAGTGGAGCAGAACAGTAAATACTACAACTACTCAGTGGAGCAGAACAGTAAATACTACAACTACTCAGTGGATCAGTACAGTAAATACTACAACTACTCAGTGGATCAGTACAGTAAATACTACAACTACTCAGTGGAGCAGAACAGTAAATACTACAACTACTCAGTGGAGCAGAACAGTAAATACTACAACTACTCAGTGGATCAGTACAGTAAATACTACAACTACTCAGTGGAGCAGAACAGTAAATACTACAACTACTCAGTGGAGCAGTACAGTAAATACTACAACTACTCAGTGGAGCAGAACAGTAAATACTACAACTACTCAGTGGATCAGTACAGTAAATACTACAACTACTCAGTGGAGCAGAACAGTAAATACTACAACTACTCAGTGGAGCAGAACAGTAAATACTACAACTACTCAGTGGATCAGTACAGTAAATACTACAACTACTCAGTGGAGCAGAACAGTAAATACTACAACTACTCAGTGGAGCAGTACAGTAAATACTACAACTACTCAGTGGAGCAGAACAGTAAATACTACAACTACTCAGTGGAGCAGAACAGTAAATACTACAACTACTCAGTGGATCAGTACAGTAAATACTACAACTACTCAGTGGAGCAGAACAGTAAATACTACAACTACTCAGTGGAGCAGTACGGTAAATACTACAACTACTCAGTGGAGCAGAACAGTAAATACTACAACTATTCAGTGGAGCAGAACAGTAAATACTACAACTACTCAGTGGAGCAGAACAGTAAATACTACAACTACTCAGTGGAGCAGAACAGTAAATACTACAACTACTCAGTGGAGCAGTACAGTAAATACTACAACTACTCAGTGGAGCAGTACAGTAAATACTACAACTACTCAGTGGATCAGAACAGTAAATACTACAACTACTCAGTGGAGCAGTACAGTAAATACTACAACTACTCAGTGGAGCAGTACGGTAAATACTACAACTACTCAGTGGAGCAGAACAGTAAATACTACAACTACTCAGTGGAGCAGAACAGTAAATACTACAACTACTCAGTGGAGCAGAACAGTAAATACTACAACTACTCAGTGGATCAGTACAGTAAATACTACAACTACTCAGTGGAGCAGTACGGTAAATACTACAACTACTCAGTGGAGCAGTACAGTAAATACTACAACTACTCAGTGGAGCAGTACGGTAAATACTACAACTACTCAGTGGAGCAGAACAGTAAATACTACAACTACTCAGTGGAGCAGTACAGTAAATACTACAACTACTCAGTGGAGCAGTACGGTAAATACTACAACTACTCAGTGGAGCAGAACAGTAAATACTACAACTACTCAGTGGATCAGAACAGTAAATACTACAACTACTCAGTGGAGCAGAACAGTAAATACTACAACTACTCAGTGGAGCAGAACAGTAAATACTACAACTACTCAGTGGAGCAGAACAGTAAATACTACAACTACTCAGTGGAGCAGTACAGTAAATACTACAACTACTCAGTGGAGCAGAACAGTAAATACTACAACTACTCAGTGGAGCAGAACAGTAAATACTACAACTACTCAGTGGAGCAGAACAGTAAATACTACAACTACTCAGTGGAGCAGAACAGTAAATACTACAACTACTCAGTGGAGCAGTACAGTAAATACTACAACTACTCAGTGGAGCAGAACAGTAAATACTACAACTACTCAGTGGATCAGAACAGTAAATACTACAACTACTCAGTGGAGCAGTACAGTAAATACTACAACTACTCAGTGGAGCAGTACGGTAAATACTACAACTACTCAGTGGAGCAGAACAGTAAATACTACAACTACTCAGTGGAGCAGAACAGTAAATACTACAACTACTCAGTGGATCAGTACAGTAAATACTACAACTACTCAGTGGAGCAGTACAGTAAATACTACAACTACTCAGTGGAGCAGTACGGTAAATACTACAACTACTCAGTGGAGCAGTACAGTAAATACTACAACTACTCAGTGGAGCAGTACGGTAAATACTACAACTACTCAGTGGAGCAGTACAGTAAATACTACAACTACTCAGTGGAGCAGTACAGTAAATACTACAACTACTCAGTGGAGCAGAACAGTAAATACTACAACTACTCAGTGGATCAGAACAGTAAATACTACAACTACTCAGTGGAGCAGTACGGTAAATACTACAACTACTCAGTGGAGCAGAACAGTAAATACTACAACTACTCAGTGGAGCAGAACAGTAAATACTACAACTACTCAGTGGAGCAGAACAGTAAATACTACAACTACTCAGTGGAGCAGAACAGTAAATACTACAACTACTCAGTGGAGCAGAACAGTAAATACTACAACTACTCAGTGGAGCAGTACAGTAAATACTACAACTACTCAGTGGAGCAGAACAGTAAATACTACAACTACTCAGTGGATCAGAACAGTAAATACTACAACTACTCAGTGGAGCAGTACAGTAAATACTACAACTACTCAGTGGAGCAGTACGGTAAATACTACAACTACTCAGTGGAGCAGAACAGTAAATACTACAACTACTCAGTGGAGCAGAACAGTAAATACTACAACTACTCAGTGGAGCAGTACAGTAAATACTACAACTACTCAGTGGAGCAGTACAGTAAATACTACAACTACTCAGTGGAGCAGAACAGTAAATACTACAACTACTCAGTGGAGCAGAACAGTAAATACTACAACTACTCAGTGGAGCAGAACAGTAAATACTACAACTACTCAGTGGAGCAGAACAGTAAATACTACAACTACTCAGTGGAGCAGTACAGTAAATACTACAACTACTCAGTGGAGCAGAACAGTAAATACTACAACTACTCAGTGGAGCAGAACAGTAAATACTACAACTACTCAGTGGAGCAGAACAGTAAATACTACAACTACTCAGTGGAGCAGAACAGTAAATACTACAACTACTCAGTGGAGCAGAACAGTAAATACTACAACTACTCAGTGGAGCAGTACAGTAAATAAATAAGTATAATAAGTAAGCTGTACTATACCTGGTGGTAACCTAGCTGTACTATATCTGGTGGTAACCTAGCTGTACTATACCTGGTGGTAACCTAGCTGTACTATATCTGGTGGTAACCTAGCTGTACTATACCTGGTGGTAACCTAGCTGTTCTATACCTGGTGGTAACCTAGATGTACTATACCTGGTGGTAACCTAGCTGTACCTGGTGGTAACCTAGCTGTACCTGGTGGTAACCTAGCTGTCCTATACCTGGTGGTAACCTAGCTGTACCTGGTGGTAACCTAGCTGTCCTATACCTGGTGGTAACCTAGCTGTACCTGGTGGTAACCTAGCTGTACTATACCTGGTGGTAACCTAGCTGTACTATACCTGGTGGTAACCTAGCTGTCCTATAACTGGTGGTAACCTAGCTGTCCTATACCTGGTGGTAACCTAGCTGTCCTATACCTGGTGGTAACCTGGCTGTCCTATACCTGGTGGTAACCTAGCTGTCCTATACCTGGTGGTAACCTAGCTGTACTTTACCTGGTGGTAACCTAGCTGTACTATACCTGGTGGTAACCTAGCTGTCCTATACCTGGTGGTAACCTAGCTGTCCTATATCTGGTGGTAACCTAGCTGTTCTATACCTGGTGGTAACCTAGCTGTCCTATACCTGGTGGTAACCTAGCTGTCCTATACCTGGTGGTAACCTAGCTGTACTATACCTGGTGGTAACCTAGCTGTACCTGGTGGTAACCTAGCTGCCCTATACCTGGTGGGAACCTAGCTGTACCTGGTGGTAACCTAGCTGTACTATATCTGGTGGTAACCTAGCTGTCCTATAACTGGTGGTAACCTAGCTGTCCTATACCTGGTGGTAACCTAGCTGTCCTATACCTGGTGGTAACCTAGCTGTTCTATACCTGGTGGTAACCTAGCTGCCCTATACCTGGTGGTAACCTAGCTGCCCTATACCTGGTGGTAACCAAGCTGTCCTATACCTGGTGGTAACCTAGCTGTCCTATACCTGGTGGTAACCTAGCTGCACTGTACCTGGTGGTAACCTAGCTGTCCTATACCTGGTGGTAACCTAGCTGTCCTATACCTGGTGGTAACCTAGCTGTACCTGGTGGTAACCTAGCTGTCCTATACCTGGTGGTAACCTAGCTGTACTATACCTGGTGGTAACCTAGCTGTACCTGGTGGTAACCTAGCTGCCCTATACCTGGTGGGAACCTAGCTGTACCTGGTGGTAACCTAGCTGTACTATACCTGGTGGTAACCTAGCTGTACTATACCTGGTGGTAACCTAGCTGTACTATACCTGGTGGTAACCTAGCTGTTCTATACCTGGTGGTAACCTAGCTGTACTATACCTGGTGGTAACCTAGCTGTCCTATACCTGGTGGTAACCTAGCTGTTCTATACCTGGTGGTAACCTAGCTGTACTATACCTGGTGGTAACCTAGCTGTACTATACCTGGTGGTAACCTAGCTGTTCTATACCTGGTGGTAACCTAGCTGTACTATACCTGGTGGTAACCTAGCTGTCCTATACCTGGTGGTAACCTAGCTGTACTATACCTGGTGGTAACCTAGCTGTACTATACCTGGTGGTAACCTAGCTGTACTATACCTGGTGGTAACCTAGCTGTTCTATACCTGGTGGTAACCTAGCTGTACTTTACCTGGTGGTAACGTAGCTGCCCTATACCTGGTGGTAACCTAGCTGTACCTGGTGGTAACCTAGCTGTACTTTACCTGGTGGTAACCTAGCTGTCCTATACCTGGTGGTAACCTAGCTTTACTATACCTGGTGGTAACCTAGCTGTAGCTGGTGGTAACCTAGCTGTACTATATATGGTGGTAACCTAGCTGTACTATACCTGGTGGTAACCTAGCTGTAGCTGGTGGTAACCTAGCTGTTCTATACCTGGTGGTAACCTAGCTGTTCTATACCTGGTGGTAACCTAGCTGTACTTTACCTGGTGGTAACCTAGCTGTCCTATACCTGGTGGTAACCTAGCTGTACTATACCTGGTGGTAACCTAGCTGTCCTATACCTGGTGGTAACCTAGCTGTTCCTTTTGGTGCTGACCTAGCTGTCCTATACCTGGTGGTAACCTAGCTGTACTTTACCTGGTGGTAACCTAGCTGTCCTATACCTGGTGGTAACCTAGCTGTACTATACCTGGTGTTAACCTAGCTGTACTATACCTGGTGGTAACCTGGCTGTCCTATACCTGGTGGTAACCTGGCTGTTCTATACCTGGTGGTAACCTAGCTGTACTTTACCTGGTGGTAACCTAGCTGTCCTATACCTGGTGGTAACCTAGCTGTACTATACCTGGTGGTAACCTAGCTTTACTATACCTGGTGGTAACCTAGCTGTAGCTGGTGGTAACCTAGCTGTACTATACCTGGTGGTAACCTAGCTGTACCTGGTGGTAACCTAGCTGTCCTATACCTGGTGGTAACCTAGCTGTCCTATACCTGGTGGTAACCTAGCTGCCCTATACCTGGTGGGAACCTAGCTGCCCTATACCTGGTGGGAACCTAGCTGTACCTGGTGGTAACCTAGCTGTCCTATACCTGGTGGTAACCTAGCTGTTCTATACCTGGTGGTAACCTAGCTGTACCTGGTGGTAACCTAGCTGTACTATACCTGGTGGTAACCTAGCTGTTCTATACCTGGTGGTAACCTAGCTTTACTATACCTGGTGGTAACCTAGCTGTAGCTGGTGGTAACCTAGCTGTACTATATCTGGTGGTAACCTAGCTGTTCTATACCTGGTGGTAACCTAGCTGTTCTATACCTGGTGGTAACCTAGCTGTACTATACCTGGTGGTAACCTAGCTGTCCTATACCTGGTGGTAACCTAGCTGTACTATACCTGGTGGTAACCTAGCTGTCCTATACCTGGTGGTAACCTAGCTGTACTATACCTGGTGGTAACCTAGCTGTCCTATACCTGGTGGTAACCTAGCTGTACTATACCTGGTGGTAACCTAGCTGTCCTATACCTGGTGGTAACCTAGCTGTACTATACCTGGTGGTAACCTAGCTGTCCTATACCTGGTGGTAACCTAGCTGTCCTATATCTGGTGGTAACCTAGCTGTCCTATACCTGGTGGTAACCTAGCTGTACTATACCTGGTGTTAACCTAGCTGTCCTATACCTGGTGGTAACCTAGCTGTCCTATACCTGGTGGTAACCTAGCTGTACTATACCTGGTGGTAACCTAGCTGTCCTATACCTGGTGGTAACCTAGCTGTACTATACCTGGTGGTAACCTAGCTGTCCTATACCTGGTGGTAACCTAGCTGTACCTGGTGGTAACCTAGCTGCCCTATACCTGGTGGTAACCTAGCTGTCCTATACCTGGTGGGAACCTAGCTGTACCTGGTGGTAACCTAGCTGTTCTATACCTGGTGGTAACCTAGCTGTACTATACCTGGTGGTAACCTAGCTGTAGCTGGTGGTAACCTAGCTGTTCTATACCTGGTGGTAACCTAGCTGTTCTATACCTGGTGGTAACCTAGCTGTAGCTGGTGGTAACCTAGCTGTCCTATACCTGGTGGTAACCTAGCTGTACTATATCTGGTGGTAACCTAGCTGTCCTATACCTGGTGGTAACCTAGCTGTAGCTGGTGGTAACCTAGCTGTCCTATACCTGGTGGTAACCTAGCTGTACTATACCTGGTGGTAACCTAGCTGTTCTATACCTGGTGGTAACCTAGCTGTTCTATACCTGGTGGTAACCTAGCTGTTCTATACCTGGTGGTAACCTAGCTGTTCTATACCTGGTGGTAACCTAGCTGTACTATATCTGGTGGTAACCTAGCTGTTCTATACCTGGTGGTAACCTAGCTGTTCTATACCTGGTGGTAACCTAGCTGTCCTATACCTGGTGGTAACCTAGCTGTCCTATACCTGGTGGTAACCTAGCTGTCCTATACCTGGTGGTAACCTAGCTGTCCTATACCTGGTGGTAACCTAGCTGTCCTATACCTGGTGGTAACCTAGCTGTCCTATACCTGGTGGTAACCTAGCTGTCCTATACCTGGTGGTAACCTAGCTGTCCTATACCTGGTAGTAACCTAGCTGTTCTATACCTGGTGGTAACCTAGCTGTTCCTTTTGGTGCTGACCTAGCTGTACCTGGTGGTGTTGGGGACTCTGGTGAAGTACAAGGACCTAAACAAGGACCTATCACCTAAACATCAGCATCTACTAGGCTATAGGCTATTTCTACTGTATCTGCTTACCTGGGGTGCGGGGGAACTGGTCAAATACAAGGACATTACCTAAAGAGTGCTCAATACCACCATCTATTCATCCATCCGTCCGTCAATTTATTTTCCATTTGTAAATGATTTGTTATGGCAAAATGGCATTGCCACCGACTAGCCAAGATATATCTTGAATACAGGGTGCACAGACAGATAAATTATATACAGGGCCTTCGGAAAGTATTCAGACCCCTTGACTTTTTCCACATTTTGTTAGGTTATTGTCACGTTCCTGACCTATTTCTGTTAGTTTGTTGTATGTGTTAGTTGGTCAGGACGTGAGTTTGGGTGGGCATTCTATGTTGTCTGTTTCTATGTTGGTTTAGGGTTGCCTGGTATGGCTCTTAATTAGAGGCAGGTGTTTGGCGTTCCTCTAATTGAGAGTCATATTTAGGTAGGTTGTTTCACAGTGTTCGTTGTGGGTGGTTGTCTCCTGTGTCAGTGTTTGTCGCACCATACGGGACTGTTCGGTTTGTTTTTGTACATCGTCATTTTGTGTAGTCTATTTTCCCTGTTCGTGCGTTCTTCGTGTTTATGTAAGTTCGTCGTCCAGGTCTGTCTACTCCGTTTGTTGTTTTGTTAGTTATAGTGAAGTTCGTGTTTTTTCGTCTTGTCTTTAAATAAATTATGTGTTCACAACCCGCTGCGCCTTGGTTCCATCACTACTCCTCCTTTTCGGATGAAGAGGAGGAGAACAACCGTTACAGAACCACCCACCAATCCAGAATCAAGCAGCGGTGTAATCAGAGGAAGGGACAGCGCAAGAAGGAGGAATGGACTTGGGAGGATGTATTAGACGGTAAAGGTTGCTACACATGGGAGGAGATCCTGGCTGGAAGGGATCGCCTCCCATGGGGACAGCTGGAGGCACTGAGGAGAGCAGAGGCAATCGGAGAAGGGAACCGGCGTTATGAGGGGACGCGTCTTGCACGGAAGCCCGAAAAGCCCGTGAGTACTACCCAAAAATTTCTTGGGGGGGGGCTAAGAGGTAGTGGGCCAAGGGCAGGTAGGAGACCTGCGCCCACTTCCCAGGCTAACCGTGGAGAGCGGGAGTACGGGCAGACACCGTGTTACGCAGTAGAGCGCACGGTGTCTCCTGTACGTGTGCATAGCCCAGTGCGGGTTATTCCACCTCCCCGCACTGGTAGGGCTAGATGGAGCATTGAGCCAAGCGCCATGAAGCCGGCTCTACATATCTGGCCACCAGTACGTCTCCTTGGGCCGGCTTACATGGCACCAGCCTTACGCATGGTGTCCCCGGTTCGCCTACATAGCCCGGTGCGGGTTATTCCACCTCCCCGCACTGGTCGGGCGACGGGGAGCATTCAGCCAGGTAAGGTTGGGCAGGCTCAGTGCTCAAGGGAGCCAATACGCCTGCACGGTCCGGTATTTCCGGCGCTACCTCCCCGCCCCAGCCCAGTACCACCAGTGCCTACACCACGCACCAGGCTTCCAGTGCGTTTCCAGAGCCCTGTTCCTCCTCCACGCACTCTCTCTATGGTGCGTGTCTCCAGCCCGGTGCCTCCAGTTCCGGCACCACGCACTAAGCCACCTGTGCGTCTCCAGAGCCCTGTACACACTGTTCCTTCTCCCCGTACTCGTCCTGAGGTGCGTGCACTCAGCCCGGTGCCACCAGTGCCGGTACCACGCACCAGGCATATAGTACGTTTTGAGAGTCCAGTGTGCCCTGTCCCTGCTCCCCGCACTAGGCTTGAAGTGCGTGTCTCCAGTCCGGTGCCTCCAGTTCCGGCACCACGCACCAGGCCTACAGTGCGTCTCAGCCGGCCAGAGTCTGCCGTCTGCCCAACGGCGCCTGAACTGTCCGTCTGCCAAGCGCCGCATGAACTGCCCGTCTGCCATGAGCCTACAGAGCCTTCCGCCAGACAGGAGCAGCCAAAGCCTTCCGCCAGACAGGATCAGTCTGAGCCATCCGTCTCCGCAGCGCCATCTGAGCCATCCGTCTCCGCAGCGCCATCTGAGCCATCCGTCTCCTCAGCGCCATCTGAGCCATCCGTCTCCCCAGCGCCATCTGAGCCATCCGTCTCCCCAGCGCCGTCTGAGCCATCCGTCTGTCCCGAGCCATTAGAGCCGCCCGTCTGTCCCGAGCCGTCAGAGCCGTTAGTCAGTCAGGAGCCGCTAGAGCCATTCGTCAGTCAGGATCTGCCAGAGCCGCCAACCAGACAGGATCTGCCAGAGCCGCCAACCAGACAGGATCTGCCAGGGCCGCCAACCAGACAGGATCTGCCAGAGCCGCCAACCAGACAGGATCTGCCAGAGCCGCCAACCAGACAGGATCTGCCAGAGCCGTCAGTGAGCCATGAGCGTCCAGAGCCGTCAGTCAGCCATGAGCGTCCAGAGCCGTCAGCCAGCCATGAGCGTCCAGAGCCGTCAGCCAGCCATGAGCGTCCAGAGCCGTCAGCCAGTCATGAGCTGTCCCTCAGCCCAGAGCGGCTATTTGTCCAGAACTGCCCCTCAGTCCAGAGCTGTCTCTCTGTCCGGAGCTGCCTTTCAGTCCGGAGTTGCCCCTCTATCCTGAGCTACCTCTCTATCCTGAGCTACCTCTCTATCCTGAGCTATCCCTATGTCCTGAGCTATTCCTCTGTCCTGAGCTATCCCTCTATCCCGGTGCTGCCCCTTGTCTCGATGTTACCCAAAAGATTAAGTGGGTGTAATATGAGGGTGGTCATTTGTAGGGGGAGATGTAAGCTGGGATTGACTATGGTGGGGTGGGGACCTCGCCCTGAGCCTGAGCCACCACCGTGGTCAGATGCCCACCCAGACCCTCCCCTAGACTTTGTGCTGGTGCGCCCGGAGTTCGCACCTTAAGGGGGGGTTATGTCACGTTCCTGACCTATTTCTGTTAGTTTGTTGTATGTGTTAGTTGGTCAGGACGTGAGTTTGGGTGGGCATTCTATGTTTTCTGTTTCTATGTTGGTTTAAGGGTTGCCTGGTATGGCTCTTAATTAGAGGCAGGTGTTTTGCGTTCCTCTAATTGAGAGTCATATTTAGGTAGGTTGTTTCACAGTGTTTGTTGTGGGTGGTTGTCTCCTGTGTCAGTGTTTGTCGCACCATACGGGACTGTTCGGTTTGTTTTTGTACATCGTCATTTTGTGTAGTCTATTTTCCCTGTTCGTGCGTTCTTCGTGTTTATGTAAGTTCGTCGTCCAGGTCTGTCTACTCCGTTTGTTGTTTTGTTAGTTATAGTGAAGTTCGTGTTTTTTCGTCTTGTTTTTAAATAAATTATGTGTTCACAACCCGCTGCGCCTTGGTTCCATCACTACTCCTCCTTTTCGGATGAAAAGGAGGAGAACAACCGTTACAGTTATAGCCTTATTCTAAAAGTAATTAAATCGTTTTTCCCCTCAAAAATCAACAAACAATACCCCATAATGACAAAGCAAAAACAGTTTTTATCAATTTTAGCAAATTTATTAAAATTTTTAAAAACTGAAATATCACATTTACATAAGTATTCAGACCCTTTACTCAGTACTTTGTTGAACAACCTTTGGCAGTGATGACAGCCTAGAGTTGTCTTGGGTATGACGCTACAAGCTTGGCACACCTGTATTTGGGGAGTTTCTCCCATTCTTCTCTGCAGATCCTCTCAAGCTCTGTCAGGTTGGATGGGAAGTGTTGCTGCACAGATATTTTAAGGTCTCTCCAGAGATGTTAGATCGGGTTCAAATCCGGGCTCTGGCTGGGACACTCAAGGACAATCAGAGACTTGTCCCGGAGCCACTCCTGCATTGTCTTGGCTGTGTGCTTAGGGTCGTTGTCCTGTTATAAGGTGAACCTTCGCCCCAGTCTGAGGTCCTGGGCGCTCTGGAGCAGGTTTTTATCAAGGATCTCCCTGTACTTCGCTCCGTTCATCTTTGACTCGATCCTGACTAGTTTCCCAGTCCCTGCCGCTGCAAAACATCCCCACAGCATAATGCTTCACCGTAGGGATGGTGCCAGGTTTCCTCCAGACGTGACGCTTGGCATTCAGGTCAAAGAGTTCAATCTTGGTTTCATCAGACCAGAGACCATCTTGTTTCTCATGGTCTGACAGTCTTTAGGTGCCTTTTGGCAAACTCCAAGTGGGTTGTCATGTGTCTTTTACAGAGTAGTGGCTTCCGTTTGGCCACTCTACCACAAAGGCCTGATTGGTGGAGTGCTCCAGAGATGTTTGTTCTTTTGGAATGTTCTCCTATCTCCACAGAGGAACTCTAGAGCTCTGTCAGAGTGACCATCGGGGACTTGGTCACCTCCCTGACCAAGGCCCTTCTCCCGATTGCTCAGTTTGGCCGGGTGGCCAGATCTAGGAAGAGTGTTGGTAGTTCCAAACTTCTTCCATTTAAGAATGATGGAGGCCACTGTGTTCTTGGGGACCTTCAATGCTGCAGACATTTTTTGGTTCCCTTCCCCAGATCTGTGCCTCGACACAATCCTGTCTCAGCGCTCTACGGACAATTTCTTCGACCTCATGGCTTGGTTTTTGCTCTGACGTACACTGTCAACTGTGGGACCTTTAGTGGACAGGTGTGTGCCTTTCCAAATCATGTCCAATCAATTGAATTTACCACAGGTGGACTCCAATCTAGTTGTAGAAACATCTCAAAGATGATCAATAGAAACAGGATGCACCTGACCTCAATTTCGAGTCTCATAGCAAAGGGCAAATTAGCAAATTTATTTTTGTAAGGTATTTCAATTAATATTTTTTTATACATTTTCAAAGCCTGTTTTTGCTTAGTCATTATGGTATATTGTGTGTAGATTAATGAGGATGTTTTATTTATTTAGTCTATTTTAGAATAAGGCTGTAACGTAACAAAATGTGGAAAAGGTCAAAGGGTATGAATACAGTAAAGTTTTCATCCACTTTGTCATTTTTCCTATTTTGTTGCATTAAAACCTGTCATTTAAATAGATTTTTATTTGGATTTCATGTAATAAACATACACAAAATAGTCCAAATTGGTGAAGTGAAAAAAATTACTTGTTTAAAATGTATTTATTTTTGAATGGAAAAGTGGTGCGTACATATGTATTCACCCCCTTTGCTATGAAGCCCGTAAATAAGATCTGGTATATATCCCAATATCCCAAACTTTGAACATCCCATGGAGCACCATTACATCCATTATTAAAAAATTGAAAGAATATGGCACCACAACAAACCTGGCCAGAGAGGGCCACCCACCAAAACTCACGGACCAGGCAAGGAGGGCATTAATCAGAGAGGCAACAAAGAGACCAAAGATAACCCTGAAGGAGCTGCAAAGCTCCACAATGGAGATTGGAGTATCTGTCCGTAGGACCACTTTAAGCCGTACACTCCACAGAGCTGGGTTTTACGGAAGAATGGCCAGAAAAAAGCCATTGCTTTAAAGAAAAAAATAAGCAAACACGTTTGGTGTTTGCCAAAAGGCATGTGGAAGACTTCCCAAACATATGGAAGAAGGTACTCTGGTCAGATGAGAATAAAATTTAGCTTTTTGGCCATCAAGGAAAATGCTATGTCTGGCGCAAACCCAACACCTCTCATCACCCCGACAACACCATCCCCACAGTGAAACATGGTGGTGGCAGCATCATGGTGTGGGGATGTTTTTCATCGGCAGGGACTGGGAAACTGGTCAGAATTGAAGGAATGATGGATGGCGCTGAATACAGGGAAATTCTTGAGGGAAACCTGTTTCAGTCTTCCAGAGATTTGAGACTGGGACGGAGGTTCACCTTCCAGCAGGACAATGACCCTAAGCATACTGCTAAAGCAGTAATCTCAATCCAATTGAGAATCTTTGGTATGACTTAAAGATTGCTGTACACCAGCGGAACCCATCCAACTTGAGGGAGCTGGAGCAGTTTTATCTTGAAAAATGGGCAAAAATCCCAGTGGCTAGATGTGCAAGCTTATAGAGACATACCCCAAGAGACATGCAGCTCTAATAGCTGCAAAAGGAGGCTCTATAAAGAATTGACTTTGGGGGGGGGGGGGGGGGGGGGGGGTGAATAGTTATGCACGCTCACGTTTTCAGTTTTTTTTGTCCTATTTCTTGTTTGTATAACAAGAAAAAATATTGTGCATCTTCAAAGTGGTAGGCATGTTGTGTAAATCAAATGATACAAACCCCCCCAAAAAAATCTATTTTAATTCCAGGTTGTAAGGCAACAAAATAGGAAAAATGCCAAGGGGGGTGAAAACTTTCGCAAGCCACTGTACTTTTCGAAGGCACTGTATGCGTCGGTTCTAACGAACACTAGATTCCAACTTGGTTGTGAATGTGAAGCCAATAGCAGCGGAATGATTCATTGTCCTCTACATCTTAATTACATGCTAGTTAAGGTTTTCCAGAAATCCTGCTGTGGGAGTCTTACAGATTTTCAGTTTATTACCTTTCTATTCTGGGATTCTTCCAAACAGGATTTTTAGAAAACCTGGTAATTTTTAGAAAGTTATTAGAATTGTGTAACCATGGTTGTAGAGTATACAGACACGGACATGAAATACTGCTCAGATACACCCCTTATATCCAGCCATCTTTAGGGCCTGATTAACCAACTACATGATTACCGTGGGTTCTAAAGGGATATGTTCATTATAGGTTGATTGAAAAACATTGGTTATGCATGTATTATTAATATTATCATAGATGATAGTCAGCTGAAACATTCCCCTAGTGTAGAGATGTACCCCCCTTTATATCCAGCCATCTTTGGTGCATGATACATCTAGGGTCTGAACTCTAGAGAGTAGATGACTATACCATACAACTTTACAATCTTATGAGAGTGTATTAGATGATAAGATAACAACATTATGATCTTATGATTAGTGTATTAGATGATAAGATAACCTTACAAACAGTAGCTGGATTCTGTAGCAGAGACACAGATATATCTGTTTGTACAGTGGGCCATGTATATTACAGGCATATCCGCTGTCAAGAAATTCACTTGTGGGCTGGATAAACTGCTTGGAATTTCATTTCATATGAAAAGTAATTATTGTAACTTTTATATATTATATATTATATATATATTATATATTATATATATATTATATATATATATTATATATTATTTATATAATATATTATATATTTGATTTGATTTCATTTATATATTTTTTTGATACTTCAAAATCAAACATCAAAATGATCCCTGGTTTGACCTTCTTAAAACAATTCCATATAGCTTGGTAGAACCCCCCCCCCCCCCCCCCCCCCCCACAGCTTAGACAGGGCTTAGACTCTTATAGGGTAATACACTACATAACCAAAAGTCTGTGGGCACTAGCTCGTCTAACATTTAATTCATATCATGGGCATTAATATGGAGGTCAAGCACTGCTGTTGGGCGATTAGGCCTGGCTCGCAGTCGGCGTTCCAATTCATCCCAAAGGTGTTCGATGGGGTTGAGGTCAGGGCTCTGTGCAGACCAGTCAAGTTCTTCCACGCCGATCTCGTCAAACAATTTCTGTATGGACCTCGCTTTGACCTCGCAATTTCTGTATGACCTCGCTTTCTGTATGGACCTTCCCCAAACTGTTGTCACAAAGTTGGAAGCAGAGAATTGTCTAGAATGTCATTGTATGCTGTAGAGTTATGATTTCCCTTCACTGGAACTAAGGAGCCCGAACCATGAAAAAACATCCCTGAACATCCTATGACGGTGCCACGTTGAAAGTCACTGAGCTCTTCAGTATGTCCATTCTACTGCCAATGTTTGTCTATGAAGATTGAATGTATGTGTGCTCAATTTCATACACCTGTCAGCAACGGGTGTGGCTGAAATAGCCCGAAACCTTGTGAAGACTTACAGAAAACGTTTGACCTCTGTCATTGCCAACAAAGGGTATATAACAAAGTATTAAGATAAACTTTTGTTATTCACCAAATACTTATTTTCCACCATAATTTGCAAATAAATTCATTAAAAATCCTACAATGTGATTTTCTGGATTTTTTTTCTCATTTTGTCTGTCATAGTTGAAGTGTACCTATGATGAAAATTACAGGCCTCTCTCATCTTTTTAAGTGGGAGAACTTGCACAATTGGTGGCTGACTAAATACTTTTTTGCCCCACTGTATAGTGTATTTATTAGATGTCTTCCCGTGCTGTGGCTTCCTCTCCTTCCTGCTTGGGCTGCAGTTTACAGGTTATTCTCTGGGGCTGTGCTTCAGTGCGTTCCAGCCATTCATCAAGACAAGGAGTTCCATTATGTAGTGCAGTCAGCTGAAAATGAAAAAGGCTTTTGGGGAGCCGATGCTCATTCCTCCCCCACTAATTCCATGTTCTTCTTCTCTTCCTTCAATAGAGACATTTTCTAACGGTTTTCTACCTGAAATTGAAACTCTGGTTCAGTTCAGCGGGCTGTGGATATTAATAGGGAATATATTCATTAGTCCTTCTAGATGTGAGTGTATCCCAAATAGCACCCTATTCCCTATAATTAGAGGAACCCTAGTCCCTGTAATTATAGTGCACTACTTTTGACCAGGGCCCTATGGCACCCTAGTCCCTGTAATTATAGTGCACTACTTTTGACCAGGGCCCTATGGCACCCTAGTCCCTGTAATTATAGTGCACTACTTTTGACCAGGGCCCTATGGCACCCTAGTCCCTGTAATTATAGTGCACTACTTTTGACCAGGGCCCTATGGCACCCTAGTCCCTGTAATTATAGTGCACTACTTTTGACCAGGGCCCTATGGCACCCTAGTCCCTGTAATTATAGTGCACTACTTTTGACCAGGGCCCTATGGCACCCTAGTCCCTGTAATTATAGTGCACTACTTTTGACCAGGGCCCTATGGCACCCTAGTCCCTGTAATTATAGTGCACTACTTTTGACCAGGGCCCTATGGCACCCTAGTCCCTGTAATTATAGTGCACTACTTTTGACCTTAAAGAGCCATAGGGTGCCATTTGTGACACAGACAATATGTACACTGAGTTTACAAAACATTATGAACACCTGCTCTTTCAATGACACTGACCTGGTGAATCCAGGTGAAAACTATGATCCCTTATTGATGTCACTTGTTAAATCCACTTCAATCAGTGTAGATGAAGGGGAGGAGACAGGGTTAAAGAATGATTTTTTAAGCCTTGAGACAATAGAGACATGGATTGTGTGTGTTTGCCATTCAGAGGGTGAATGAACAAGACAAATATTTAAGTGCCTTGAAACGGGGCATGGTAGTAGGTGCCAGGCGCACCGGTTTGTGTCAAGAACTGCAACACTGCTGGGCTTTTCACGCTCAACAGTTTCCCCATTTGTATCAAGAATGGTCCCGTGTGTATCAAGAATGTTCCACCACCCAAAGGACATCCAGCCAACTTGACACAACTGTCAGAAGCATTGGAGTCAACATGGGCCAGTATCCCTGTGGAACGCTTTCAACACCTTGCCCCAACAAATGAAGGCTATTCTGAAGGTGTTCCTAATGTTTGGTATACTGAGAGTATATTGATGCAACGTTGCTCCCCAAATGTTCTGGTTTAGTGAAATGAATTGAAGAGCAGTACGTTATCTTGTATATGGTGTATCTTCTCCGACATATCATTATATGCAAAAAAAAGGTTGGATTTCGTAATCTAATACATCCAATAATAAGCACCCGAGCTTTGTTGACACAGGTTTCTTGCAACAACTTTTGAGGAATTTACATTTTGTGGTTGTCATCTTCCAGAGTTGTTTCCGCGTGGGGTGGTCGCACATTTTTTTGTATTAGCATGACACAAACTGAATTACATTTTTTTACAAGTATTTTGAAAAACAACATGCTCAGTGCTCCGTTAACATTTCACAAAGATACACTTGTTTTTGTTAGAGATCTTCGATAAATAGCAAGAATTTTCAAATTAATACTAAAATATGAAAATTACTACGACATGTCTTCAAATCAATATCCATCTTACCTCTATATTGTTTTATGTCCTGACACGATGCAGATATCCAGTCTTGCACAGAATCCAGCCTAGCTGACACGATGCAGATATCCAGTCTTGCACAGAATCCAGCCTAGCTGACACGATGCAGATATCCAGTCTTGCACAGTATCCAGCCTAGCTGACACGATGCAGATATCCAGTCTTGCACAGATATCCAGCCTAGCTGGCACGATGCAGATATCCAATCTTGCACAGTATCCAGCCTAGCTGACACGATGCAGATATCCAGTCTTGCACAGAATCCAGCCTAGCTGACACGATGCAGATATCCAGTCTTGCACAGTATCCAGCCTAGCTGACACGATGCAGATATCCAGTCTTGCACAGAATCCAGCCCAGCTGACACGATGCAGATATCCAGTCTTGCACAGAATCCAACCTAGCTGACACAATGCAGATATCCAGTCTTGCACAGAATCCAGCCTAGCTGACACGATGCAGATATCCAGTCTTGCACAGTATCCAGCCTAGCTGACACGATGCAGATATCCAGTCTTGCACAGTATCCAGCCTAGCTGACACGATGCAGATATCCAGTCTTGCACAGTATCCAGCCTAGCTGACTCGATGCAGATATCCATTCTTGCACAGAATCCAGCCTAGCTGACACGATGCAGATATCCAGTCTTGCACAGAATCCAGCCTAGCTGACACGATGCAGATATCCAGTCTTGCACAGAATCCAGCCTAGCTGACACGATGCAGATATCCAGTCTTGCACAGTATCCAGCCTAGCTGACACGATGCAGATATCCAGTCTTGCACAGAATCCAGCCTAGCTGACACGATGCAGATATCCAGTCTTGCACAGTATCCAGCCTAGCTGACACGATGCAGATATCCAGTCTTGCACAGAATCCAGCCTAGCTGACACGATGCAGATATCCAGTCTTGCACAGATATCCAGCCTAGCTGACACGATGCAGATATCCAGTCTTGCACAGTATCCAGCCTAGCTGACACGATGCAGATATCCAGTCTTGCACAGAATCCAGCCTAGCTGACACGATGCAATATTCCAGATTTGTTACCACTTTCCTCTTAACTTCATTGATTTACACTAGTCACCCTAATTCTGTCCCTTCTACAAGGGTAAAAACTCCAATAACATTTGAATGGATTATGATGGAGACACGAGGCTTGAACCATTGGTTTTCTTCAAGGATTATCGACACAGTTATTTTACCCATTGGTCCAAAGATGTGTATTTGATTAGAAACCATACAATAGATAGACCAACCACATATCATGATCGTGGTAAGTGTAAAGAAAACCTTCAGAAATAACATGATTCTATTAAGAGTAAAGGACAAGAAGAGTACATATCTAGATCAGACAATAAACAAAAATATATATTTATAACATTTCCAGCATGTTAACCCCTGATTCCAGACAGAGACAGAACCCACTGACACTGACACCGTCCGGGGGCAGATTAGAGACGTGTGGAAAAGAGTTTCTCTCTGAAAGTGTGTGTGAATGTGTCTAGGTGTGTGTTGGTTTTCAGGGCCAGAGAATAACAGATTTCCTCTGACCCTGTTCAGCTCCTCTAATGGGCAATGAGTTATATACTGACTTTTATAAACCGGGTACTTTCCTGGATGCTGATTGGCTGAAACAGCATTTCAGCCATGTGTATATCAGACAATATACCACAGGTATGACGCAAAACTACTTCTACTGTTCTATGTATGCTGGTAACCAGTTTATAATAGCAATAAGGCACCTCAGGGTTTGTGGTATATTGCCAATATACCACGGCTGTCAGCCAATCAGCATTCAGGGCTCGAACCACCCAGTTTATAGTGGCCGATGTACCACGGCTAAGGGATGTATACAGGCACTCTGTTTCGCATCGTGCCTAAGAACAGTCCTTAGCCGTGGTTAGAGCATTGGACTAGTAACCGAAAGGTTGCAAGATAGAATCCCTGAGCTGATAAGGTAAACATCTGTCGTTCTGCCCCCTGAACAAGGCAGTTAACCCACTGTTCCTAGGCCATAATTGAAAATAAGAATTTGTTCTTAACTGACTTTTGGGTAGGCAGTGTTTTTGGTAGGGGGTGTTTTGGGTAGGCAGTGTTTTGGGTAGGCAGTGTTTTGGGTAGGCAGTGTTTTGGGTAGGCTGTGTTTTGGATAGGCAGTGTTTTGGGTAGGGGGTGTTTTGGGTAGGCAGTGTTTTGGGTAGGCTGTGTTTTGGGTAGGCTGTGTTTTGGGTAGGCTGTGTTTTGGATAGGTTGTGTTTTGGGTAGGCTGTGTTTTGGGTAGGCTGTGTTTTGGATAGGCTGTGTTTTGGGTAGGCAGTGTTTTGGGTAGGCTGTGTTTTGAGTAGGCTGTGTTTTGGGTAGGTAGTGTTTTGGGTAGGCAGTGTTTTGGGTAGGGGGTGTTTTGGGTAGAGGTGTTTTGGGTAGGTAGTGTTTTGGGTAGGTAGTGTTTTGGGTAGGGGGTGTTTTGGGTAGGCGGTGTTTTGGGTAGGCTGTGTTTTGGGTAGGCAGTGTTTCGGGTAGGCGGTGTTTCGGGTAGGGGGTGTTTTGGGTAGGGGGTGTTTTGGGTAGGGGGTGTTTTGGGTAGGGGGTGTTTTGGGTAGGGGGTGTTTTGGGTAGGGGGTGTTTTGGGTACGCAGTTGGGGTCCAGAATTTCTGAACTGCAGGTTACCCATGTGTTTAGCCCAAAGTTATCGTTACTTTGAGTATTTATTCCTTGTATTATTATGTTTCTACTTATCCCTTGTGTTATTCATTTTCAATTGTTCTACTGTATACTGTATGTACAACAAAAAAATAATTGTTGTGAAGGGCCCGTGAGTAAGCATTTCACTGTTGGTCAACACCTGTTGTTTTACAAAGCATGTGACAGATAACATTTCGTTTCATGAATTTGATTTGTTTGGCCACGTCAGGTGTAGACTAACAGTGAGACCAGCGGTGGATCTGCCACTGTGTACTGGGGACCGTGTAGTTCTGCAGATATTACATTGACATTTTTGTCATTTAGCAGACACTCTTATTCAGAGCGACTTACAGGAGAAATAAGGGTTAAGTGCCTTGCTCAAGGGCACGTGGACAGATTTTTCACCTAGTCGGCTCGGGGATGAAAACTTTTGGTTATGGACCCAACGCTTTTAAACACCTAGTCTGCCTGGCAATCATGAGATGGCTCCTCCTCTCGGCTCCTCCTCTAGGGCTCTGATAGTATCTGGTCTCTTTCCATGGTGGCCTTGTAATTCAGCAGTAATGAGATGTCTTCAGCTCCTCCTCTAGGGCTCTGATAGTATCTGGAAGTGATGACATCTCTCTGATCTTCTTCTTCATCATCTGACTCTTCTGTTCCTCTTCTTCCCTCAGTGCAGTTATCCTGGCCTCCTTTTCCTCTTGTAGAAACTGATGAAGCTTCTTAAACTTCTCCTGAATCTGCCTCTCTGTGTGCTGGGCCTGGCTCTTAATGTGCTCAGCTGTTTGTCACAGGTTAGTTTAACTTTATTAAAGACCTCCAGCTTCTCCTGTAAAGTCTTCAGGACAGTCTGGAGTTCCTTCTTATGGTCCTGAGCAGCCTCATCTATCGGACAGCAGTCATGACTCTTCTGCTTTTTGGATGTTTGACAAATCAGACAGACAGGCTGTTTATCCTCCAGACAGAAGAGCTCGAGTTTCTCACCGTGCTGACTGCAGAGCAACTCAGACCCTGCTGAAGCTCTCTGACTCCTCTCCTGTAACTCAGACCCTGATGAAGATCTCTGACTCCTCTCCTGTTTCTCAGACCCTGCTGAAGCTCTCTGACTCCTCTCCTGTATCTCAGACCTTGCTGAAGCTCTCTGACTCCTCTCCTGTAACTCAGACCCTGCTGAAGCTCTCTGACTCCTCTCCTGTATCTCAGACCCTGTTGAAGCTCTCTGACTCCTCTCCTGTACCTCAGACCCTGCTGAAGCTCTCTGACTCCTCTCCTGTATCTCAGACCCTGCTGAAGCTCTCTGACTCCTCTCCTGTATCTCAGACCTTGATGAAGCTCTCTGACTCCTCTCCTGTAACTCAGACCCTGCTGAAGCTCTCTGACTCCTCTCCTGTACCTCAGACCCTGCTGAAGATCTCTGACTCCTCTCCTGTATCTCAGACCCTGATGAAGATCTCTGACTCCTCTCCTGTATCTCAGACCCTGTTGAAGCTCTCTGACTCCTATCCTGTACCTCAGACCCTGCTGAAGCTCTCTGACTCCTCTCCTGTATCTCAGACCCTGCTGAAGCTCTCTGACTCCTCTCCTGTATCTCAGACCTTGATGAAGCTCTCTGACTCCTCTCCTGTAACTCAGACCCTGCTGAAGCTCTCTGACTCCTCTCCTGTACCTCAGACCCTGCTGAAGCTCTCTGACTCCTCTCCTATAACTCAGACCATGTCTACATCTGATAACTTACATGCAACTTCTGCTATCAGAATACAAAGATCTCATTGAAAAGACAGGTCTAGACACACGCTTTGTGGTCTGATTGAACTGGCTGACCACTTTAGACGGTGGTCAGGGATGCATTATGTGTGGATTTCTCTTCAGTCTGCACGCATTAAGCCTACCGAAAGTGCATACAGTGGGCGACGTCATCAGCACTCCACACACAAGTCTCCAAAAAAAACGTGTGTTTTGGGACGGAGAGACACCTTCTTATTATAACGTTGGCGTTTGAGGAAAGTGTTTGCTGTCTTCTAATATTTAGAACAACCATTTTTTGATTGGCTAAAGTTCTGCTAATCCATTTGCAATCCCTTTAGCATTGCTTGCTAGCTTGATGGCTAGCTACAGAGGTTAGCTGACTAGTTAGCTACAGTAGTTAGCTACAGAGGTTAGCTGACTAGTTAGCTACAGTAGTTAGCTACAGAGGTTAGCTGACTAGTTAACTACAGCAGTTAGCTACAGAGGTTAGCTATAGAGGTTAGCTGACTAGTTAGCTACAGTAGCTAGTTACAGAGGTTAGCTACAGAGGTTAGCTACAGAGGTTAGCTACAGAGGTTAGCTGACTAGTTAGCTACAGTAGTTAGCTACAGAGGTTAGCTGACTAGTTAGCTACAGTAGTTAGCTACAGAGGTTAGCTGACTAGTTAGCTACAGTAGTTAGCTACAGAGGTTAGCTGACTAGTTAGCTACAGTAGGTAGCTACAGAGGTTAGCTGACTAGTTAACTACAGTAGTTAGCTACAGAGGTTAGCTATAGAGGTTAGCTGACTAGTTAGCTACAGTAGTTAGTTACAGAGGTTAGCTACAGAGGTTAGCTACAGAGGTTAGCTGACTAGTTAGCTACAGCAGTTAGCTACAGAGGTTAGCTGACTAGTTAGCTACAGCAGTTAGCTACAGAGGTTAGCTGACTAGTTAGCTACAGTAGCTAGCTACTGCAATCAGTTGTTGTTGTGTTATTATCATATTTAGCCTATTCCACTGTGTGTAGAATGCAAACTGCACGGGAAAATAGTGCAGGAAAAGGGAATCCAGACACGCTGTTGAACACGGTAGACACGTTTACGTGAAGGTGTAGATGCAGGACGCATTTGGAATACTGTGATCAGCACTGTATGATCAGAACGCTACAGCTGTTGGAACTGTCGAGTCTAGACACGGCCTTTGACTCCTCTCCTGTAGTAAGAAGGTCTCACACAGCTTCTTTAAAATGGGGTTGCAGGGAGGATATTTCTTCCTGTAGACTGGACATACCCGATAATCCTTCTGTTTCCCGCATAGCTTCAGACAGGCTTTACAGAAGCTGTGGATCCTTGAAGATGTCACAGCACACAGGACAGGAGAGATCCTCGTCATAGAGAGAAGGTTTAAACGTCACGTTCTCTGCCAGTAACACTCCCTCCTCTTATCTGGAACGGCTTCTGGGATTAACATTTACTGTTGAAAAACTCACAGCGATGGCTTAAGGTGTTGTCGGTCTCCGATTGTCAATTTTGAATCTTGATTCTTTTTAAAGACTAAATTATTTGTAAGTAATTTGTCGTATTATGTAGCCTGGCTTCTATAAAGCTGTTACCTTGCTGTTTTGTTCTCTCTCTCGCTCTCTCGCTCTCTCGTTTTTTCTCTCGCTCTTTCTCTCTCTTGTTATCCCTCTTTCGCTACTCTCTCTAAACCTCTCTCTTTCTCTCCCTCTCTCTGTCCCTGACTCTCTCTCTCTCTCGCTCTCTCTGTGGTTCTGGAGTGGCCACTTTACAAGAGCACTTAAACAGTACCACTCACCACCTCTCCCTGCCTGTCATAATGTAGAACCATTCTGAGAGGTTTAGGCATTACACAGGGACAGCTAAACTGTATTAGACTAATGTTGTGTTCCAAATGGGACCCTATTCCCTATATAGTGCACTACTGTATTATGGTTATCGTCCCAAATGGGACCCTATTCCCTATATAGTGCACTACTGTATTATGGTTATCGTCCCAAATGGCACCCTATTCCTTGTTTAGTGCACTGCTTTAGACCAGAGTCCTATGGGCGCTGTTTAGGACTAAGGTACCATGTAGGTTGCAGAATATATGCATTTGATACCATCTTTATTTCATTGATTTAAATACTATTGATCTTTAAATACTATTGATCTTTAAATACTATTGATCTTTAAATACTATTAGATATTTGATGACGTGCTGATTATTTAGATTTTGATATTTCAGGTTCTTGGACACGGTTTCTATTCCATCGTTTTCACAACGCTCTCATTCCTGCACTGCCTCCCACTTGGCTGGCTCTGTTATGGGTGTGTGTGTGTGTGTGTGTGTGTGTGTGTGTGTGTGTGTGTGTGTGTGTGTGTGTGTGTGTGTGTGTGTGTGTGTGTGTGTGTGTGTGTGTGTGTGTGTGTGTGTGTGTGTGTGTGTGTGTGTGTGTGTGTGTGATGTGAGTGGGCTGGTGATGCGAGGCATGGAGGGGAATGATTCAGCAGATAATACAGCACTTAACCCTTTACAGCAGAGATATCCATTGTTAACCAGATCATAATGGTTATGTGTGTGTGTGTGTGTGCGTGCGTGCGTGTGGCGTGCATGCGTGCGTATGGCGTGTGCGTGCGTGTGGCGTGCATGCGTGCGTATGGCGTGCGTGCGTGCGTGTGGCGTGCGTGCGTGTGGCGTGCGTGCGTGCGTGCATGTGGCGTGCGTGCGTGCGTGTGGCGTGCGTGCGTGTGGCGTGCGTGCGTGTGGCGCGCGTGAGTGCGTGTGGCGTGCGTGCGTGTGGCGTGCGTGCGTGCGTGCGTGTTGCGTGCGTGCGTGCGTTTGGCGTGTGTATGGCATGCGTGCGTGCGTGTGTGTGATCACATATAGATTGCCCAGGCTGTTTCTATAGCACACCATCCTCTCCAGTGCTTACAACCCTCAGTACCAGAATGACTGTTTCTAGACTCTATACATACACAGCTTTATTCACAGTGATAAACCTCGTCTCATAAGCGTTTAACTACCATCGTTATTAGACGTTGCATGCTATGCCTTTCCTGAGCTGGTACCTGCCTCCAAAATGGAACCCTATTCCCTATGTAGTGCACTACTATAGACCAGGGCCCTATAGCACCATATTCCCTATGTAGTGCACTACTATAGACCAGGGCCCTATAGCACCATATTCCCTATGTAGTGCACTACTATAGACCAGGGCCCTATAGCACCATATTCCCTATGTAGTGCACTATTATAGACCAGGGCCCTATAGCACCATATTCCCTATGTAGTACACTACTATAGACCAGGGCCCTATGTCACCCTATTC
This sequence comes from Salvelinus namaycush, assembly GCF_016432855.1. Taxonomy (NCBI): domain Eukaryota; kingdom Metazoa; phylum Chordata; class Actinopteri; order Salmoniformes; family Salmonidae; genus Salvelinus; species Salvelinus namaycush. The sequence continues at coordinate 6,058,303 of NC_052329.1, read as the reverse complement.
CCTATGTAGTGCACTATTATAGACCAGGGCCCTATAGCACCATATTCCCTATGTAGTGCACTACTATAGACCAGGGCCCTATAGCACCATATTCCCTATGTAGTGCACTATTATAGACCAGGGCCCTATAGCACCATATTCCCTATGTAGTGCACTACTATAGACCAGGGCCCTATAGCACCATATTCCCTATGTAGTGCACTACTATAGACCAGGGCCCTATAGCACCATATTCCCTATGTAGTGCACTACTATAGACCAGGGCCCTATAGCACCATATTCCCTATGTAGTGCACTACTATAGACCAGGGCCCTATAGCACCATATTCCCTATGTAGTGCACTACTATAGACCAGGGCCCTATAGCACCATATTCCCTATGTAGTGCACTACTATAGACCAGGGCCCTATAGCACCATATTCCCTATGTAGTGCACTACTATAGACCAGGGCCCTATAGCACCATATTCCCTATGTAGTGCACTACTATAGACCAGGGCCCTATAGCACCATATTCCCTATGTAGTGCACTATTATAGACCAGGGCCCTATAGCACCATATTCCCTATGTAGTGCACTACTATAGACCAGGGCCCTATAGCACCATATTCCCTATGTAGTGCACTACTATAGACCAGGGCCCTATAGCACCATATTCCCTATGTAGTGCACTATTATAGACCAGGGCCCTATAGCACCATATTCCCTATGTAGTGCACTACTATAGACCAGGGCCCTATAGCACCATATTCCCTATGTAGTGCACTACTATAGACCAGAGCCCTATAGCACCCTATTCCCTATGTAGTGCACTACTATAGACCAGGGCCCTATAGCACCATATTCCCTATGTAGTGCACTACTATAGACCAGGGCCCTATAGCACCATATTCCCTATGTAGTGCACTACTATAGACCAGGGCCCTATAGCACCATATTCCCTATGTAGTGCACTACTATAGACCAGGGCCCTATAGCACCATATTCCCTATGTAGTGCACTACTATAGACCAGGGCCCTATAGCACCATATTCCCTATGTAGTGCACTACTATAGACCAGGGCCCTATAGCACCATATTCCCTATGTAGTGCACTACTATAGACCAGGGCCCTATAGCACCATATTCCCTATGTAGTGCACTACTATAGACCAGGGCCCTATAGCACCATATTCCCTATGTAGTGCACTACTATAGACCAGGGCCCTATAGCACCATATTCCCTATGTAGTGCACTACTATAGACCAGGGCCCTATAGCACCATATTCCCTATGTAGTGCACTACTATAGACCAGGGCCCTATAGCACCATATTCCCTATGTAGTGCACTACTATAGACCAGGGCCCTATAGCACCATATTCCCTATGTAGTGTACTAAAAGTAATATTAGAGTTCCATTTGGGACGGTCTTCACTCCAGCCCATCATTCCCTGTCGACTGAAGCATTGACTATTTAGTAAAGGACGATTTCTACACCTGTAATGATAATAATGGTTGTGTTTTCAAATCGCACTACTTTCAACCTGGTCCCATAGGGTTCTGGTCAAAAGTAGTGCACTACATAGGAGATCGAGTCCCATAGGTTTCTGGTCAAAAGTAGTGCACTACGTAGGGGATAGGGTCCCATAGTGTTCTGGTCAAAAGTAGTGCACTACATAGGGGATAGGGTCCCATAGGATTCTGGTCAAAAGTAGTGCACTACGTAGGGGATAGGGTGCCACTTGGGAGGCAGCTCATGTAATGGCTGTGCACAGTGGCTGATGTGCTGTATGTAGAGCAGTGAAATAGCTGACTGCAGATAACAGCAGTATGATGATGATGATGGTGGTGATTATGATGATGATGGTGATGAGGATGTGGTTTTTGTTGTTAGTTAGATATTTGGATTAGGCTTGTTTACATCACACATGCATCGTTACAGGGAAGGGATTCAAGTCTTGTTTTAGGGGGAAGAGGTGGAATTGTTACAGGGAAGGGAATCAAGTCTTGTTTTAGGGGGAAGAGGTGGAATTGTTACAGGGAAGGGAATCAAGTCTTGTTTTAGGGGAAGAGGTGGAATTGTTACAGGGAAGAGATTCAAGTCTTGTTTTAGGGGAAGAGGTGGAATTGTTACAGGGAAGAGATTCAAGTCTTGTTTTAGGGGAAGAGGTGGAATTGTGGCAAAAAAAATGTCAGTTATTTTTACCGCCTACCTACCGCCTACCTTTCAATATACAAAAGACAAGAAAGAGATTTCTCTCTCTCCCTCCCCACCCTCCCCAGCCGTCTCTGTCTCTGTCTCTGTCTCTGTCTCTGTCTCTGTCTCTGTCTCTGTCTCTGTCTCTGTCTCTGTCCCTCCCTCACTCCTTCCTTCCTTCCCTCCCTCTCTACTTCCTGAGTTTTTGAGCCAATGGGAACTAGAAGGTCATAGCGAGGACCTCTGTTTTTCCCAGCATGCACTGTGAACCCCATGTGACCTCGGCCTAATGAGGCAGACAGCTGCTCCCTCAGTAGTGTCGCCGCGGTGACGGTGCGGTCGTACCTGGGAGGACAATGTCACCTTCACTACGGGGACACGGTGGGTTATAGGGAGGGAGGGAGGGAGGGAGGGAGGGAGGGAGGGAGGGATATGTTATGTTTGAACCGTGTTGTTTACTGTGTGAAGTAGTTAGGTTGTTGGCCATGCAATCATGAGAGCTAGCACATGTCTCTCTCTCTCTCTCTCTCCTCTCTCTCCTCTCTCTCCTCTCTCGTCTCTCGTCTCTCTCCTCTCTTTCCCCTCCTCTCCCTCTTCTCTCTCTCCTCTCCTCTCTCACCTCTCTCACCTCTCTCACCTCTCTCTCCTCCTTCTTTCTCCCTCTTTCTCTCTCGATCTCTCCTCTCTCTCCTCCTTTTTTTTCTCTCGATCCCTCCTCTCTCTCCTCTCTATCTCTCTCTCTTTCCCCCCTCGCTCTCTCTCTCTTTACCTCCTTCTTCTCTCTCCCTCTCTCCCTCATTCTCTCTCTGAGGGCCATGCCTCTGGCTGAGTTCAGTCTGGCTGAGTTCAATAAAACACACAGGGGATAGAAATGCCTCTGGAATGCAATTAGGGGACTTTGCAGAGACGACAAGTACAAATGTGAAATAAGAAGGTAGAATCCAGCAAGGCCTGGGTGATTAGGGCTCGTTTGGTTGTCCTGGCGGTGCCGTGGAGGCTGCAGAGACGAAGAGGAGGAGGAGGAGGGTTGCGGGTAGGGCGGCCACTCGGATCGAAGACCCACTGTGCCGGGGATTATGTGTCAATTTACCACCCAGCTTTACATCCTCCTAGACTCCAAGGCTAAACATGACCAGGGCTAATTAACAACACCAATTAAAGGCGGGGAAGGAACGAGGAGTGGTGGGGTGGAGAGGAGAAGAGAGGAGAGGAAGGGTGGAGAGGAGAAGAGAGGAAAGGAGAGGAGGGGTGGAGTGGGGTGGAGAGGAGAGGAGAAGAGAAGAGAGGAGGGGTGGGGTGGAGAGGAGACGAGGGGTGGGGTGGAGAGGGGGGGGGTGGAGAGGGGTGTAAGACAAGAGGAGAGAAGAGAAGAGAGAAGAGGAGAGGAGAGTTCAGGGAGGTGAACAGAGAACAGTCATCGTTCATCTGGTCAGTGTTAAAACCATTCTCTCCTTCTTGTATTAGCTGTAAACTTTCTGCTGATGCTCTCATAAAGAGCCCCTTTGGTGTTGTGATTCAGTCAAGCTGTGAATCTGGGTTTTAATTGGGTGAAGGGTTGGATGGGGTTGTGTTTGTATGATTCACAGAGGACTGAGAAGAATTACATTTCTTTGAAATATGAAATCTCACACCCAAGATAGCTGCTCATGGTTCCTCAGAGAATAATATGAACAGACCAACATAACAACAACAGCATTCTTCAAATAAAACCCCACCTACTTCCTGACTGTGCTGTTCGTTACCAAGGCCACGTTCAGTAGGGCTCTACTTCCTGACTGTGCTGTTCGTTACCAAGGCCACGTTTAGTAGAGCTCTACTTCCTGACTGTGCTGTTCGTTACCAAGGCCACGTTCAGTAGGGCTATACTTCCTGACTGTGCTGTTCGTTACCAAGGCCACGTTTAGTAGAGCTCTACTTCCTGACTGTGCTGTTCGTTACCAAGGCCACGTTCAGTAGGGCTCTACTTCCTGACTGTGCTGTTCGTTACCAAGGCCACGTTCAGTAGAGCTCTACTTCCTGACTGTGCTGTTCGTTACCAAGGCCACGTTCAGTAGGGCTCTACTTCCTGACTGTGCTGTTCGTTACCAAGGCCACGTTTAGTAGAGCTCTACTTCCTGACTGTGCTGTTCGTTACCAAGGCCACGTTCAGTAGGGCTCTACTTCCTGACTGTCCTGTTCGTTACCGAGGCCACGTTCAGTAGGGCTCTACTTCCTGACTGTGCTGTTCGTTACCGAGGCCACGTTCAGTAGGGCTCTACTTCCTGACTGTCCTGTTCGTTACCAAGGCCACGTTCAGTAGGGCTCTACTTCCTGACTGTCCTGTTCGTTACCGAGGCCACGTTCAGTAGGGCTCTACTTCCTGACTGTGCTGTTCGTTACCGAGGCCACGTTCAGTAGGGCTCTACTTCCTGACTGTGCTGTTCGTTACCGAGGCCACGTTAAGTAGGGCTCTACTTCCTGACTGTCCTGTTCGTTACCAAGGCCACGTTCAGTAGGGCTCTACTTCCTGACTGTGCTGTTCGTTACCAAGGCCACGTTTAGTAGGGCTCTACTTCCTGACTGTCCTGTTCGTTACCAAGGCCACGTTCAGTAGAGCTCTACTTCCTGACTGTCCTGTTCGTTACCAAGGCCACGTTCAGTAGAGCTCTACTTCCTGACTGTCCTGTTCGTTACCGAGGCCACGTTCAGTAGGGCTCTACTTCCTGACTGTGCTGTTCGTTACCAAGGCCACGTTCAGTTGGGCTCTACTTCCTGACTGTCCTGTTCGTTACCAAGGCCTAGGTTCAGTAGGGCTCTACTTCCTGACTGTGCTGTTCGTTACCAAGGCCACGTTTAGTAGGGCTCTACTTCCGGACTGTGTTGTTCGTTACCAAGGCCACGTTCAGTAGAGCTCTACTTCCTGACTGTCCTGTTCGTTACCAAGGCCACGTTCAGTAGAGCTCTACATCCTGACTGTGCTGTTCGTTACCAAGGCCACGTTCAGTAGGGCTCTACTTCCTGACTGTCCTGTTCGTTACCAAGGCCACGTTCAGTAGGGCTCTACTTCCTGACTGTGCTGTTCGTTACCAGGGCCACGTTCAGTAGAGCTCTACTTCCGGACTGTGCTGTTCGTTACCAAGGCCACGTTTAGTAGGGCTCTACTTCCTGACTGTGCTGTTCGTTACCAAGGCCACGTTCAGTAGAGCTCTACTTCCTGACTGTGCTGTTCGTTACCAGGGCCACGTTCAGTAGAGCTCTACTTCCTGACTGTGCTGTTCGTTACCAAGGCCACGTTTAGTAGGGCTCTACTTCCTGACTGTGCTGTTCGTTACCAGGGCCATGTTCAGTAGAGCTCTACATCCTGACTGTGCTGTTCGTTACCAGGGCCACGTTCAGTAGAGCTCTACTTCCGGACTGTGCTGTTCGTTACCAAGGCCACGTTCAGTAGAGCTCTACTTCCTGACTGTGCTGTTCGTTACCAAGGCCACGTTCAGTAGAGCTCTACTTCCTGACTGTGCTGTTCGTTACCAGGGCCACGTTCAGTAGAGCTCTACATCCTGACTGTGCTGTTCGTTACCAAGGCCACGTTCAGTAGAGCTCTACATCCTGACTGTGCAGTTCGTTACCAAGGCCACGTTCAGTAGAGCTCTACATCCTGACTGTGCTGTTCGTTACCAAGGCCACGTTCAGTAGAGCTCTACATCCTGACTGTGCTGTTCGTTACCAGGGCCACGTTCAGTAGAGCTCTACTTCCTGACTGTGCTGTTCGTTACCAAGGCCACGTTCAGTAGAGCTCTACTTCCTGACTGTGCTGTTCGTTACCAAGGCCACGTTCAGTAGAGCTCAACATCCTGACTGTGCTGTTCGTTACCAAGGCCACGTTCAGTAGAGCTCTACTTCCTGACTGTGCTGTTCGTTACCAAGGCCACGTTTAGTAGGGCTCTACTTCCTGACTGTGCTGTTCGTTACCAAGGCCACGTTTAGTAGGGCTCTACTTCCTGACTGTGCTGTTCGTTACCAAGGCCACGTTCAGTAGGGCTCTACTTCCTGACTGTGCTGTTCGTTACCAAGGCCACGTTCAGTAGAGCTCAACATCCTGACTGTCCTGTTCGTTACCAAGGCCACGTTCAGTAGAGCTCTACATCCTGACTGTGCTGTTCGTTACCAAGGCCACGTTCAGTAGAGCTCTACATCCTGACTGTGCTGTTCGTTACCAAGGCCACGTTCAGTAGAGCTCTACTTCCTGACTGTCCTGTTCGTTACCAAGGCCACGTTCAGTAGAGCTCTACTTCCTGACTGTGCTGTTCGTTACCAAGGCCACGTTCAGTAGAGCTCTACTTCCTGACTGTGCCTTTCCTCTGCAGGGAGCCAGGTTTTCCTGTGTCCACCCTTCCCAATGGCAAGGTTGTGCTCACTGAGCCTGTACTTTGTCAAGGTTTTTCTAAGGTTTTGATCAGTAACCATGGTCAAGTAGTTAGCCACGGTGTACAGTCGATGTAGGGACAGATTGCACTGCATTTTGCTTTGTGTTTGTGTTTGTGTTTCCCAATAAGCAATGTAGTTTTGTTTCGACTGTGTTGTAATTTGGTATATTCTGATTGATTGGATGTTCTGGTCCTGAGGCTTCAGTGTGTTAGTAGAACAGGTTAGTGAACTCAGCCCCAGGATCAGCTGGATGAGGGGACTCTTTTCTTTGCTCAGCTCTTGGCATTGCAGGGCTTGGTAATGATATGAGAGTGGGTCACTGTATTTTAGATGTTTCCAAAACTGAATTGCTCTTTTTTGAGTTTTTATTATTAGTGGATATTTGCCTAATTCTGCTCTCTATGCATTGTATGTAGTTTTCCTCTGGACATGTAGGAGAATCTTACAGAACTCTGCAGGCAGGGTTTCAATGGGGTGTTTGTCCCATTTGGTGACATCTTGTTTTGCAAGTGGACCCCACACCTCGCTGCCATGAAGTGCAATTGGTTCAATGACACATTCAATTAGTAATGGAATAGAATGCCCTGCGTGCTTTCTCTCTCAGTTCATTCACTTCCTCATTAAGGTGTCCATTTGAGCTTATTTTTAAACCTAAGTAATTGTAGTGTGTACAGTACTCTATATATTTTGTACCAATTGAGAACTTTGGTCTAATTCCCTGAGATCTGGATCTTCTCTTGAAAATCATTATTTTAGTATTTTTGGGGTTTACTGCCAGGGCCCAGGTCTGGCAGTACTGCTCTAGCAGGTCCAGGCTCTGCTGTAGGCCATGTGCTGTGGGTGACATCAGGCATAGGTCATCTGCGAAGACTAGGCATTTAGCCTCTGAATTGTGGAGACTAACACTAGGGGCTGAGGATTTTTCTAGAATAGTGGCCAATTCGTTGATGTAAATATTGAAGAGTGCAGGGCTCAGATTACAACCCTGGCGAAGGCCCCGCCCCTGGTTAAAGAATGCTGTTATTTTCTTACCAATTTTAATGCTACACGTATTGCCAGTATACATACATTGATTTAATGATGTCATATGTTTTACCCCCTACACCACTTTAAATAACTTTGTAGAACAGTCCTGTATGCCAAATAGAATCAAATGCTTTTCGGAAGTCGATAAAGCAAGCGTATATTTTGGTATTATTTTGGTGGACATGTTTATCTATCAGGGTGTAAATATGATCAGTCGTGCGATGTTTTGGTATAAATCAAATTTGTCTTTTACTCAAGACATTGTGCTTATTAAGGAAGTTTAGAACTCTTACATTTATAATACTACAGAAAACCTTCCCCAGGTTACTGTTCAAACAAATGCCTCTGTAATTGTTAGGTTCAAATGTGTCTCTGTTCTTAAAGATTGGGGTTATGAGTCCTTGATTCCAGATGTCAGGGAAATAACCTACACTCAGGATCAAATTAAACCGTTTTAATATAGCCAATTGAAATTTTGCACTAGTGAGTTTGAGCATCTCATTTAGGATGCCATCAGGTCTTTATGCTTTTTTAAATTTGAGAGCCTGAAGTTTCTTATAGAGCTCCTGGTCAGTAATTGGGGAGTCCAGTGGATTTTGATTGTCCTTTATAGCTTTTTCTAATCCATTCTACTTCTCATGAATTTGGAGTTGTTCTGCGTTTGTGTCAATTTGAACGGTGTTGTAGAGTGTTTTAAAATGGGTTGTCCATATGTCACCATTTTGTATCGCTAATTCCTCTTGTTTAGATTTTTTTAGTTTTTTCCAATTTTGCCAGAAGTTGTTAGTGTTTATGGACTCCTCAGTTAGAGTCAGCTGCTTGTGTTGTACAGTTCTTTTTTGGTTCTGAGTGTTACGTTTATAGAGTTTTAAAGTCTCACAGTAATGAATGCGTAATTCACCATTATTTGGGTCTCTGTGCTTATGGTTGGATACTGTTCTAAGATTTTTCCTTATAATTTTACAATCTGCATGAAACCAGTTGTCGTCTGTGGTCATTTTTTGTTTTGTTTTTGTACAATTTCAGTTGTGCTTCTTTTGCCGTTTGCAAAACGTACTGCTAGATTGATGCCTTCTTTACTGTGAGTGAATGTGCTATCCAGAAAGTTATCTAAGAGTGTTTGGATATTTTGGTTACATGTTGCTTTCTGGTATGCTTCTGTGCTGTTTTGGGCCCATCTGTATGAATTTCTGATGTTGTACAGCTTACTGGGCTGTGAATGTGTGGTTGTTTCAATGTCTGTTCTTTTGAGGAACAACGTAATTTTGCTGTGATCAGACAGAGGTGTTAGTGGCTTGACAGCGAATGAGCTGAGAGAGAAAGGGTCAATGTCTGTAATCATATAGTCTATTGTGCTGTGGCCAAGATGTGAGCAATAGGTGAGCAATAGGCAATCTGTCCCTCTCTCTCTGTCTCTCTCTCTGTCTCTCTCTCTCTGCAAGAAAAAAGGGCCTAATAAAGTATTCTTCTCTCCTCTCTCATCTCTCATCGCTCTCATCTCTCATCTCTCCTCTCTCCTCTCTCATCGCTCTCCTCTCTCCTCTCTCCTCTCTCCTCTCTCCTCTCTCCTCTCTCCTCTCTCATATCTCATCTCTCTCCAGGGTTGTCGGGCCAGTTCCCCCTGACCCAGAATGTGACGGTGACAGAGGGGGGTACGGCCAACATGACCTGCAGAGTAGAATACAATGACCAGACCTCCCTCCAGTGGTCAAACCCGGCACAGCAGACACTCTTCTTCGGGGACAAGAAAGGTGAGGGACACAGACACAGACTTACACACACACACACACACACACACACACACACACACACACACACACACACACACACACACACACACACACACACACACACATATGCTTGTGATAATATCAACATGATGATAGATGGTGATATTTCTATTATTGGTTTTATGTGGATTACAGTACTGTGTTTTAGGTGGATTACAGTACTGGGTTTTAGGTGGATTACAGTACTGTGTTTTAGGTGGATTACAGTACTGTGTTTTAGGTGGATTACAGTACTGGGTTTTAGGTGGATTACAGTACTGGGTTTTAGGTGGATTACAGTACTGTGTTTTAGGTGGATTCCAGTACTGTGTTTTATGTGGATTACAGTACTGTGTTTTAGGTGGATTACAGTACTGGGTTTTATGTGGATTCCAGTACTGTGTTTTAGGTGGATTACAGTACTGTGTTTTAGGTGGATTACAGTACTGTGTTTTAGGTGGATTACAGTACTGTGTTTTATGTGGATTACAGTACTGTGTTTTAGGTGGATTACAGTACTGTGTTTTAGGTGGATTACAGTACTGTGTTTTAGGTGGATTACAGTACTGTGTTTTAGGTGGATTACAGTACTGTGTTTTAGGTGGATTACAGTACTGGGTTTTAGGTGGATTACAGTACTGTGTTTTAGGTGGATTACAGTACTGTGTTTTAGGTGGATTACAGTACTGTGTTTTAGGTGGATTACAGTACTGTGTTTTAGGTGGATTACAGTACTGTGTTTTAGGTGGATTACAGTACTGTGTTTTAGGTGGATTACAGTACTGTGTTTTAGGTGGATTACAGTACTGTGTTTTATGTGGATTACAGTACTGGGTTTTAGGTGGATTACAGTACTGTGTTTTAGGTGGATTACAGTACTGTGTTTTAGGTGGATTACAGTACTGTGTTTTAGGTGGATTACAGTACTGTGTTTTATGTGGATTCCAGTACTGTGTTTTATGTGGATTACAGTACTGTGTTTTATGTGGATTACAGTACTGTGTTTTATGTGGATTCCAGTACTGTGTTTTATGTGGATTACAGTACTGTGTTTTAGGTGGATTACAGTACTGTGTTTTAGGTGGATTACAGTACTGTGTTTTATGTGGATTCCAGTACTGTGTTTTAGGTGGATTACAGTACTGTGTTTTAGGTGGATTACAGTACTGTGTTTTAGGTGGATTACAGTACTGTGTTTTATGTGGATTACAGTACTGTGTTTTAGGTGGATTATAATACTGTGTTTTAGGTGGATTACAGTACTGTGTTTTAGGTGGATTACAGTACTGTGTTTTAGGTGGATTACAGTACTGTGTTTTATGTGGATTACAGTCGTGTATTTTAGGTGGATTACAGTACTGTGTTTTATGTGGATTACAGGACTGGGTTTTAGGTGGATTACAGTACTGGGTTTTAGGTGGATTATAATACTGGGTTTTAGGTGGATTACAGTACTGTGTTTTATGTGGATTACAGTACTGTGTTTTATGTGGATTATAGTACTGTGTTTTATGTGGATTACAGTACTGTGTTTTAGGTGGATTACAGTACTGTGTTTTATGTGGATTACAGTACTGTGTTTTATGTGGATTATAGTACTGGGTTTTATGTGGATTATAGTACTGGGTTTTCGGTGGATTACAGTACTGTAAGTGTGCCTATAATTTACATGGGCTATGTGCATCCAAACTGATAATCCTATATAGAGCCCTTGTAGTAGTGCAACATATCAGGAATATACCCCTCATAGCCTGGTTCCTCTCTAGGTTTCTTCCTAGGTTTTGGCCTTTCTAGGGAGTTTTTCCTAGCCACCGTGCTTCTACACCTGCATTGCTTGCTGTTTGGGGTTTTAGGCTGGGTTTCTGTACAGCACTTCAAGATATTAGCTGATGTACGAAGGGCTATATAAAATAAACTTGATTTGATTTGATAATTTGAGACAGACCGTCGGAGACCAACGGTAATGGAGAAAAGGAAAATACATCAGCCGTAATGTAATACCAGAGTTTGAGTTAGGATCCGTCTCTTCCTTTGTCTCAGAGTAAGAGTTATCTGCGTCCCGAATGGTACCCTATTCCCTATGTAGTGCACTACTGTTGACCACAGCCCTATAGGGCCCTGTTCAAAAGTAGTGTGTATGTGTGGGACCCAGCCGTTTGGGGCGCAGGCTTGGAGTCGAGCTGCTATTGTGATCGTCTAATGCTGAATATGTTGTTTACAGCATTGGAAATTGTATTGTAATGCCCTTGGATTTTTGAAGTGATTCTTTTAATTAGCCTCTGTAATGGCCTACATGTATAGCAGTATGGGTGGCTGGCTGGCACACTGTAATAGGTAGGAACACACACACACACACACACACAGAGCAAGCGGGAGACAGGTCTTGGGTCACTTCCAATTAAAACTGGCATTCATTCATTCACTGGTCAAATCCAATTTAAAGGTGACAAAGTGGAAGTTGATGAGGAATTAGAATTGGGGTGAGAATGAATAAATGATACTGGAGTTAGAGTTCTGGGGCGTTCTAGAGGTGTGGAACGGCCCTGGTGCTATTCATGTCATCAGGTTTTATTCCCCCTTCATTACCCCCATTCATAGCTAGCTGCGAATACAGTATATCATCGTCTCAGTGCTGTAAATATGAACTCTCTCTTTAGATTAAAAGGACAAAGCACTGCACGTGGGTCGAGGTTCGTTCAGGATGTGTCGTTGGGGGGTTTTACTATAAAAAAAGGAGACTTGACTTGTAGGTCTGAATTATCAGGAGTAAAGGGAGATTTATACCATTTAATGTCTAATAATACGCTTTCTTATAGGTGAAGTAATGATGTCTGTTTAATTGGAATTAGCTCAAAATAAAATCTGAAAAAAGTATTTACTTGAAATCGTATTCTGGTAGTTGGACTTGAGCTGAATCAGTCGATCTGATTTGAACTGAATCGGTTCGATCTGATTTGAACTGAATCGGTTCGATCTGATTTGAACTGAATCGGTTCGATCTGATTTGAACTGAATCGGTTCGATCCGATTTGAACTGAATCGGTTCGATTTGATTTGATTTGAACTGAATCGGTTCGATTTGATTTGAACTGAATCAGTCGATCTGATTTGAACTGAATCAGTCGATTCGATTTGAACTGAATCAGTCGATTCGATTTGAACTGAATCGGTTCGATTTGATTTGAACTGAATCGGTTCGATTTGATTTGAACTGAATCAGTCGATCTGATTTGAACTGAATCAGTCGATCTAATTTGAACTGAATCAGTCGATTTGAACTGAATCGGTCGATCTGATTTGAACTGAATCAGTCGATTCGATTTGAACTGAATCGGTCGATCTGATTTGAACTGAATCAGTCGATCTAATTTGAACTGAATCAGTCGATTCGATTTGAACTGAATCAGTCGATTCGATTTGAACTGAATCAGTCGATTTGATTTGTGCTGAATCAGTCGATTCGATTTGAACTGAATCAGTCGATTTTATTTGTGCATTGAAAGGTTTTTACTTGTTTCTATTTTCCCAGACAGTGAATTTTGAACCTCGTCTGTATGCCAGTTTTTTTACAGGGCTCATCTGCAAAAGAGAGTTGGGTCTCAATGTTGACTTCCCTGTAGAAAATAAAGGATATAAACAAATGAACTGCATAGATATTATTCCAGGGAACAGAAAGATGTAGATATTAGATGGGATTATTCCAGGGAACAGAAAGATATAGATATTAGATGGGATTATTTCAGGGAACAGGAAGATATAGATATTAGATGGGATTATTCCAGGGAACAGGAAGATATAGATATTAGATGGGATTATTCCAGGGAACAGAAAGATCTAGATATTAGATGGGATTATTCCAGGGAACAGAAAGAGTATGCAGGAGGAAAAATGGATCAAATAGGAAGAACTACAAGCAGTCACTCGCTCTTTGAGAATCAATGGTAATATATCATTAATTTAAAAGTCCAAAAATGGATGTGCAAATCCTGGATTGCTCCTTAAAGGGCCAGCGTCTCAGCGTCTCAGCGTCTCAGCGTCTCAGATGATTTTCCAGTATTTGAAAGCTTTTATCAGACCCTTGACCTGAATAATCCCCCAAAAGATCTTTCAAGACATCTTCTCCGTCTCCTGTACTGTGCGAGTCCTTTCAGATGTTTGACTTATCATTGCAGTGTGTTTCAGAGATAAAAATACTATTTTCAAATGTTGCTACAGTAGTGCCCCATTCTCCTCTCCTCTCCTCTCCTCTCCTCTCCTCTCCTCTCCTCTCCTCTCCTCTCCTCTCCTCTCCTCTCCTCTCCTCTTCTCTTCTCTTCTCTTCTCTTCTCTTCTCTTCTCTTCTCTTCTCTTCTCTTCTCTTCTCTTCTCTTCTCTTCTCTTCTCTTCTCTTCTCTTCTCTTCTCTTCTCTTCTCCTCTCCTCTCCTCTCCTCTCCTCTCCTCTCCTCTCCTCTCCTCTCTTCTCTTCTCTTCTCTTCTCTTCTCTTCTCTTCTCCTCTCTTCTCCTCTCCTCTCCTCTCCTCTCCTCTCCTCTCCTCCTCTCCTCCTCTCCTCTTCTCCTCTCCTCCTCTCCTCTTCTCCTCTTTTCCTCACATCCTCACATCTTCTCCTCTCCTCCTCTCCTCCTCTCCTCCGCTTCTCTCCTCCTCTCCTCTTCTCCTCTCCTCTTCTCCTCTCCTCTTCTCCTCTCCTCTTCTCTGCTCCTCTGCTCCTCTCCTCTGCTCCTCTCCTCTCCTCTGCTCCTCTCCTCTCCTCCTCTCCTCTTCTCCTCTCTCCCCTCCTGCCATGAATTTACAATCAATCATACAATGATATAGACATTCTGATATACTGTAGTAATGATATAGACAGACTGATATACTGTAGTAAAGATATAGACAGACTGATATACTGTAGTAAAGATATAGACAGACTGATATACTGTAGTAATGATATAGACAGACTGATATACTGTAGTAAAGATATAGACAGACTGATATACTGTAGTAAAGATATAGACAGACTGATATACTGTAGTAAAGATATAGACAGACTGATATACTGTAGTAATGATATAGACAGACTGATATACTGTAGTAAGATATAGACAGACTGATATACTGTAGTAAAGATATAGACAGACTGATATACTGTAGTAAAGATATAGACAGACTGATATACTGTAGTAAAGATATAGACAGACTGATATACTGTAGTAATGATATAGACAGACTGATATACTGTAGTAAAGATATAGACAGACTGATATACTGTAGTAATGATATAGACAGACTGATATACTGTAGTAAAGATATAGACAGACTGATATACTGTAGTAAAGATATAGACAGACTGATATACTGTAGTAAAGATATAGACAGACTGATATACTGTAGTAAAGATATAGACAGACTGATATACTGTAGTAAAGATATAGACAGACTGATATACTGTAGTAATGATATAGACAGACTGATATACTGTAGTAAAGATATAGACAGACTGATATACTGTAGTAAAGATATAGACAGACTGATATACTGTAGTAAAGATATAGACAGACTGATATACTGTAGTAAAGATATAGACAGACTGATATACTGTAGTAAAGATATAGACAGACTGATATACTGTAGTAATGATATAGACAGACTGATATACTGTAGTAATGATATAGACAGACTGATATACTGTAGTAAAGATATAGACAGACTGATATACTGTAGTAAAGATATAGACAGACTGATATACTGTAGTAAAGATATAGACAGACTGATATACTGTAGTAATGATATAGACAGACTGATATACTGTAGTATATCACTATATATGTAGTATATAGTGTAGTATATCACTGTAGTATATAGACTATATATTTTTTACCATATCAAAATAATATATTAAAATGTTATTTTGGTTGTAGTGTTTTGGAACACGTTCGATATCAAGGACATTGTACAAAAATAATTCAGTACTGTTGTTTGAATAACGTTCCAAATGAAATCCTATTTCACATCGTTTAGTTTCCCAAACTGTCTGAACCAAAACTACACCCCTTTTCCCTGAATAGTGCACTATAGCCTGTAATGCTCCCCACGGTCCAAATCAGTCCCAGCCGGTCCCAGGTGGTCCTAGACGGTCCCAGCCGGTCCCTGTCCCAGAGCAGACGACCAAATGAAACATCCTCTCTGTTCGTTCAGCAGGGTAGAGGTCGTTTGGGCTAAGTGAGAGAACTACTTCCCTTTCGTCTTCTTTTAAACAGCCAGATGAAAAGCTGTATTGGCAGAGATACTGACGTAACACACACACACCCACACCCACACCCCCACCCCCACCCACACACACACACCCCCCCCCCCCCCCCCCCCCCAACACACACACACCCAACACACACACACCCAACACACACACACACACACACACACACACACACACACACACACACACACACACACACACACACACACACACACACACACACACACACACACACACACACACACACCCCCAACACACACACACACCCCCCCAACACACACACACACACCCCCAACACACACACACACATACACACACACACACACACACACACACACACACACACACACACACACACACACACACACACACACACACACACACACACACACACACACACACACACACACACACACACCAAGGGACGCCAAGGGACGGTAGGCGTGGAACAACACAACAAACTAATGGTAGGAAGCGGGCGGGATGCCTGGGAATGCAGCTCTGCTCTGCCAAATCTGCTCTTAATTACCTGGCACCGAGTTATCTATCCATCCCTGTCCTTCTCAAAGGGGCCTGTTCTCCCCCTGCTCTCCTTCCCTCTCACTAACCCTGTGTTTCTCTTAGGGACCTGTCCATTCGCTCTCTCCATCCTTCACTCCATCCCTGTCCTTCTCAAAGGGGCCTGTTCTCCCCCTGCTCTCCTTCCCTCTCACTAACCCTGTGTTTCTCTTAGGGACCTGTCCATTCGCTCTCTCCATCCTTCGCTCCATTCACATCCTTGTCTTAGGGAATGAATGAATTCTCATGTTACCTCTAACCCTGATGTTTCCCACGTGACCAGTTAACAGAGCAGGTATAACTGAACACTGTGTGGAAAATTGTAGCGGTGATATTGAATAAAGTGGCAGCTTTTCCACAAATCAAGACCTTTAAATTTAGCTGGTGAATAATGTTGTTCTTTTTTTTTCTCAGAAACTGCTAATAGAGTTGTGGTGTTTTGATAGGTCGGCCGTCTTACTGACTTCCTGTCCAATCACAGCCCTATTTTAATTCCTCATAAAAGACCAGTTGGAGATAAAGAAGAAGAAACCAGTTTAAAACATTTGAAGTATCGTTCTTACTTTAGCTTTGTACTCGTTTAGTGTTTTGTCACATTTATTACAGTTGGAAGATAGACAAGGTACAGACTAGAGAGAAGGACAGGACTATAGAGGGAGAAATGACTACAGAGGGAGACAGGTCTATAAACAGGACTATAGAGGGGGACAGGACTATAGAGGGAGACAGGACTATAAACAGGACTATAGAGGGGGACAGGACTATAGAGGGAGACAGGACTATAAACAGGACTATAGAGGGGGACAGGTCTATAAACAGGACTATAGAGGGAGACAGGTCTATAAACAGGACTATAGAGGGGGACAGGACTATAGAGGGAGACAGGACTATAAACAGGACTATAGAGGGAGACAGGTCTATAAACAGGACTATAGAGGGGGACAGGTCTATAAACAGGACTATAGAGGGAGACAGGACTATAGAGGGAGACAGGACTATAAACAGGACTATAGAGGGAGACAGGTCTATAGAGGGAGACAGGACTATAGAGGGAGACAGGACTATAAACAGGACTATAGAGGGAGACAGGACTATAAACAGGACTATAGAGGGAGACAGGTCTATAGACAGGACTATAGAGGGAGACAGGACTATAAACAGGACTATAGAGGGGGACAGGACTATAGAGGGAGACAGGACTATAGAGGGAGACAGGACCATAGAGGGAGACAGGACTATAGAGGGAGACAGGACCATAGAGGGAGACAGAACTATAGAGGGAGACAGAACTATAGAGGGAGACAGGACTATAGAGGGAGACAGGACTATAGAGGGAGACAGGACTATAAACAGAACTATAGAGGGAGACAGGACTATAGAGAGAGACAGGACTATAGAGAGAAACAGGACTATAGAGGGAGACAGGTCTATAGAGGGAGACAGGTCTATAGAGGGAGACAGGACTATAGAGAGAGACAGGACTATAGAGAGAGACAGGACTATAGAGAGAGACAGGACTAAAGAGGGAGACAGGTCTATAGAGGGAGACAGGTCCATAGAGGGAGACAGGACTATATTGCGGGAGACAGGACTATGGACAGGACTATAGAAGGAGACAGGACTATAGAAGGAGACAGGACTATAGAAGGAGACAGGACTATAAACAGGACTATAGAGGGAGACAGGACTATAAACAGGACTATAGAGGGAGACAGGACTATAAACAGGACTATAGAAGGAGACAGGACTTTAAACAGGACTATAGAAGGAGACAGGACTATAGAGGGAGACAGGACTATAGAAGGAGACAGGACTATATAGAGAGACAGGACTATAGAGAGAGACAGGACTATAGAAGGAGACAGGACTATAGAAGGAGACAGGACTATAGAGGGAGACAGGACTATAGAGGGAGACAGGACTATAGAGGGAGACAAGATTACCAATGCTTGCTCCCACTGTGTTCCGTTGGAGTATCAGACGCCTTTGTGTTCTTACTGTGTCTCATGTCTGTGCTTTCTCTTTCTCATTCCGTTGTTTTGTCTATGACATCACGTCGACGTGGCTCTACTTGATGTACGTCCAGCTCTCTCTTTCTCTCTAGCGTTTCCAGCACCTGTCCCTCCACCACACACACAGACGTATTTGCCACTCTGAACATGCAACTCAAAAACACTACAGAATGATATTGTTTTACATCCTAAATTGCACCCTAGATAGTGCACTACCCTGGTCAAGAATAGTGCACTAATTAAGGAATAGGGTGCCATTTTAGGAATGCAAACGTTGCGTTCCAAATGGCTACTGAGCATTAAATAATTTATACTCCAGTCGAATTACAGTCTTAAGCCTACTGAGGATGAACGCTTTGCCTCAACGGTAAAGGAAGGTAAGGTAGTAAACATTAGACCTACGATCTTAAACTTTGAAATACAGAGCATGAAATCCATTTTTAACATGTTTTTCCTCTTAGTATCTGTCTCATATCAGATCCAGAATAAATATGTGTTATAGGACTTGGATAGGAATCAGTCAGGTGGGACAATGGTATTATAATGACCCCTTTACGTCCTTCTGTTAGCTAACGGCAGACGGACCAAAAACGTCCTTCTGGTAGCTAACGGCAGACGGACAAAAACCGTCCTTCTGTTAGCTAACGGCAGACGGACAAAAAACGTCCTTCTGATAGCTAACGGTAGACGGACAAGAAACGTCCTTCTGATAGCTAACGGCAGACGGACAAAAAACGTCCTTCTGATAGCTAACCGGCAGACGGACAAAAAATGCTTTCTGATAGCTAACGGCAGACGGACAAAACCGTCCTTCTGATAGCTAACGGCAGACGGACAAAAAACGTCCTTCTGGTAGCTAACGGCAGACGGACAAAACCGTCCTTCTGTTAGCTAACGGCAGACGGACAAAAAACGTCCTTCTGATAGCTAACGGCAGACGGACAAAAAACGTCCTTCTGGTAGCTAACGGCAGACGGACAAAAGCGTCCTTCTGTTAGCTAACGGCAGACGGACAAAAAACGTCCTTCTGATAGCTAACGGCAGACGGACAAAAAACGTCCTTCTGATAGCTAACCGGCAGACGGACAAAAACCGCTTTCTGATAGCTAACGGCAGACGGACAAAACCGTCCTTCTGATAGCTAACGGCAGACGGACAAAAAACGTCCTTCTGATAGCTAACGGCAGACGGACAAAAAACGTCCTTCTGATAGCTAACGGCAGACGGACATGAAACGTCCTTCTGATAGCTAACGGCAGACGGACAAAAAACGTCCTTCTGGTAGCTAACGGCAGACGGACAAAAGCGTCCTTCTGTTAGCTAACGGCAGACGGACAAAAGCGTCCTTCTGTTAGCTAACGGCAGACGGACAAAAAAACGTCCTTCTGATAGCTAACGGCAGACGGACAAAAAACGTCCTTCTGATAGCTAACGGCAGACGGACAAAACCGTCCTTCTGTTAGCTAACGGCAGACGGACAAAAAACGTCCTTCTGATAGCTAACGGCAGACGGACAAAAAACGTCCTTCTGGTAGCTAACGGCAGACGGACAAAAGCGTCCTTCTGATAGCTAACGGCAGACGGACAAAAAACGTCCTTCTGATAGCTAACGGCAGACGGACAAAAAACGTCCTTCTGATAGCTAACCGGCAGACGGACAAAAACCGCTTTCTGATAGCTAACGGCAGACGGACAAAACCGTCCTTCTGATAGCTAACGGCAGACGGACAAAAAACGTCCTTCTGATAGCTAACGGCAGACGGACAAAAAACGTCCTTCTGATAGCTAACGGCAGACGGACAAAAAACGTCCTTCTGATAGCTAACGGCAGACGGACAAAAAACGTCCTTCTGGTAGCTTACGGCAGACGGACAAAAAACGTCCTTCTGATAGCTAACGGCAGACGGACAAGAAACGTCCATCTGATCGCTAACGGCAGACGGACATGAAACGTCCTTCTGATAGCTAACGGCAGACGGACAAAAAACGTCCTTCTGATAGCTAACGGCAGACGGACAAGAAACGTCCTTCTGGTAGCTTACGGCAGACGGACAAAAAACGTCCTTCTGGTAGCTAACGGCAGACGGACAAGAAACGTCCTTCTGATAGCTAACGGCAGACGGACAAGAAACGTCCATCTGATCGCTAACGGCAGATGGACAAGAAACGTCCATCTGATCGCTAACGGCAGATGGACAAGAAACGTCCTTCTGATAGCTAACGGCAGACGGACAAAAAACGTCCTTCTGGTAGCTAACGGCAGACGGACAAGAAACGTCCTTCTGATAGCTAACGGCAGACGGACAAAAAACGTCCGACAAAAAGTGAGGAAAGCATCTCAGGTAAATCATCATTCTGTATCATTGTATCAGTTTGAGTTGATAGAGTCTAAATCTGACTGACTCTTTGGACCTACTGTAATTTGGACCTACTGTAATTTGGACCTACTGTAATTTGGACCTACTGTAATTTGTTCTATTTGAAATTTTGTGTCTGGGATTGAGAAAATGGAGGGGAAAAAATGAAAAAAGTTGCTACTACAGCAGCCGAGGAGAACGGGGATTTGTGCCCACCACCTGAATATCAAAAGACACTGAATAGATCGAATAGAATCAGTATTTCTTCAGTGTTGGAGCTAGACACTGTAGGTCAGTCAGTGAGTTCACTGACAATAAAGAACAATAAATGTCTTATCTAATATCTGGATTTAGGCCGAAGGGATTCAGCCAATGGGCTTTTAAAGGCAACGTTCCCACAGAATATTATTTTAAATAAATACTTTTTTTTGCGGAGATGTCATTCATGGTAAACGCTGCAGATATTGATCGGATTGAATGCCGACCTGAGTTTTCTGTACGTTTCAGTCAATCATTCATTTTCTACAAACCTTCATTTGACCATTATGGTACAACCAGTAGGGCATGATAGTGTCATATAGAGGAGCGATAGAACTGACAGGCCCCATGCTAACTCACTGCCTTGACACGTTGTCACTGACATGTTGGGAGTCTCCTCCTGTAGTCCATGTTCAGATGTACGGAAGTCTTGGTTTGTGCCACAAATGTCACCCTATTCTCTATACTGGAAACACTTATCTCCCTCACTAGCTTTAAGCACCAGCTGTCAGAGCAGCTCACAGATTACTGCACCTGTACATAGCCCATCTATAATTTAGCCCAAACAACTACCTCTTTCCCTACTTTATTTATTTATTTATTTTGCTCCTTTGCACTCCATTATTTCTATCTCTACTTTGCACATTCTTCCACTGCAAATCTACCATTCCAGTGTTTTACTTGCTATATTGTATTTACTTCGCCACCATGGCCTTTTCTTGCCTTTACCTCCCTTATCTCACCTCATTTGCTCACATTGTATATAGACTTATGTTTATACTGTATTATTGACTGTATGTTTGTTTTACTCCATGTGTAACTCTGTGTTGTTGTATGTGTCGAACTGCTTTGCTTTACCTTGGCCAGGTCACAATTGTAAATGAGAACTTGTTCTCAACTTGCCTACCTGGTTAAATAAAGGTGAAATAAATAAATAAATATAGTGCACTGCATAGGGTATAGGGTGCCGTTTGAGACACAGAACAGGGGTGTGTTCTGTGTTCTGACGGGTGAGCATAGAGCTGGAGAGCATAGAGCTGACACAATTACCTAATGCAACATTACAGAACGTTTAGATAGAAACAGATATGATTGTCTGTCAGGTAGAATTGGGAGTCTTGTCAGCTCTATTCAATATATTTTTCACCTGAATGTTCTGTAACCTTTCCCTCTTTCATTGACACACGCCCCAGGTAAAACAGCCTACTGATGGGTATGACCTGCCAGGCTTTATAAACTGCTCTGTCACGGCAAGAGAAAGACATGCCAGAGAAATGGAGGGAGCGGGAAGGAGACGAGCATCACCATCTAGGATAGACATGTCTACTGCCATGCTTCCCCCCGTCCTGTCCCCAGCATCACGCACGCGCACACACGCACACACACACGCACGCACACACGCACACACGCACACGCACACGCACACACACACACACACGCACGCACGCACGCACACGCACACGCACACGCACACGCACACGCACACGCACACGCACACACGCACACACGCACACACCATGGTGTTCCAACCAAGGCGTGTGTTAGAAGATAGCTCTCTGCCTCTACACGCACCCCAGATGTTATGACAGTTCAATAGCTGAACTCATCGTTGGTGAAGGACGCAGATTGGAAAGTAGAGTGTATGTAGCACTGCATAAATCCACACGTCCTCTCTCCTAAGAGGCCCCAGTCAAACCCTTTGTGCTGCTCCAGATCTACTAACTCAACAGCCAAGCTAACAGCCAAGCTAATAGCCAAGCTAACAGCCAAGCTAACAGTCAAGCTAATAGCCAAGCTAACAATCAAGCTAACAGCCAAGCTAACAGCCAAGCTAACAGCCAAGCTAACAGCCAAGCTAACAGCTAAGCTAACAGCCAAGCTAACAGCTAAGCTAACAGCCAAGCTAACAGCTAACGTTCCTGCAGGATTTCCCAAAGCTCAAACATATGTGCTGGTCTGTCT